>NC_141877.1:495334966-495637996 GCF_056163025.1 Triticum urartu
CAAAGGCTATACTTGACATGTTCATTGAAATAAAAGATGCAAAACATTATTCTAAATAACAACAAGAAAATCCTAACAAAATATATTTATGCTACAAGTAAAACACATATCATGTGACAAATGAAAACATAGCTCCAAGTGAGGTTACCGATAATGTTGGAGACGAAAGCGGGGATGCCTTCCAGGGCATCCCAAAGCTTAGTTGCTTGGATCTTCCTTGAATATTACCTTGGGATGCCTTGGGCATCCCCAAACTTAGGGTCTTGTCACTCCTTATTCTCCTCATATCAACATCTCACCCAAAACTTGAAAATTTCAATCACACAAAACTTAACGGAACTTCGTGAGACAGGTTAGTATGATAAAGAGCAAACCATTTCACTTTGGTATTGTCAAAGACAAGATTCATAATTGTTTCCACACAATGCCTACTGTAGCACATCATTTCCACAATTTATATGAGCAAAATAAGCCATAGAAACTAGAAAACAAGCAAACTATGCATTGAAAACAGAATTTGTCAAAAACAGAACAGTCTGTAATGATATGGATAACTACCATATTTCTTCTACTCCAAAAATTAGGACCACGTGAGCAATTTGTATATTCAAATTCTGCAAAAATAATCAACTAAAAATCACTCTTTTGTTAAAAATGAGAATTATTTTCGTGAGCGCAAAAGTTTCTGTTTTTCAGCAAGATCAAATCAACCATCACCCAACATGATCCCAAAGGCTTTACTTGACACTTTATTGAAACAAATGCAATAAAACATGAGCAATACAGTAGCATAATCATGTGAACACACAAAAATAGTAGGTAAAAGTGTTGGGTTGTCTCCCAACAAGCGCTTTTCTTTTATGCCTTTTTAGCTAGGTGTCGGTGTCAAAACCGGCAGATCTCGGGTAGGGGGTCCCGAACTGTGTGTCTAGGCTGGATGGTAACAGGAGGCAAGGGACACGAAGTTTTACCCAGGTTCGGGCCCTCTTGATGGAGGTAAAACCCTATGTCCTGCTTGATTAATATTGATGATATGGGTAGTACAAGAGTAGATTTACCACGAGATCGGAGAGGCTAAACCCTAGAAGCTAGCCTATGGTATGATTGTTGTTCTGTATGTTCTATCGGCTAGCCTGGCCCTGGTTTATAAAATGCACTAGAGGCCTAGGTTAACAAGACTCCTAGCCGAATACGCCAGTGGGGAGAAGTCCTTGTCTTGATCGCCAAGTCTTTGTGGAATCTTCCTTGTATGCGGCAACTGTCCGAACTGGCCCATGAGTATACGGCCATGGGGGGCCTCGGCCCAATCTAATAGATCGGGAGACGACGTGGTGAGTACCCCCTAGTCCAGGACACCGTCAGTAGCCCCCTGAACCCGTCTTCAAGTTAGGTACGCTCCTCAATTCTTCCGAACTGTTCTTCATCTTCGGTCGTCGGTCTTGAAAACTGGTTCAACAAATCTTCTTTATCTTCGATCTTGAGGATCGCCAAAATGCACTCGACGAGTTTACACGTCGGGTATCCGAGGAGCCCCTTTAAGTTTCCGGCCTTTACCAATGCCTTGTTATTTTTGTGCCACACCTCGGGTTTGAAGTTGTTCCCGGGCGGCAGCATCCTCTTGCGTCTGAGCTCCAACGCCGGACTGTATTCGAGGTATATTTTGCAACCGAGCACCAACGCCGGACCGCTTCCCAGCTCTAACGCCGGAATGTATCCGAGCTCCAACGCCGGACTATGTATCCGAGCTCCAACGCTGGACTGTATATCAGAGCTCCAACGCCGGACTGTATCCGAGCTCCAACGCCGGACTATATCCGAGGTGTCGTAAATCACCTTGGTTCAAAGAAGTTTGAAGGAGTTTAGCCGAGCTTAATGCCGGAAATGCCCTCTATGGAGCCAGCCACTAGCGCCCGAGCTTTATGCCGGGCTGCTTCCGTGGTGGTGCACCACCCCGAATGTGGGCCGATTTTTGTGAATATTTTTATTGGTGCAATTTATTCTCTGCCAAGATATATAGCCAGTAGCCCTCAAGGTGTGTATCGGTCTAAAACCCGAGATGCACCTAAAGGATGATGTAAGACCGCTGATCCCAGTAGCCGCTGAGATTCAGGTTGATTTGCAAAATCGGCCTGAGGATCAAGTCCAAGCTTGGCAGAATACTTCGGGACACTAAAAGCGGCATGCTCAGTCCTCGAGACTCAGGTTGGGTGCGGCTGACCAACCTGAGGATCAAAATCTCCTCGGAAACTATATTGCACATAAAATTTTCTGCATTGGACAAGTAATGCAGTAGCCCCCGAGACACTGGTCGGGTGGTAACACCAGATCAGGGGATCAATGTGCCCCTATAATATTTGTAAATAATAAGCCCGAAGCCCAGTAGCCCCCGAGCCTTAATGCGGGCACGGGTGGCCGAATTAAGGATCAATATCCATAGTAAAATCACAAATTATGTGTAATGACTCTATGTATCCAAGCACTTTACGTCATTAATGCTCGGATCCGCATTGTACAAAACTTTGTTGACCGACCATCGGCTTCCACCTCCTCGGCTAGTAGCCGAGGAGTGTTTGTCCTACTTTATAAAGGCTTTATGAGGGTAAAGATTTACAACAAACAAGGCAATCTGGCCATATAGTTTTATAAACAAAGGTATGCAGAGAGTTATATTACTGTTTAACAGAAGAAATGTCTTCCAAAGAAAATAGTCCCGCTATCGGTTCCTTTCTTTGGGTTGTCATGCTAAGCATGATCATTAAACCTCAGCTCTAATGTAAGAGCAAAATATTGAGGATTTAGTTTGGGAGGCCAGTTAATAGCCCCCGGTAGTGTTCGGCGACAGTCGGGGTCAAGCCATAAACACTTTGGCCAATGTTATGAACGGCCCATTATTTAACATAGTTATTGGATCGCTGACCAGTTTACGCTTATTGTGAAAGTCAGTTTTCGGCTTTCTCCACTGAGGTGCTTAACCATGTGAGCTGGAAGCACAATCGCAGTGGTTCTCCCTTTGCACGCCTAGCCGAACAAAACGGAACGTAGGAAGCAAGTGTAGGAGCCGGGCAACCGAACTATTGACCGAAGACACAATTCAAAACCGATGCATATATAGCAATATCTGAGAATGTTTTTGCCGAATCCCTAAAGGTGTCCAGTGTTGCACTGCGAGACTAATGCTGGAAAAGCACAAATAGTTTAAAAGTGCCAAAAAGCTGGGAAAACCAAGAAACGTCAGTCAAAACATGACGTCCGAACAATATCAAGTGTTCGGTGCCAATCCGAAAGTTGGTCTTAGAAAAAAGAAGTGCTTCTGTCGTGCTTTAACATGATACATCCTATCTCAAGACTTCGAGCGGGTCAGCCTACGGCTTCAACCTCCTATCCCGAGGGCGGAGTACTTCTCATCAGGCCAGTTTAGCAAACTAAACTCTAGCGGTTTTGAGAGAGAAATTAGGCTCCCCGGCTAGTGACCGCACACTCGTGTCGAAAAAAGGAGTGATAAATAATAATAATAAAACTTTGCAACGACTAAGAAGAAGAACACTTATTATAAAACGGCTCAAATAAACTTAAGAGCCCCCAAGTGACTTGGGTAGAAGAATGATTGCATGTACCGAAGTACTTATATCATATCTATGTTCAACCGAACTTTAAATGCGTCTTAACCAACCGTCAGCTTCTCCCTCTTCGGTCAAGGACCGAAAAGTGTTATGTACTCCATCGGTCGAGAATATCGACGGTGTTTCCAATAACCAGGCAATCAGGCCATAAGGCTGTAACAGACAAAGCGCGCTCAGGGAACTTATGCTATATTACCGTGAAGTGTAAGAAGCATCCTCGAAGAAAATAGTACCCCCACCGATACCTTTCTTCGGTGCTCATTGTTATTATGAGACTTGTGCAATAGATTTTTTGTACTCATGAGTTCCGTTGTGTGCCGACCATCATTGAAAACTATAAGAGCGCTACCTTTCGGCTTCACCCAGTCTGAGGTCCGGCTCGGGCGACCCGATCGTGACAATCGCAGAGGTGCTCCCTTTACTCCCTAGCCGAACAATCGGGAACGTAGGGGTAAACACAGGAGCGAGGCAACCCAGCTTGCAAATCGCTTAAGTCAATATGGTGCATATTGTGGCGTAATACACGAACAAGGAACGAAGCCGTACAAGTATAATCATATGCAAGTGGAAAAGCTTCATGAAGGAAGCCCCCAAATGAATTGGGTATTTGAATTTATGCTTCACAAACAAAGTTTGGACAAGGAAATTTTTTACAAGCAACTTTTTTGCAAAAAGTATAATGCTTGGTCGAACCGAACACAAGTTAGAAATTAAAGCTTTGAGCATGAAAGCGACTTAGCTGGTTAATGTGTTCGGTATTGATGACGCGGTCCGAGCTTGATGCGGGGCAAGGTTCCATCCCCCAAGCTGGTCCCCGAGGTGGCGGAGCGAAGAGCTCGACACGCCGAAGTGGTGACATAGCACGGTCAATGCAGACCGGCAGAGTGACGCCGAAGTCCCCGGATCATTTTCCTGTGCACAAAAAATAGTGCAAACCGGAGATAATAGTAATAATGATAATTAAAAAAATGTTGCATAATAAATAATTTATGCAAAGTGAGGAATAGAAGAAATATGGCCCGGCGCCGAAGTCAATGTCGATGCAGGGCGTCGGCGTGATGTAGTAAAGGCGTGGCAAAGCCTGAATTCACAGGTCGGTCCGAGCTCCGGATGCGGCGTTCGCCGGACTATGTACGGAAACTGATCGAACCACCAGGTGACCGTCATTAATGCGGTCACCATTTGATAGACCTGTGTACATATCATGGACAAATCAGAGTAATCATTCCTTGGGAAAAATGAACCCAAACAAGCAAAAAATACTGGGATTAATAGCACCTGGTTTATTTGTTGTAGCAATCCGAAGGAAGGTGATTCCCAAAATTGGGACTCGCTCCGCACACCCATTACCTGATTGGCGATAAAACGACGGCATGGCAATGCTGGTAAAGGTTGACTCGCCGAGGCAAAGCCCTCGGCCCAGCTAACGTGACGGAGCTGGTCGGCTAGTGACGCCGAAGTGTCCGGAGTAGGTTGATGAAGAGATGGCGAAGCCCCCGGTCCAGCCGAGATGTCGAAGCCTCGACGTCAGCCGATGAGTCGAAGTAGGTCGGCGTGATGGACACCAGCTTGAAGAAGCAATAGTGCGGCCCTGTTGATGCAGGTCGTGACGTGGTCGATGCCGGCTTGATGAAGCGACCGTGCGGCGATGCCAGTATGCCCGCTCCGTGTAATCCGTGGGGCGGCGATGTTGATGATGATTTATCCTTCGTGATGCCGGACTCTTGTTCGGCTTGCCGAGATGATGATCTGAAGAAGTTGAGCTCGGCTAAAGTAACGGCGTGTCTAGCACAGGTCGGCAGCCGTGGAGTAATATTGCCGGACTGGTTTAACACCAGCATGATGTTGAAGATCATGTTCAAAAGATCCTAAAGTTAGTGGGATGTGTTCGGAAACAAAACACAATACCCCATACAAAACTTCCTTCAAAAGGGATGCCCGAAATCCCGTTCATAAAAGAGATGAACTCGGGTCGGATTCGTTTTCGCGCAGAAAACAGATCCGAAAAGTGATGCACTAATCGGAAGGTTTCCGGAGTTTTGACGGTCGGATCGAGCTGAAATTTTGAGAGGTGGTAGATATAGGAATTCTGTAGCCGATCAACGGTTGGATCTTCCAAAGGACGTCCGAGCTAGAATCTGGACACCACGCCCTAAACTCATCCAAATTCCCATCCAGATTTGACAGGGCTCCGGTATATCGTGGATTGCCAGAGATTCCTCCATCGGAACTCGACGAAATTTTCTAGGGTTGTTATAGACTCAATTCCGCACAATTCCACAAAAGCAATCGTCAAAGCGATACCCGAGGAGGAGGTGGCGGCAGATACGAGTTCGCTGTCCAAAAAAATAGCACAGTCGCTTGAGGGCAATGTTGATGTTGAGCCCCCGAGCTCCATGGATGATTCTTCCGTGATCTTGATAGAGATCGAAGTTGATGTTTGATGAAGGCCGTCGTCCGAACATGGTGATCCGAACACGGGGCACAATTCTTGGTCAAACCAAGGTTACCAGTCGAACTGGTGACGAAGACGCCGAAGTCGCAGTTGATCTGCAGGCGAGCTATCGATCCTTTTGTCGATCACACAGCAGAACTCTCAATGAAAGCATCAATGTTGGTGTCAAAACCGGCGGATCTCGGGTAGGGGGTCCCGAACTGTGCGTCTAGGCTGGATGGTAACAGGAGGCAAGGGACACGAAGTTTTACCCAGGTTCGGGCCCTCTTGATGGAGGTAAAACCCTATGTCCTGCTTGATTAATATTGATAATATGGGTAGTACAAGAGTAGATCTACCACGAGATCGGAGAGGCTAAACCCTAGAAGCTAGTCTATGGTATGATTGTTGTTCTGTATGTTCTATCGACTAGCCTGGCCCTGGTTTATATAATGTACCAGAGGCCTAGGTTAACAAGAGTCCTAGCCGAATACGCCGGTGGGGAGAAGTCCTTGTCTTGATCGCCAAGTCTTTGTGGAATCTTCCTTGTATGCGGCAGCTGTCCGAACTGGCCCATGAGTATACGGCCATGGGGGGCCTCGGCCCAATCTAATAGATCGGGAGACGACGTGGTGAGTACCCCCTAGTCCAGGACACCGTCACTAGGCATGATGATTTCAATGATGCTCGCATAAAAGTAAAGAATTGAAACATAAAGAGAGCATCATGAAGCATATGACTAGCACATTTAAGCCTAACCCACTTCCTATGCATAGGGATTTTGTGAGAAAACAACTTATGGAAACAAGAATCAACTAGCATAGGAAGGCAAAACAAGCATAACTTCAAGATTTTCCACACATAGAGAGGAAACTTGATATTATATTGCAATATGTAAAAGCATTTGTTCCTCTCTCATAATAATTTTCAGTAGCATCATGAATGAATTCAACAATATAACTATCACATAAAGCATTCTTTTCATGATTCACAAGCATAGAAATTTTATTACTCTCCGCATAAGCAAATTTATTCTCATGAATAGTTGTGGGAGCAAACTCAACAAAGTAACTATCATGGGATTGAAAATTAAAATCATGATGAAAAGTTTCATGGTTATAATTATTCTTTATAGCATACATGTCGTCACCATAATCATCATAGATAGCAACTTTGTTCTCATCATCAATTGAAACCTCTTCCAAAATAGTGGATTCGTCACTAAATAAAGTCATGACCTCTCCAAATCCACTTTCATATTTATTGCAATAAGATTCAAAACCCTCCAAAATAGTGGGATCATTAGTACCTACAGTTGACGCTCTTCCAAACCCACTTTCATCAATATAATCATCATAAATAGGAGGCATGCAATCATCATAATAAATTTTCTCGTCAAAACTTGGGGGACTAAAAATATCATCTTTATCAAATATAGCGTCCCCAAGCTTATGGCTTTGCATATCATTAGCGTCATGGATATTCAAAGAATTCATACTAACAACATTGCAATCATGCTCATCATTCAAATATTTTGTGCCAAACATTTTATTAACTTCTTCTTCTAACAATTGAGCATAATTTTCCGAACCATCATTTTCAAGAAAGATATTATAAAGATGATCAATAATATGATGCAACCTCAATTCCATTTTTTATAGTTTTCTTTTATAAACCAAACTAGTGATAAAATAAGAAACTAAAAGATTCAATTGCAAGATCTAAATATATACCTTCAAGTACTCACCTCCCCAGCAACGGTGCCAGAAAAGAGCTTGATGTCTACTACGCAACTTTATTCTTGTAGACTCGTGTTGGGCCTCCAAGCGCAGAGTTTTGTAGGACAGTAGCAATTTTCCCTCAAGTGGATGACCTAAGGTTTATCAATTCGTGGGAGGCGTAGGATGAAGATGGTCTCTCTCAAACAACCCTGCAACCAAATACAAGAAATCTCTTGCGTCCCCAACACACCTAATACAATGTCAAATTGTATAGGTGCACTAGTTCGGCGAAGAGATGGTGATAAAAGTGTAATATTGATGGTAGAAATATATTTTTGTAATCTGTATAAATAAAAAAGCAAGGTAGCAAATAGTAAACGGGCACACAAACGGTATTGCAATGCTTGAAAATGAGGCCTAGGGTCCGTACTTTCGCTAGTGCAACCTCTCAACAATGCTAATATAATTGGATCATATAACCATCCCTCAAAGTGCGATGAAGAATCACTCCAAAGTTCCTATCTAGCAGATAACATAAGAATAAATTGTTTGTAGGGTACGAAACCACCTCAAAGCTATTCTTTCTATTCGATCTATTCAAGAGTTTGTACTAAATTAACACAAAGCCATTCTTTCCGTTCGATCTATCCTAGAGTTCGTACTAAAATAACACCAAAGCAAATTCATATTCATAATACTCAATCCAACACAAAGAACTTCAAAGAGTGCCTCAAGATTTCTACCGGAGAAACAAAATACGAGAACATGCATCAACCACTATGCATAGATTACCCCAATGTCACCGCGGGAATCCACGAGTTGAATGCCAAAACACATATTAAGTGAATCAATATGATACCCCATTGTCACCACGAGTATTCATATGCAAGACATCTATCAAGTGCTCTCAAATCCATAAAAGTATTCAATCTGATAACAATGAAATCTCAAAGGGAAAAACTCAATTCATCACAACAAGATAGAGAGGGGAAAACACCATATGATCCAACTATATTAACAAAGCCCGCGATACATCAAGATTGTGATATCTCAAGAACACGAGAGAGAGAGAGATTAAACACATAGCTACTGGTACAAACCCTCAGCCCCGATGGTGGACTACTCCCTCCTCATCGTGGTGGCCGCCGGGATGATGAAGATGGCCACCGGAGATGATTCCCCCCTCCGGTAGGGTGCCAGAACAGGGTCTAGATTGGTTTTCGGTGGCTACAGAGGCCCGCGGTAGCAGAAATTCTGATCTAGGTTAACCTCGAGGGTTTTTGGAATATTTGTGAATTTATAGGGTAAAGAGGGGGTGTGGGAGGCCACCGAGGTGGGCACAACCCACCTAGGTGCGCCTGGGCCCCCAGGTGCGCCTGGGCCCCCAGGGGCGCCCTGGTGAGTTGTGCCTGATACGTCTCCAATGTATCTATAATTTTTGATTGCTCCATGCTATATTATCTACTGTTTTGAATGTTTATGGGCTTTATTATACACTTTTATATCATTTTTGGGACTAACCTATTAACCCAGAGCCCAGTGCCAGTTTCTGTTTTTACCCTGTTTTAGGGTTTCGAAGAAAAGGAAAATCAAACAGAGTCCAATTGACCTGAAACTTCACGGAACTCATTTTTGGAAGGAAAGAAGCCCAGAAGACTTGGAGTGAACGTCGAGGGATCTGCGAGGAGGTCACAAAGCAGGGGGCGCGCCCACCCCCCTGGGCGCGCCCTCCACCCTCGTGAGCCCCTCGTGGCCCCCCGACGTACTTTTTCTACCAATATATCTCCATATACCCTAAAAACATCCGTGAGCACAATAGATCGGGAGTTCCGCCGCCAGAAGCCTCCGTAGCCACCGAAAACCAATCTACACCCGTTCCGGCACCCTGCCGGAGGGGGGAATCCTTCTCCGGTGGCCATCTTCATCATCCCGGTGCTCTCCATGACAAGGAGGGAGTAGTTCTCCCTCGGGGCTGAGGGTATGTACCAGTAGCTATGTGTTTGATCTCTCTCTCTCGTGTTCTTAAGGTGATACGATCTTGATGTATCGCGAGCTTTGCTATTATAGTTGGATCCTATGATGTTTTCTCCCCCCTCTACTCTCTTGTAATGGATTGAGTTTCCCCTTTGAAGTTATCTTATCGGATTGAGTCTTTATAGATTTGAGAACACTTGATGTATGTCTTGCCGTGTGTATCTATGGTGACAATGGGATATCACGTGATTCACTTGATGTATGTTTTGGTGATCAACTTGCGGGTTCCGCCCCTGAACCTATGCATAGGGGCTGACACACGTTTTCGTCGTGATTCTCCGGTAGAAACTTTGGGGCACTCTTTTAGGTTCTATGTGTTGGTTGAATAGATGAATCTGAGATTGTGTGATGCATATCGTATAATCATACCCACGGATACATGAGGTGACATTGGAGTATCTAGGTGACATTAGGGTTTTGGTTGATTAGTGTCTTAAGGTGTTATTCTAGTATGAACTCTAGGGCTGTTTGTGACACTTATAGGAATAGCCCAACGGATTGATTGGAAAGAATAACTTTGAGGTGGTTTCGTACCCGACCATAATCTCTTCATTCATTCACCACTATTAGTGGCTTTGGAGTGACTCTTTGTTGCATGTTGAGGGATAGTTATGTGATCCAATTATGTTATTATTGTTGAGGGAACTTGCACTAGCGAAAGGATGAACCCTAGGCCTTGTTTCAACACATTGCAATACCGTTTACGCTCACTTTTATCATTAGTTACCTTGCTGTTTTTATATTTTCAGATTACAAAAACCGTTATCTACCATCCATATTGCACTTGTATCACCATCTCTTCGCCGAACTAGTGCACCTATACAATTTACCATTGTATTGGGTGTGTTGGGGACACAAGAGACTCTTTGTTATTTGGTTGCAGGGTTGCTTGAGAGAGACCATCTTCATCCTACGCCTCCTACGGATTGATAAACCTTAGGTCATCCACTTGAGGGAAATTTTCTACTGTCCTACAAACCTCTGCACTTGGAGGCCCAACAACGTCTACAATAAGAAGGTTGTGTAGTAGACATCAAGCTCTTTTCTAGTGCCATTGCCGGGGAGGTGAGTGCTTGAAGGTATATCTTTAGATCTTGCAATTGAGTCTTTTAGTTTCTTGTTTCATCTCTAGTTTAGTTTATAAAATAAAACTATAAAAAATGGAATTGAGTTTGTCTCATACGCTTCACCTTTTTAATATCTTTCTTGAGTATGATGGAAAGGATAATTGTGCTCAAGTGCTAGAAGAAGAAATCTATAAAATGATTGGCACTAAATCTTTGAATGATGAGCATGATTGCAATGTTGTTAGTATGAATTCCTTGAATATCCATGATGCTAATGATATGCAAAGCCACAAGCTCGGGGAAGCTATGTTTGATGAAGATGATATTTTTTGTCCCCCAAGTTTTGATGAACAAATTTATTATGATGAAAGCATACCTTCTATCTATGATGATTATTGTGATGACACGTATGCTTTAAAGAATAATGATAACCATGAAACTTGTCATCTTGATCTTAATTTTCAATCACATGATAGTTATTTTGTTGAGTTTGCTCCCATTATTATTCATGAGAAGAAATTTGCCTATGTGGAGAGTAGTAAATTTTCTATGCTTGTAGATCATGAAAAGAATGCTTTAGGTGCTAGTTATATTGTTGAATTCATTCATTATGCTACTGAAAATTATTATGAGGGAGGAACATATGCTTGTAGGAATTGCAATAATATCAAGTTTCCTCTCTATGTGCTTAAAGTTTTGAAGTTATGCTTGTTTTACCTTCCTATGCAAGTTGATTATTGTTCCCACAAGTTGTTTGCTCACAAAATCCTTATGCATAGGAAGTATGTTAGACTTAAATGTGCTAGTCATATTCTTCATGATGCTCTCTTTATGTTTCAATTCTTATCTTTTATGTGAGCATCGTTGAAATCATCATGCCTAGCTAGGGGCATTAAACGATAGCGCTTGTTGGGAGGCAACCCAACTTTATTTTTATTCCTTGCTTTTTGCTCCTGTTTAATAATAAATAATTCATCTAGACTCTGTTTAGATGTGGTTTTATGCTTTTAATTAGTGTTTGTGCCAAGTAGAACCTTTGGGAAGACTTGGGGAAAGTCTTGTTGATCATGCTGTCAAAAACAGAAACTTTAGCGCTCACGAGAATTGCTGCCATTTTTATTTAGAGAGTGATATTTAGTTAATTCTTTTTGAAGATGATTAATAGATAAATTCCTCAGGTCCATCAATTTATTTGAGAATTTTATGAGTTCCATAAGTATACGTTTGATCCAGATTACTACAGACTGTTCTGTTTTTGACAGATTCTGTTTTTCATGTGTTGTTTACTTATTTTGATGAATCTATGGCTAGTAAAATAGTTTATAAACCATAGAGAAGTTGGAATACAGTAGGTTTAACACCTATATAAATCAAAAATGAGTTCATTACAGTACCTTGAAGTGGTGATTTATTTTCTTATACTAACGGAGCTTACGAGTTCTCTGTTAAGTTTTGTGAAGTTTTCAAGTTTTGGGTAAGGATTCGATGGACTATGGAATAAGGAGTGGAAAGAGCCTAAGATTGGGTATTCCCATGGCACCCCAAGGTAATATTCAAGGATTGCCAAGAGCCTAATCTTGGGGATGCCCCGGAAGGCATCCCCTCTTTCGTCTTCGTTCATCGGTAACTTTACTTGGAGCTATATTTTTATTCGCCACATGATATGTGTTTTGCTTGGAGCGTCAATTTATTTTGTTAGGATTTTCTTGCTGTTATTTAGAAAAATATTTTGCATCTTTTATTTCAATAAAAGTGGCATTGATAGCCTTTACTATGCCTATGTTACAAGTATACATGTTGCTGTTTGAAAACAGAAAGTTTACCGCTGTTGCAATAATTCCCTAGAAAAGTCAAATTGTGATAAAATGTTGAAAACTTTTGCATATTAAGCTATGATAAATTTACTACAGTGGGAATTTTCGTTCATAATTTTTGGAGCTAGGGAAGTATGGATGTTGCAGCATTCTTTACAGACTATCCTGTTTAGGCAGATTGCTGTTATGTTTGCATTGTTTGCATATGTTTGCTTCTTTAATGATTCTATTTGAGGATAGGAATATTAAATATGCAGAGGCATTTACTATGCAATGTTGAATAATAATTTTAGTGATTTGCTACAGTAGAGTATGATAAGATTTTTGCAATGGTTTATACTAACTTATCTCACGAGTCCTTGTTGAGTTTTGTGTGGATGAAGCTTTTGAGATTTAGGGAGACCATGATATGAGAGGAATTAAGGAGACACAAAATCTCAAGCTTGGGTATGCCCAAGGCATCCCAAGATAATATTTCAAGAAGTCTCAAGCATCTAATCTTGGGGATGCCCCGGTTGGCATCCCACCTTTCTTCTTCAACAATTATCGGTTAGTTTCGGTTGATCCTAAGTTTTTGCTTCTTCACATGATGTTTGCCATTCTTAGAATGTCATTTTATTTTTCTTTGCTTGCTGTTTGAATAGAATACCAAGATCTGAAATTATTAAATGTTAGAGAGTCTTCACATAGTTGCATAATTATTCGACTACTCATTGAGCTTCACTTATATCTTTCGGAGTAGTTTGTCATTTGCTCTAGTGCTTCACTTATATCTTTTAGAGCATGGTGGTGGTTTTATTTTATAGAAATAGATGAACTCTCATCCTTCACTTATATTATTTTGAGAGTCCTAAATATCATGGTAATTTGCTTAAAATCCTAATATGCTAGGTATACAAGATTAGTAAAAACTTTCTTATGAGTGTGTTGAATACTAAGAGAAGTTTGATGCTTGATGATTGTTTTGAGATATGGAGGTAATAATATCAAAGTCGTGCTAGTTGAGTAGTTGTGAAATTGAGAAATACTTGTGTTGAAGTTTGCAAGTCCCGTAGCATGCACGTATGGTAAACGTTGTGTAACAAATTTGAAACATGAGGTGTTATTTGATTGTCCTCCTTATCAGTGGCAGTCGGGGACGAGCGATGGTCTTTTCCTACCAATCTATCCCCCTAGGAGCATGCGCGTAGTGCCGAGGTTTTTGATGACTTGTAGATTTTTGCAATAAGTATGTGAGTTCTTGATGACTAATGTTGAGTCCATGGATTATACGCACTCTCACCCTTCCATCCTTGCTAGCCTCTTCGGTACCGTGCATTGCCCTTTCTCACATTGAGAGTTGGCGCAAACTTCGCCGGTGCATCCAAACCCCGTGATATGATACGCTCTGTCACACATACACCTCCTTATATCTTCCTCAAAACAGCCACCATACCTACCTATTATGGCATTTCCATAGCCATTCCGAGATATATTGCCATGCAACTTTCCATCATTCCGTTCACCATGACACATTCATCATTGTCATATTGCTTAGCATGATCATGTAGTTGACATAGTATTTGTGGCAAAGCCACCGTTCATAATCCTTTCATACATGTCACTCTTGATTCATTGCATATCCCGGTACACCACCGGAGGCATTCATATAGAGTCATCTTTGTTCTAGTATCGAGTTGTAATCATTGAGTTGTAAATAAATAGAAGTGTGATGATCATCATTATTAGAGCATTATCCCAAGTGAGGAATAAAAAAATAGAAAGTCCATAAAAAAAAGAGAGAAGGCCCCCAAAAAAGAGAAAGGCCATTAAAAAAGAGAAGGCCCCAAAAAATGAGAGAAAAAGAGAGAAGGGACAATGTTACTATCCTTTTACCACACTTGTGCTTCAAAGTAGCACCATGATCTTCATAGTAGAGAGTCTCTCATGTTATCACTTTCATATAGTACTGGAAAATTTTCATTATAGAACTTGGCTTGTATATTCCAACAATGGGCCTCCTCAAGTGCCCTAGGTCTTCATGAGCAAGCAAGTTGGATGCACACCCACTTAGTTTCTTTTGTTGAGCTTTCATACATTTATAGCTCTAGTGCATCCGTTGCATGGCAATCCCTACTCCTTGCATTAACATCAATCGGTGGGCATCTCTATAGCCCATTGATTAGCCTCGTTGATGTGAGACTTTCTCCCTTTTTGTCTTCTCCACATAACCCCCTCATTATTCTATTCCACCCGTAGTGCTATATCCATGGCTCGCACTCATGTATTTCGTGAAAGTTTATGAGTTTGAGATTACTAAAGTATGAAACAATCGCTTGGCTTGTCATCAGGGTTGTGCATGATGAGAGCATTCTTGTGTGACGAAAATGAAACATGACTAAACTATATGATTTTGTAGGGATGAACTTTCTTTGGCCATGTTATTTTGAGAAGACATAATTGCTTAGTTAGTATGCTTGAACTATTATCATTTTTATGTCAATATGACCTTTTGTCTTGAATCTTATGGATCTTAATATTCATACCACAATTAAGAAGAATCACATTGAAATTATGCCAAGTAGCACTCCATATCAAAAATTCTGTTTTTATCATTTACCTACTCGAGGACGAGCAGGAATTAAGCTTGGGGATGCTGATACGTCTCCAACGTGTCTATAATTTTTGATTGCTCCATGCTATATTATCTACTATTTTGAATGTTTATGGGCTTTATTATACACTTTTATATCATTTTTGGGACTAACCTATTAACCCAGAGCCTAGTGCCAGTTTCTGTTTTTACCCTGTTTTAGGGTTTCAAAGAAAAGGAAAATCAAACAGAGTCCAATTGACCTGAAACTTCATGGAACTCATTTTTGGAAGGAAAGAAGCCCAGAAGACTTGGAGTGCACGTCGGGGGATCTGCGAGGAGGTCACGAGGCAGGGGGGGCGCCCACCCCCTGGGCGCGCCCTCCACCCTCGTGAGCCCCTCGTGGCCCCCCTGACATACTTTTTCCGCCTATATATCTCCATATACCCTAAAAACACCCGTGAGCACAATAGATCGGGAGTTCCGCCGCCAGAAGCCTCCGTAGCCACCGAAAACCAATCTAGACCCATTCCGGCACCCTGCCGGAGGGGGGAATCCTTCTCCGGTGGCCATCTTCATCATCCCGATGCTCTCCATGACGAGGAGGGAGTAGTTCTCCCTCGGGGCTGAGGGTATGTACCAGTAGCTATGTGTTTGATCTCTCTCTCTCTCTCTCTCTCTCTCGTGTTCTTGAGGTGATACGATCTTGATGTATCGCGAGGTTTGCTATTATAGTTGGATCCTATGATGTTTTCTCCCCCCTCTACTCTCTTGTAATGGATTGAGTTTCCCCTTTGAAGTTATCTTATCGGATTGAGTCTTTAAAGATTTGAGAACACTTGATGTATGTCTTGCCGTGCGTATCTGTGATGACAATGGGATATCACGTGATTCACTTGATGTATGTTTTGGTGATCAACTTGCGGGTTCCACCCATGAACCTATGCATAGGGGTTGGCACACGTTTTCGTCGTGATTCTCCGGTAGAAACTTTGGGGCACTCTTTGAGGTTCTATGTGTTGGTTGAATAGATGAATCTGAGATTGTGTGATGCATATCGTATAATCATACCCACGGATACTTGAGGTGACATTGGAGTATCTAGGTGACATTAGGGTTTTGGTTGATTTGTGTCTTAAGGTGTTATTCTAGTACGAACTGTAGGTCTGTTTGTGACACTTATAGGAATAGCCCAACGGATTGATTGGAAAGAATAACTTTGAGGTGGTTTCATACCCTACCATAATCTCTTCGTTCGTTCTCTGCTATTAGTGACTTTGGAGTGACTCTTTGTTGCATGTTGAGAGATAGTTATGTGATCCAATTATGCTATTATTGTTGAGGGAACTTGCACTAGCGAAAGTATGAACCCTAGGCCTTGTTTCAACACATTGCAATACCGTTTACGCTCACTTTTATCATTAGTTACCTTGCTGTTTTTATATTTTCAGATTACAAAAACCTTTATCTACCATCCATATTGCACTTGTATCACCATCTCTTCGCAAACTAGTGCACCTATACAATTTACCATTGTATTGGGTGTGTTGGGGACACAAGAGACTCTTTGTTATTTGGTTGCAGGGTTGCTTGAGAGAGACCATCTTCATCCTACGCCTCCTACGGATTGATAAACCTTAGGTCATCCACTTGAGGGAAATTTGCCACTGTCCTACAAACCTCTGCTCTTGGAGGCCCAACAACGTCTACAAGAAGAAGGTTGTGTAGTAGACATCAGTGCCCCCCTCGGGGCATCCCCCAGGTGCTGCTCTAGCCCATTGGTGGTCTTCTGGTCCGTAAAAATCCACAAAAAGTTTCGTGGTGTTTGGACTCCGTTTGATATTGATTTCCTGTGATGTAAAAAACAAGCAAAAAACAACAATTGGCACTAGGCATTGGGTCAATAGGTTAGTCCCAAAAATGATATAAAGTTGCTATAAAATGATTTTAAAACATCCAAGAATGATAAAAATAACAGCATGAAAACTTCATAAATTATAGATACGTTGGAGACGTATCTGGCTAGTTCTAGTAGGTGTTTCAAGATTTTCAGTTTCAAGCTCATTATCAATTTCAACACCATCATGTTGTCTTACTCTAGCAATTTGTTCATCAAGAAAGTCACCTAGTGGCACATCATCATCATCAAGCAAGGTACTAGCATCATCATAAGTATCATTCATAACAGAAGTAGCATCATCAACAACTTGCGACATATCAGGATTAATAACATGTGGTGGTGTTGCAAGTTTACTTATAACAGAAGGTGAATCTAAAGCAGAGCTAGATGGCAGTTCCTTACCTCCCCTCATTTTAGAGGGATAAATCTTAGTCTTAGCATCCTTCAGATTCTTCAGAATGATAAATTTATAATAATCCCAAGTGACTCAACAAATATAGCTATGCTCCCTGGCAACGGCGCCAGAAAAAGGTCTTGATAACCCACAAGTATATGGGATCGCAATAGTTTTTGAGGGTAGAGTATTCAACCCAAATTTATAGATTCGACACAAGGGGAGCCAAAGAATATTTGCAAGTATTAGCAGCTGAGTTGTCAATTCAGCCACACCTGAGATTAATTATCTGTAGCAACATGATCAATAGCAAAGTAATATGACAGTTTTGCTAATAGTGGCGACAACAATAGTAACAGTAACAGTGATAGCAGTAGTAACTTAGCAAGAACAATATAAGATAAATTCATGGGCATTGGATTGGTAATTTTGTTGGATGATATTCATCATGTGACAGTCATAACCTAGGGCGACACGACACTAGCTCCAGTTCATAAATATAATGTAGGCATATATTCCGTAAATAGTCATACATGCTTATGGAAAGAACTTGCATGACATCTTTTGTCCTACCCTCCCATGGCAGCGAAGTCCATAAGGAAACTAAGGGATATTAAGGCCACCTTTTAATAGAGAACCGGAACAAAGCATTAACACACGGTGAATACATGAACTCTTCAAACTATGGTCATCACCGGGAGTGGTCTCGACTATTGTCACTCCGGGGTTGCTGGATCATAACACGTAGTAGGTGACTATAACTTGCAAGATCGGATCTAGAACATGGATATAATTGTGATAACATAAACGGTTCAGATCTGAAATCATGGCATCCCGACCCTAATATGTCTCCAACGTCTCCAACATATCTATAATTTTTGATTGTTCCATGCTATTATATTATCTGTTTTGGATGTTTAATGGGATTTACTAGCACTTTTATATTATTTTTGGGACTAACCTACAAACCCAAGGCCCAGTGCAAATTGCTGTTTTTTTCTCTATTTCAGTGTTTCGCAGAAAATGAATATCAAGCGGAATCCAAACGGAATGAAACCTTCAGGAGAGTTATTTTTGGAACAAGCGTGATCCAGAGGACTTGGAGTGGACGTCAAGAAAGAAGCGAGGAGGCCACGAGGCAGGGAGGCGCGCCCCCACCCTCGTGGGCCCCTCGTAGCTCCACCGACCTACTTCTTCCTCCTATATATACCCATATACCCCAAAAACATCCAGGAGCACCACGAAACCCTATTTCCACCGCCGCAAACTTCTGTACCCGTCAGATCCCATCTTGGGGCCTTTTCCGGAGCTCCGCCGGAGAGGGAATCAATCACGGAGGGCTTCTACATCAACACCATAGCCTCTCCAATGATGTGTGAGTAGTTTACCACAGACCTTTGGGTCCATAGTTATTAGCTAGATGGCTTCTTCTATATCTTTGGATCTCAATACAAAGTTCTCCTCGATCTTCTTGGAGATCTATTTGATGTAATTCTTTTTGTGTTGTGTTTGTCGAGATCCGATGAATTGTGGGTTTATGATCAAGATTATCTATGAACAATATTTGGTTCTTCTCTGAATTCTTATATGTATGATTTAATTATCTTTGCAAGTCTCTTCGAATTATCAGTTTGGTTTGGCCTACTAGATTGTTCTTTCTTGCAATTAGGGGTGGGCATAAAAACCGAAAACCAAAGACCGGAGCCGAAAAAACCGAGACCGAAGCCGAAAAAACAGATAACCGAAACTTCGGTTGGTCGTTCAGTCAGCAAACAGCAGAAACCGAAATTAATTCGGTGAGTTCGGTCACTGGAGTCTGTTAACCGAATCTCCCGAATGAACCGAGTATTTTAGTAGCAATATATTATTAAAGCCCATCCACGTTAATTGGCCATACCGATAGTAAACGACAATGTTTCCCAACCTTTTATTCCCCTTAAAAATAGATGTCCTGGCCTCATGCAATGCAATGCATGCGATGGCCCACTTCCTAACCGCTTTGCTACCCAGTAGATTTTTATAGTCGCACCTCGCACGATGCACCACGAGACAAGCTTGCACTTCTCAGTTCAAAAAAAAAGTCTGGCGTCCAGCGCTCAGCGCCCAGCGGGGTTCTCCGGGGCCAGTGCCCAGCGGCATCTGCTCCCTCTCACTCGCGTGCTTCTGCATCTTGTTTTTTCCGCCCTGACATCCTTTGTCGCTGGGCTTCAATCTCTGACGGCAGGTGCTATTGAAGTGTATCGGTCCTGCTCGGTCAACCTGAGAACTGAACCGAATTACTGCTGCACCGAATCCTCGGTTATCTCTTTTCTAGATAACCGATCGGGTAGCATATTCTCTAAACCGAAATTAAAAATAACCCGAAATACCGAACCGAATAGTTCGGGGGAACCGAATGCCGTCAACTAGCCAAGATTTGATCTCTCGTCAACTAGCCATTTCTGGCGCCGTTGTCGGGGAGATCTTCGCCAAGTCAAGTCAAGTCAAGACATACCAAGTACCCATCACAAACTCTTATCCCTCGCATTACATTATTTTTCATTTGCCTCTCATTTTCCTCTCCCCTACTCCACCTTTGCCTTTTCTTCGCCTTCTTCCCGTATGTATCTTTGTTTGTGTTTCCATGTGCCTTCTATTTGCTTGCATCTTTGCTTGCTAAAAATCTATTGATATGGATCCACTTAAAGTGTTCTACTTGGATCATCTTCGATCCTTATGCGCTCTTGTTGAAACCCCAACTACCCTAGCTTATGGGAAATCTTTAGATGAGCATGCTCATTTTCTGCGTCACCGTTTGTCAGAAAAAGGGAGACTCCTATGGGATCAAATAAACATATTGTTGTGTTATTCTTGGAATCTTTGTGAATTGTATGATTTTACTTGTTGCTCTGAGAACCCTAAAAAACACCTCCCCTACCTATGTGAGTTTAATGATAATGAAATCTTATCTTCTCATGCAAAGGGTGTTTATAGTTACTATGATATCAAACAAAATGAAGAATTTTTTGCTTTTAAGGGTGCTTATGAAGTTGCTTCTTTGATTGAAAAGTATGATATTACTCTCTACGAATCTGAAAATTTTGACATACTTAAATATTGCTATGAAAACTATGCTTTCGGTGATGGGGAATGTAGCAATAATTCAAAATTTTCCTACGTGTCACCAAGATCAATCTATGGAGTCATCTAGCAATGAGGGAGGAGTGGATCTACATACCCTTGTAGATGGCGCGCGGAAGCGTTCAAGAGAACGGGGTTGATGGAGTCGTACTCGTCGTGATCCAAATCACCGATGATCCTAGCGCCGAACGGACGGCACCTCCGCGTTCAACACACGTACGGAGCAGCGACGTCTCCTCCTTCTTGATCCAGCAAGGGGGGAGGAGAGGTTGATGGAGATCCAGCAGCACGACGGCGTGGTGGTGGAAGTAGCAGGATTCCAACAGGGCTTCGCCAAGCGCTGCGGGAGGAGGGAGATGTGTCATGGGAGGGAGAGGGAGGCGCCAGGGCTTAGGTGTTGCTGCCCTCCCTTCCCCCCACTATATATAGGGCTAAGGGAGAGGGGGGGCGCAGCCTTGGCCCTTCCTCCAAGGAAGGGTGCGGCCGGGGAGGAGTCCATCCTCCCCAAGGCACCCAGGAGGTGCCTTCCCCCTTTAGGACTCTTCCTTTCCCTTATCTCTTGGCGCATGGGCCTCTTGGGGCTGGTGCCCTTGGCCCATATAGGCCAAGGCGCACACCCCTACAGCCCATGTGGCCCCCCGGGGCAGGTGGACCCCCTTGGTGGACCCCCGGACCCCTTTCGGCACTCCCGGTACAATACCGATAATGCGCGAAACTTTTCCGGCGACCAAAACAAGACTTCCCATATATAAATCTTTACCTCTGGACCATTCCGTAACTCCTCGTGACGTCCGGGATCTCATCTGGGACTCCAAACAACTTTCGGGTTACCGCATACTAATATCTCTATAACCCTAGCGTCACCGAACCTTAAGTGTGTAGACCATACGGGTTCGGGAGACATGCAGACATGACCGAGACGACTCTCCGACCAATAACCAACAGCGGGATCTGGATACCCATGTTGGCTCCCACATGTTCCACGATGATCTCATCGGATGAACCACGATGTCAAGGACTTAATCAATCCCGTATACAATTCCCTTTGTCTAGCGGTACGATACTTGCCCGAGATTCGATCGTCGGTATCCCGATACCTTGTTCAATCTCGTTACCGGCAAGTCTCTTTACTCATTTCGTAACACATCATCCCGTGATCAACTCCTTGATCACATTGTGCACATTATGATGATGTCCTACCGAGTGGGCCCAGAGATACCTCTCCGTTTACACGGAGTGACAAATCCCAGTCTCGATTCGTGCCAACCCAACAGACACTTTCGGAGATACCTGTAGTGTACCTTTATAGCCACCCAGTTACGTTGTGACGTTTGGCACACCCAAAGCACTCCTACGGTATCCGGGAGTTGCACAATCTCATGGTCTAAGGAAATGATACTTGACATTAGAAAAGCTTTAGCATACGAACTACATGATCTTGTGCTAGGCTTAGGATTGGGTCTTGTCCATCACATCATTCTCCTAATGATGTGATCCCGTTATCAATGACATCCAGTGTCCATGGTCAGGAAACCGTAACCATCTATTGATCAACGAGCTAGTCAACTAGAGGCTTACTAGGGACATGGTGTTGTCTATGTATCCACACATGTATCTGAGTTTCCTATCAATACAATTATAGCATGGATAATAAACGATTATCATGAACAAGGAAATATAATAATAACTAATTTATTATTGCCTCTAGGGCATATTTCCAATAGTCTCCCACTTGCACTAGAGTCAATAATCTAGTTCACATCGCCATGTGATTAACACTCAAGGTCACATCCCCATGTGACTAACACCCAAAGAGTTTACTAGAGTCAATAATCTAGTTCACATTACCATGTGATTAACACTCGATGAGTTCTGGGTTTGATCATGTTATGCTTGTGAGAGATGTTATAGTCAACGGGTCTGAATCTTTCAGATCCGTATGTACTTCGCAAATCTCTATGTCATCTTGTAGATGCAGCTACTACGCTATATTTGGAGCCATTTCAAATAACTGTTCTACATGGAGCTATTCTAAATTGTTGCTCCATTATACGTATCCGGTATCTCTACTCAGAGCTATCCGGATAGGTGTTAAGCTTGCATCGACGTAACTCTTTACGTCGAATTCTTTATCACCTCCATAACCGAGAAACATATCCTTATTCCTCTAAGGATAATTTAGACCGCTATCTGGTGATCTACTCCTAGATTACCTTTGTACCCTCTTGCCAGATATGTGGCAAGGCACACATCAGGTGCGGTACTCAGCATGGCATACCGTATAGAGCCTATGACAAAAGCATAGGGGACGACCTTCGTCCTTCCTCTTTCTTCTGCCGTGGTCGAGCTTTAAGTCTTAACTTTATACCTTACAACTCAGGCAAGAACTCCTTCTTTGACTGATCCATCTTGAACACCTTCAAGATTATGTCAAGGTATGTGCTCATTTAGAAGTACCATTAAGCGTTTTGATCTATCCTTATAGATCTTGATGCTCAAGGTTCAAGTAGCTTAATCCAGGCTTTCCATTAAAAACACTTTTCAAATAGCTCTACATGCTTTCTAGAAATTCTACATCATTTCCAATCAACAACATGTTAAAAACACATACTCATCGGAAATTTTATAGTGCTCCCACTCACTTCTTTGGAAATACAAGTTTCTCATAAACTTTGTATAAACCCAAAATCTTTGATCATCTCATCAAAGTGTACATTCCAACTCCGAGATGCTTACTCCAGTCCTTAGAAGGATTGCTGGAGCTTTGCATACTTATTAGCATCTTTCAGAATTGACAAAATCCTTCCGGTTTGTATCACATACAACCTTTCCCCAAAAAAAACGTCGAGGAAACAATGTTTTGACATCCTATCTGCAAGATTTCATAAATAATGCAGTAATCGCTAATATAATTCCAACAGACTCTTAGCATCGCTATGAGTGAGAAAGTCTCATCGTAGTCAACTCCTTGAACTTGTCGGAAAACATCTTAACGACAAGTCGAGCTTTCTTGATGGTGATACTTACCATCATTGTCCGTCTTCCTTTTAAAATCCATCTGTACTCAACAGCCTTACGACCATCGAGCCGTTCTGCCAAAGTCTACACTTTGTTTTCATACATGGATCCTTTCTCGGATTATATGGCCTCGAGCCATTTATCGGAATCCAGGCCCACCATCGCTTCTCCATAGCTCGTAGGTTCATTGTTGTCTAGCAACATGACTTCCAAGACAGGATTACGTACCACTCTGAAGTAGTACGCATCCTTGTCATCCCACGAGGTTTGGTAGTGACTTGATCTGAAGTTTCATGATCACTATCATAAGCTTCCACTTCAATTGGTGTAGGTGCCACAGGAACAACTTCCTGTGCCCTGCCACACACTAGTTGAAGAGACGGTTTAATAACCTCATCAAGTCTCCACCATCCTCCCACTCAATTCTTTCGAGAGAAACTTTTCTTCGAGAAAGGACCCGATTCTAGAAACAATCCCTTATTGTTTTTGGATCTGAGACAGGAGGTATACCCAACTGTTTTGGGTGTCCTATGAAGATGCATTTATCCGCTTTGGGTTCGAGCTTATCAGCCTGAAACTTTTTCACATAAGCATCACAGCCCCAAACTTTTAAGAAATGTCAGCTTAGGTTTCTCTAAACCATAGTTCATACGGTGTCATCTCATCGGAATTACGTGGTGCCCTATTTAAAGTGAATGTGGTTGTCTCTAATGCCTAACCCATAAACTATCGTGGTAATTCGATAAGAGACATCATGGTATGCATCATATCCAATAGGGTGCAGTTATGATGTTCGGACACACCATCACACTATGGTGTTCCAGGCTGTATTAGTTGTGAAACAATTTCCACAATGTCTTAATTCTGTGCCAAACTCGTAATTCAGATATTCATCTCTATGATCATATCATAGATATTTTATCCTCTTGTCACGACGATCTTTCAATTTCACCCTGAAATTACTTGAACCTTTCAATAATTCAGACTCGTGATTCATCAAGTAAATATACTCAACATCTACTCAAATCATCTGTGAAGTAAGAACATAACGATATCCACTACATGCCTCAGCACTCATTGGACTGCACACATCAAAATGTATTACTTCCAACAAGTTGCTTTCTAGTTCCATTTTACTGAAAACGAGGCTTTCAGTCATCTTGCCCATGTGGTATGATTTGCATGTCTCAAGTGATTCAAAATCAGGTGAGTCCAAACGATCCATCTGTATAGAGTTTCTTCATGCATATCTACCAACAAACATGGTTCGCATGTCTCAATCCTTTCAAAAATGAGTGAGTCCAAAGATCCATCAACATGGAGCTTCTTCATGTGTTTTATACCGATATGACTTACGTGGCAGTGCCACAAGTAGGTGGTACTATCATTACTATCTTTTGGCATGAACATGTGTATCACTACGATCGAGATTCAATGAACCATTCATTTTAGGTGCAAGACCATTGAAGATATTATTCAAATAAACAGAGTAACCATTATTCTCCTTAAATGAATAACCGTATTGCGATAGACATAATCCAATCATTTCTATGCTCAACGCAAGCACCAATCTCGATGGTAGAGGGAGCGTGCGATGCTTGATCATATCAACATTGGAAACACTTCCAACACATATCGTCAGCTCACCTTTAGCTAGTCTCCGTTTATTCCGTAGCTTTTATTTCGAGTTACTAACACTTAGCAACCGAACCGGTATCTAATACCCTGGTGCTACTAGGAGTACTAGTAAAGTACACATCAACACAATGTATATCCAATATACTTCTATCGACCTTGCCAACCTTCTCATCTACCAAGTATCTAGGGTAATTCTGCTCCAGTGGCTGTTCCCCTTATTACAGAAGCACTCAGTCTCGGGTTTGGGTTCAACCTTGGGTTTCTTCACTAGAGCAGCAGCTGAATTGCCGTTTCATGAAGTATCCCTTCTTGCCCTTGCCCTTCTTGAAACTAGTGGTTTCACCAACCATCAACAATTGATGCTCCTTCTTGATTTCTACTTTTGTGGTGTCAAACATCGCGAATATCTCAAGGATCATCATATATGTCCCTGATACATTATAGTTCATCATGAAGCTCTAGCAGCTTGGTGGTAATGACTTCGGAGAAACATCACTATCTCATCTGGAAGATCAACTCCCACTCGATTCAAGCGATTGTTGTACTCAGACAATCTGAGCACAAGTTCAACAATTGAGCTTTTCTCCCTTAGTTTGTAGGCTAAGAAAATCGTCGGAGGTCTTATACCTCTTGACGTGGGCACGAGCCTGAAATCCCAATTTCAGCCCTCGAAACATCTTATATGTTTTGCGACGTTTCAAAACCGTCTTCGGTGCCTCAATTCTAAACCGTTTAACTGAACTATCACGTTGTTATCAAAATGTGTATGTTAGATGTTCGCAACATCCACAGACGACGTTCGAGGTTCAGCACACTGAGCGGTGCATTAAGGACATAAGCCTTCTATAAAGCAATGAGGACAATCCTCAGTTTACGGACCTAGTCCGCAAAATTACTACTATCAACTTTCAACTAAATTTTCTCTAGGAACATATCTAAATAGTAGAACTGAAGCACGAGCTACGACATAATTTGCGAAGACCTTTTGACTATGTTCAGGATAATTAAGTTCATCTTATGAACTCCCACTCAGATAGACATCCCTCTAGTCATCTAAGTGATTACGTGATCCGAGTCAACTAGGCCGTGTCCGATCATCACGTGAGACGGACTAGTCAACATCGGTGAACATCTTCATGTTGATCGTATCTACCATACGACTCATGCTCGACCTTTCGGTCTCTTGTGTTCCGAGGCCATGTCTGTACACATGCTAGGCTCGTCAAGTCAACCTAAGTGAGTCGCGTGTGTAAATCTGTTTTACACCCGTTGTATGTGAACGTTAGAATCTATCACACCCGATCATCACGTGGTGCTTCGAAACAACGAACTATCGCAACGGTGCACAGTTAGGGGGAACACCTTCTTGAAATTTTAGTGAGGGATCATCTTATTTACTACCGTCGTTCTAAGTAAACAAGATGTATAAACATGATAAACATCTCATGCAATCAAATAATAGTGACATGATATGGCCAATATCATATAGCTCCTTTGATCTCCATCTTGGGGCTCCATGATCATCTTTGTCACCGGCATGACACCATGATCTCCATCATCGTGTCTCCATGAAGTTGCCTCGCCAACTATTACTTCTACTACTACAGCTAACGGTTAGCAATAAAGTAAAGTAATTACATGACGTTTATGTTGACACGCAGGTCATAAATAAATTAAGACAACTCCTATGGCTCCTGCCGGTTGTCATATTCATCGACATGCAAGTCGTGATTCCTATTACAAGAACATGATCAATCTCATACATCACATATATCATTCATCACATCCTTTTGGCCATATCACATCACATAGCATACCCTGCAAAAACAAGTTAAACGTCCTCTAATTGTTGTTTGCATGTTTTACGTGGCTGCTATAGGTTTCTAGCAAGAACGTTTCTTACCTACGCAAAAACCACAACGTGATATGCCAATTGCTATTTACCCTTCATAAGGACCCTTTTCATCGAATCCAATCCGACTAAAGTGGGAGAGACAGACACCCGCTAGCCACCTTATGCAACTAGTGCATGTCAGTCGGTGGAACCAGTCTCACGTAAGAGTACGTGTAAGGTCGGTCCGGGCCGCTTCATCCCACAATGCCACCGAATCAAGATTGGACTAGTAACGGTAAGCATATTGAACAAAATCAACGCCCACAACTACTTTGTGTTCTACTCGTGCATAGAAACTACGCATAGACCTAGCTCATGATGCCACTGATGGGGAACGTAGCAATAATTCAAAATTTTCCTACGTGTCACCAAGATCAATCTATGGAGTCATCTAGCAATGAGGGAGGAGTGGATCTACATACCCTTGTAGATCGCGCGCGGAAGCGTTCAAGAGAACGGGGTTGATGGAGTCGTACTCGTCGTGATCCAAATCACCGATGATCCTAGCGCCGAACGGACGGCACCTCCGCGTTCAACACACGTACGGAGCAGCGACGTCTCCTCCTTCTTGATCTAGCAAAGGGGGAGGAGAGGTTGATGGAGATCCAGCAGCACGACAGCGTGGTGGTGGAAGTAGCGGGATTCCAACAGGGCTTTGCCAAGCGCTGCGGGAGGAGGGAGATGTGTCATGGGAGGGAGAGGGAGGCGCCAGGGCTTAGGTGTTGCTGCCCTCCCTTCCCCCCACTATATATAGGGCAAAGGGAGAGGGGGGCGCAGCCTTGGCCCTTCGTCCAAGGAAGGGTGCGGCCAGGGAGGAGTCCATCCTCCCCAAGGCACCCAGGAGGTGCCTTCCCCCTTTAGGACTCTTCCTTTCCCTTATCTCTTGGCGCATGGACCTCTTGGGGCTGGTGCCCTTGGCCCATATAGGCCAAGGCGCACACCCCTACAGCCCATGTGGCCCCCTGGGGCAGGTGGACCCCCTTGGTGGACCCCCGGACCCCTTTCGGCACTCCCGGTACAATACCGATAATGCGCGAAACTTTTCCGGCGACCAAAACAAGACTTCCCATATATAAATCTTTACCTCCGGACCATTCCGGAACTCCTCGTGACATCCGGGATCTCATCCGGGACTCCGAACAACTTTCGGGTTACCGCATACTAATATCTCTATAACCCTAGCGTCACCGAACCTTAAGTGTGTAGACCCTACGGGTTCGGGAGACATGCAGACATGACCGAGACGACTCTCCGGCCAATAACCAACAGCGGGATCTGGATACCCATGTTGGCTCCCACATGTTCCACGATGATCTCATCGGATGAACCACGATTTCAAGGACTTAATCAATCGCGTATACAATTCCCTTTGTCTAGCGGTACGATACTTGCCCGAGATTCGATCGTCGGTATCCCGATACCTTGTTCAATCTCGTTACCGGCAAGTCTCTTTACTCGTTTCGTAACACATCATCCCGTGATCAACTCCTTGATCACATTGTGCACATTATGATGATGTCCTACCGAGTGGGCCCAGAGATACCTCTCCGTTTACACGGAGTGACAAATCCCAGTCTCGATTCGTGCCAACCCAACAGACACTTTCGGAGATACCTGTAGTGTACCTTTATAGCCACCCAGTTACGTTGTGACGTTTGGCACACCCAAAGCACTCCTACGGTATCCGGGAGTTGCACAATCTCATGGTCTAAGGAAATGATACTTGACATTAGAAAAGCTTTAGCATACGAACTACATGATCTTGTGCTAGGCTTAGGATTGGGTCTTGTCCATCACATCATTCTCCTAATGATGTGATCCCGTTATCAATGACATCCAATGTCCATGGTCAGGAAACCGTAACCATCTATTGATCAATGAGCTAGTCAACTAGAGGCTTACTAGGGACATGGTGTTGTCTATGTATCCACACATGTATCTGAGTTTCCTATCAATACAATTATAGCATGGATAATAAACGATTATCATGAACAAGGAAATATAATAATAACTAATTTATTATTGTCTCTAGGGCATATTTCCAACAGCTCATAATGTCTATGTCAAAGAATTTATTGAAAGAATGACCGTTGAAAATAATGACATGCATGAATCTATAGATAATAATGATTCCGATGATTTGATCGAAATATCCCTTGATGAACATGATGCTTGCTATTCTTGTGGCCATGATGCCAGTATTTATGGATGAATTTTCTATAGTTCCTTACGTTAAACATGAGATTGTTGCTATTGCACCCACACTTGATAGTTCCTTCGGTGAAAAGCATGATTGCAATGCTGTTATTATAAATTCTCTTAATGTCAGTTGTGTTAATGATATGAAAAACCTCAAGCTTGGGGATGCTAATTTTGCTGTGTCTACTACTTGTTGCAATGATCATGATTGGGGTGATTCTTTTTACAATCTTGAAAATTTATTTAAGCCCCATGATGAATATGAGATTGATAATAGTGTTTGCAATATTATTGAAAGTGGGTTTGGAGAGGTCATGACTTCAGTTAATGTTAATCCAACTATTTTGGAACAGTGTCAACTTCGCATGCATGTGGATCGTGTTGAGAATATGTTATGTGATAGCTATTTTGTTGAATTTTCTTGCGATCCTACATGTAATTATTATGAGAGAGAAAAATATGGTTGTAGAAATTTTCATGTTGCTAAATTACCTCTCGTTATGTTGAGATTGCTATTGTTTCTTTCCGCTTCCTCGCATATGCTAGTTTTTGCTTACCTTGATAATTTGTTTGCCTATAAGATGCCTATGCATAGGAAGTATGTTAGACTTAGATGTGTTTTTCATGTGTTTTATGATGCTCTCTTTGTGCTTCAATTCTTGTCTTTCATGTGAGCATCATTGAAATCTCAATGCCTAGCTAGGGGCGTTAAATGATAGCGCTTGTTGCGAGGCAACCCAATTTTATTTTTGTTCCTATTTAGTAATAAATATCTCATCTAGCCTATGTTATGGTTGTGTTTTTTGTGTCTAATTAGTGTTTGTGCCAAGTAGAACCTTTGGGAAGACTTGGGGAAAGTCTTTGCGATCTTGCTGTAAAAAATAGAAACTTTAGCGCTCATGAGATTGGCTGCTATTTTTACTAGAGAGTGCTATTTAGTTGATTTTCTTTTTGCAGATAATTAATAGATAAATTCCTCACGTCCAGCAATTTATTTCAAAAAATTTGGGGTTCCAGAAGTATACGTTTGGTACATATTACTACAGACTATTCTGTTTTTGACAGATTCTGTTTTTTGTGTGTTGTTTGCTTATTTTGATGAATCTTTGGCTAGTATCAGAGGGTATGAACCATAGAGAAGTTGGAATACAGTAGTTTTAATACCAGTATAAATAAAGAATGAGTTCATTACAGTACCTTTAACTGGTGGTTTGTTTTCTTATACTAATGAAGCTCATGAGATTTTCTGTTGAGTTTTGTGTTTTGAAGTTTTGAAGTTTTTGGATAAAGATTTGATGGACTATGGAATAAGGAGTGGAAAGAGTCTAAGCTTGGGGATGACCAAGGCACCCCAAGGTAAAATTCAAGGACAACCAAAAGCCTAAGCTTGGGGATGCCCCGGAAGACATCCCCTCTTTTGTCTTCATCCATCGGTAACTTTAGTTGAGGCTATATTTTTATTCACCACATGATATGTGTTTTGCTTGGAGCGTCTTGTATGATTTGAGTATTTGCTTTCTAGTTTACCACAATCATCCTTGCTGTACACACCTTTTGGGAGAGATACACATGAATCGGAATTTATTAGAATATTCTATGTGCTTCACTTATATCTTTTGAGCTAGATAATTTTGCTCTAGTACTTCACCTATATCTTTTAGAGCATGGTGGTGGTTTTATTTTATAGAAATTATTGATCTCTCATGCTTCACTTATATTATTTTAAGAGTCCTTTAGAACAGCATGGTAATTTGCTTTGGTTATAAAATTAGTCCTAATATGATAGACATCCAAGAAGAGCTACGGGTGGCCCCCCTAAGCACTCCTTGACCTAATTCCACCTTTATAAATCCAGAAATATTCCCAAACCAACAGAGAGACACCTGAAACACTTTTTCTGCCGTGATCCCATCTGGAGGCCTTTTCCGGTACTCTGCCGGAGGGAGAATTGATCACAAAGGGCTTCTACATCATCTTTGCTGCCTTTCGATGATGCGTGAGTAGTTCATCACAGACCATAGCTAGTAGCTAGATGACTTCTTCTCTCTCTTTGATCGTCAATACAATGTTCTCGAAGTCCTATCGATGTAATCTTCTTTTGTAGTGTGTTTGTTGGGATTCAATGAATTGTGGATTTATGATCTGAATATTCATGAGAAGTAATTGAGTCTTTTCTGAACTTTATTATGGATGATGGTTATAACTTTGTATTTCTCTCTGATCTATCTATTTGGTTTGTCAAACTAGGTTGATTTATCTTCACTGGGAGAGGTCCTTTGTGATGGGTTCAATCTTACGGCGCTCTATATCTCAGTGATAGAAGGGGACAAGACACGTATTTGTATTGTTCTCATTAAGGGTAAAATGACAGAGTTTATTCATATTGATTGAGTTTACTTTGTCTACATCATGTCATCTTACTTAAGGCGTTACTTCATTTTTCATGAACTTAATACCATAAATGTATGCTGGATAGCGGTCGATTGGTGGAGTAATAGTAGTAGATGCAAATAGGAGTCGGTCTACTTGTCTCGGATTGACAATACTCTTGCCCGTGTTGGGTGCAAGTATTTATTTTTGTGTGTGTATGTGCTGTTCGCGAGGCTTTGCGTGATTCTTCTATTGGTTCAACAAACCTTGGTTCTCACTGAAAGAAATATGTATCTCTACTGTACTGCATCTCCCCTCCTATTCGGGGAAAATACCAACGTAGCTCACAAGTAACAGTCATCGAGCAACTGAAGGAATATCTGATTGAAAATCTTTGGGCGATTAAAGGGAACAACATTGTTGGAGTGTAATATTTAAATTAGAACTAGTGCTGCATTTGAATTTTTTTAGCTAAACTCGAACTAGATATACGGCTATTTTAAGTGTGCGGATGTATGCGATCTTAAAAATTTATTAAAACGGATGTATGCGGTTAGTTTTGGATGACCGGCTCCCGCATCAGTGTCCGTGAAATGATTCCTTTATCCGCGAATAGATGCAGTATCCCATTTACGGGTCCACATTGAAGATGACTAACAAGAAAACTAACGCAGAGGAACGTTCCTATCATCTACTTACAAGCTCCCCTTGAATGATGAAAATTGAATCGGAAAGTAAAGCTGCACTCGTTTGGCAGTTTGCTAGGCTCCGACGGTTTGCTTGAAGACCAGGAACCTTCACCTACGAGCTCTGTGTCTCCGTACAGTCTAACAGCACCCCGTTCCGTCCGCCGTTGCCCTCCGTCCTGAGGAAAAGCAAACCAAAGCTGCAGTGCTCACGTAAGTCGCCACCTCAGCGCACCACCCTCCCGTTCCTTGCCTTCCCCTCCTCCGCCCGGCAGCCTGCAAAACCCTCGCTTGCATACAGGGCCGGCCCTAATATTCCGGAGGCCCTTGTGCGAGCCCTGCAAAATGGGCCCAATGGCTATAGTAGAGAATTTTTTTACTTCCATGCTTATATTATATGTTGTTATTTTCTCCTGCAAAAAATGTTGTTATCCTCTAACACTACGAGCATATAACTCCTCAGGAATCTCAGCAGTAGGATTTGTCGAAATTATGAACATCTAACTCTTCTCAGTAGTGAAATTTGTTAAGATGAATTTATGCAGACCACCCTTTTTGAGTTTCAATTAACTGATCTACATTTTGTTTTTCTCCTTACAACCGGATAAATGCATTTTAGGAAACATTCTTGTAACAAAAAAAAAGAAAGAAAACACCTGATCTCTTGAGTCCTTATTCAAGCAATGCTTCAAGCAATCAACATATCTCCTGCCAGGCAGCCTGCAAGAGTCGTACATAACGAGAGAAAGTTAATCATCACTTCACATAACAGAAATACGTAGACAAGCGTCAAAGTATTTGCTGAAAAAATCTCTTGAATGACTTACGTGCAGTCTAAAACTCAGAAACTTCATGGTTTGGCCCCTCGCCTCGCCACGGCCCTGACAGCCACGGCCAGCTTCTCACCGGTCGCCGGAACACGCTGCGGCCTGCGCTGCCCTCAACGCCTCGAGCATCGGGGTGGTGTGTGGCTGGTTCGCCGCGTTAGTCCTCGTCGATGCCCATCGAGGCTTTGTCGCCACAGAGTACTTAAAAGATGGAAGAACCAGGTTGAGGAATCCATCAAATGATGAAGGACTAATAATACAACGAAACAATCCATCGGCTAGCATCGTTTGTAGTGCCGGCCTTTGGGAACTTGGGTCAATTAATTGGGGAAAAGTTGAACTGAAAGTGCGTTATATCGACTAGAGGGGGGGGTGAATAGGCGATTTTTATGAAAGTCTTCAAAACGTGGGAGTTATGAAGACAAACAGCGAAGATTATGCCTATCACTATGCAGCGGAAGTTAGATTACACTAGGCCAGCCATGGTCAAGTATTCAATAGAGTGAAAGCACAATGACAAACAGCTGCAGTGTAATAAGGATCAGGTAGGAAGAAGTTATGAAGCCAAACAGATCATACATTCACGTTGTGAAGACAAAAGATAGAGCAAGTATGCAATGGCTTCACAATGAGTAACAGTAAGAAAAAGGAAGTGAAGATGAAACCAGTGACTCATTGAAGACAATGATGTGTTAGACCAGTTCCAGTTGCTGTGACAACTGTACGTCTGGTTGGAGCGGCTAGGTATTTAACCTTAGGACACACAGTCCCGGACACCCGGTCCTGAACACGCAGCTCAGGACACCAAGTCCTCAACGTATTCTCCTTGAGCTAAGGTCACATAGTCCTCGCCCAATCACTCTGGTAAGTCTTCAAGGTAGACTCCCAAACCTTCACAGACTTCATTCACTGGCAATCCACAATGTCTCTTGGATGCTCTGAACGCGACGCCTAACTGTCTGGAGGATTCACAGTCCTCAAGTGTAATAAGTCTTCAGATCACACAGACAAGAAGACTTAAGTGATGCCCAATGTTCTCTGGCTCTGGGTGGTTAGGGCTTTTCTCCTCGCTAGGAATTTTCTCTTAAAGGCTTTGAGATGGGTTGCTCTCAAACGACAAAAGCCGTGCACTGAAATCTGAGCAGCCAACCGTTTATGGTTGTAGGGGGTGGGCTATTTATAGCCACTTGGCAACCCGACCTGATTTGTCCGAAATGACTCTGGGTCACTAAGGAACTGACACGTGTCTCAACGGTCAGATTTCAAACTCTCATGGCAACTTTACTTGGGTTACAAGCAAAGCTGACTTGTCCGGCTCTGGACAAGATTCGCTCTCATTGTCTTCACTCGAAGACATAGGTTTTTGGTTTAGGCATCACTTCAGTCATTCTGACTGGTTCTCCTGGACCCCACTTAATAGTACGGTGGTTCCTATGACTCAACACAAAAGAAAAAAACTACGAAAGATCTAAGTCTTCGAGCTCCATAGGCTTCATAGCGTGTCTTCTTTTGTCATAGTCTTCAATGTGAATATCTTCATATCCCACCTTTGGCTTCAATGTCTTCATACATTTTTAGGGTCATCTCTGGTAGTAAAACCGAATCAATGAGGGACTTCTACCTGTGTTATCCTGCAATTCTCACAAACACATTAGTCCCTCAACTAGGTTTGTCGTCAATACTCCAAAACCAACTAGGGGTGGCACTAGATGCACTTACAATCTCCCCCTTTTTGGTGATTGATGACAAACTAGTTGAAGTTTTCAACGGGGAATGTAGTCTGTGAAATTGTAAAGGATAAGGAATTGTCTTCATAAGTTTCAAGGGCTCCCCCTGAAGATCTGCATATAAGTTAATTTGCTTTTGGAATGCAAATGCACATGGCAGGTTGTACTTGTGGAGATCCAATTCAGCTTATGATGACAATCCACTATGCATGTGAAAGTATATGAAGATAATGACATGCATAATGGAAAATGGACGTCTGCAGAATGAGATAAGTGCGGAATTTATCGTCGCACATGCGGAATTTATCTTTGCAAACAGGGTGGCAAACGAGTAGCAGACGACCATCGAGTTTTAGTGTTACAACTCAAAGAACCAAATGAAGCAAGAAAACGAGAGTTGTAAGCACGAAGCAAAATATAGCAAAGCATAAAGCACCCGCCCATATGGACCCGCTTGAAGACTATCAACCCATATGCTTCTCCCCCTTTTATCAGCAAGGACCAAAAAGGTTTGAATACATAGAGTTTCTACTCGTTCCCAGGAGCAGCAGGGTCGTTGGAGGTGTTTGGCGGTGCAGAAGAGCTTGGAGGTGCTGAAGCAGGTGGCGGTGATGTAGCATCGTCTTCTTCATCAATGATTCTGGCAGTGACTGTGGCAGCAGATGAAGAAAACTCAGTGTCTTCAAGTGATGGCGTGTTGCGCATCACAGCCCTTCTAGGAGGTGTGGTGTCAAACTTGAATCGCTCAGTGAAGCCATCCTCTTCAAGTTCAGCTTCAGTACACATCATTGATAGCCCTTTCCATGTATGACGACAGGTTTCATGAGTGACGAAGGCATTCTTGGTGGCAAGATTTCGAAGACGATTAACATCCACCAAGAGGCTTTTCATCTGACGCTTTAGCCAGTCGTGATGCCTATCTTGTTTTTGATGAAGGGCCACAAGAAGCTCTCGGTCATTGAGAACACGAGCGCGCTTCTTGGGTCTTGAAGCAGTTGCACTATCAGTGGCTTCAGTTGAAGCAGGGTGTGGCGCACGTGTAGTGCTAGCCAAAGGATACACCCTGGAGATGGCTTCAACACCTTCATCATTCTGAGTGAAGCTCTGGTGTTCTGCATTCTGAAGACTCAACGGTTGCTTGGCAGGCTCAGGATATATAGCTTCAGCAGAGGTATCCACATCTGACAAGAAGATCCGATGGTTGCGGGCTGAGGGCTGATATGAGATCGCAGAGTGAAGCTTGATCAGTCGCATTACCCAAGGAGCATAGTACTTTAAACCAAACAGATCTGAGCCTGATGTAGCGAGTTGGCGTATGAAGAAATCCTGTGCGTTGAAGCATTTGCCATGAAGGATACAGAATATCAGAGTCTTCATTGCACTCTCGATCTTGGCATTTGGAGAGTGCCCTTTAATAGGCCAGAGAGTCCGCCGGATAATGTGATAGATGGTTCTGGGCAGGTACTCAAAGTCTTCAACGAAGAACTCTGTTGGATAAGGAGCATCGTGGGGCAATGGCTTCATCATGGAGAGCATCTGATTCATATTTGGTTCAGGCCTCTGGAATATGCTCTCAAGAGCTTCAGTGTGTAGTGGACAGCCTTCCTCGAAGAGTTCGCCAGGACTGGGCCGGCCGGTGAGCTCAATGATATCGAATGCATTGGCTTCGTGATGGACATTACCGGTCATCCACTCCAGGGCCCAAGTCTTCGGATCTCTGTTGTATCCTTTGATGTGTAGGGTGGCATAGAATTGCAACAGAAGCTCTTCATTCCAGTGCTCTTCATTAGTTATAAACTGCAGCAGACCCACTTGCTTGAAGCAATCCAGTGCTTCCTCTAAGCAGGGCAGACCAGCAATGGCTTCAACATCAAGGCGCTTGTGCGGGAAGATGCGACCTTGGTTGTATAGGATGCATGAATAGTAGCTGCGCTGAGGATAGCTCCAGAACCTATCTGATGAAATCCTTTCCCTTGAATAGGGGTTCTTGGAGCTGTTGAAGAACGTATTGTCTGCCTTGAAGCTATTGATGTCAAAGGAGCCAGGTGCTGATGCAGGACCTGGGAACCTTGGCAGCCTTGGGACTGGCTTCTGGACATGAGGCCTGTGCTCAACATGGTAATAAAATTGAGAACCTGCAGCAGACTCAGGAACAGAAGTGTCTGGATCAGTAGCTTCGCTGTCTACTGAAGCTTTTGGTGGGAAGGGCTCCACATTGGCTTCAGTGTTGGTTGTGGCAGCCTCAACATTTTCCGCCTCCGCTTGACTAGCTGGAGGGTCAGTCACAAGCACGTTCTCCTGGAGAACTGCTTCTTGGTGGAGCATAGGATTGGGCTCTTGTGTTGCTTCTTCTGCGGCTGATGCAGCCGGAATGTCTTCAGTATAGACTTGAGGCCTTGGACCTTTGCGAAGCCTGCGGAATGCAGACGACGCCTGTGGGGTTGGAGTGGGCTGGGCCTCATTGTCTTCTTCCTCTTGAGGGCGATCCGCCCATGACGCATCTTATGCAATTGGCGTCAGAGGACGACCAATGCTGATGAGTTTGCTTTGTTCATACTGAGGAAGGGCTGCATCATCTTGTACATTGTCCTGATGACCAATGTCTTCAGCAGCAATGGGGTCGGCTGCTGGTATGTCTTCAGCTTCAGGAGCCTCTGTGGAAGCAGGCTCATGAACTGTCAGTTGTCGTTCTGCGTTGGGGTGAACCATAGAGATAGGTTCAACTATCAAGGGCTCTGTGGGAGCAGCCCGAGATTTCTTGATCTTTCGCTTCTTCTTGCTGGGGGCAGTAGGAGAGGCTTCAGAGCTTTTCCTCTTCCTGGCTTCAGCCTCAGCAGTTCTTGTCTTCTTGAGCTCTGAAGCTGTTGACCGGCTCTTTGGCTTCGAGCCAGTCGTTGCAGTTGGGAAGACAATTGGAATGCTTCTTCCCTAGGTGCCTCTGGTTCAGCCATAGCAGGCTTCTTCTTCTTCTTCGCGGCCATCTTGGGGTCGATGCCAGGACGCCCAAGTGCCTTGCGCTTCTCAGCCTCATTGTAGGCTTGTACACATCTTTCAGCCAGAGACTTCATCCGCTCACGTGAGCCCTGAGCTTCTGCACGCTTCTTCAGAAAATTTTCCTTGAGCTCATGCAACATGGTCTTGAAGCTCTTCACTTCTTGCACGCTGAGCTTGGCCATATTCTTCTTGAACTGAGCCTTTTCATGATCAATTTTCTGCTTCAGTTCAACAATGCGCTGGGCAATGGCAAGTTCTGAAGCAATTGCGCCTTGGAAGGCGACGCTGAGGCCAACAGTCAGCTGCAGATCTTCGAAGCTGATGTTTGGTGTGGCAAACCATTCGTCGATGAAGTTGTGGATGATGGCGACATCAAAGAGAGGCAAATTGTTGAAGATCTCAGCTTCTTCTTTGCTCTTGATGAGCTGCTCTAGAGCGTCATCTCCAAGATCTTCATCACTTGATAGATCAATGGCTTCGCTGCGCAGAATGGCAGCAGCTGTGAGCTCTTTGCCGGTGTGTGGCTGAGGCACCTTGGCCTTCTGGGTCTTGGAGACGCGGGATACGTCTTCAGACTGCACACTGTCTTCAGGAGGTGCAGTTGCCAATGGCTTCACCCTTGAGATTTTTGATGAAGGGGCCGGCTTTGAAGCTTTTGGCTTCTTCGACTGCTTTGGCTTCGGTACAGCAGGAGCTTCATCAGACTCAGAGTCAGCTGAAGGGTCATTCACGGCAGTCCCTTGGACTAAGATGTGGGTGATGAGGCCCTCAAGGTTGGCAAACGGACCGATGATATTGGGTTCTGCGTAGCATGTGCCATCTGCCCTTGGTGCGGAGGGGCCAGGGTTGAAGTCTAACCCAAATTTCTTCTTGTTCTGCTTTGCTGATTGTTGGGCAAACTGGAAGTTGCGCTTGAACACATTGTCGTCATGACACCAGAGGAGTGACGACGGATGCGCATCATCAGGATGTGGTCCTCGGACCATGCATGGGTAGAAGCCTTGAGCAATGGCTTCATCTCTGGTCCTGGGTATGAGATTCTTGTAAAGGATGTCCCCCCATGGTCTCTTGATGGCACTTTTCTCAGCATACTCCTGGGTGACGAAGCGGTATTTGAACCATTGTTCTGCCCAATAGCGTCGAATCCATTGGATTCATGTCTTGCGCTGCCCATAACTCTCTTCAAGATCTATTTTATACATTTCTGCCAGGTCTTCAGGCAGATCTTTGGAAGTTCCTTCACGTCTCTGTCTGCCCCCCTTCCTTGCTGCTACTTCTGAAGCCATAAACTTTAACTTGAAAGGCTTCAAAACTTTCAAAGGCTTCAAAGGCTTTCTTTTGCTGGACCAACAGGAACTGGCTTCAGGAGAGTTTATGTGATGCTGTAGGAATTCTGCAAATGAATGCAGACTATGAGAACCGAAGGATTCTCCCACGGACATGTACCTGTGACAGCATTAAGGTGCGAGGGAAGGGGAAGAGGTCATATGCATTCTCATAAGGTTTTGAAGATTAATCAGTTTAGAAGACATTGACCTCATCGTGCGAAGACATTCACTCATAGATAAGAAGTTGGTTCCAGATTTGTACGAACCCACAGATCAGTACAAGTGAGGAATCTAACTACTTTATGAAGCACAAGTGAATATACTAGGCATGTTATGAGATGCAGATTGAGAGGTCTAACTTGTGTGAAGATAAACTTCTTATGGTAGAAAGTGACAACCATGAGATCAAAAGGGGCTGTAAAAAGAAGTTTTATTTACCACACTTGGAACTGCTAGACGGAAGTGGGAGATGATGCCGAGCAGTTTAGTCCTCCGTGCCCTAACTTGGCGACGGAAGACACCTACGGCGACGGCGGAGAGAACGATGTCCGTGATCGGCGTGAAGACGGCGTCGGAGAAGTTGCGGCAGCGAAGCGCTTCGTCGCCGGCGTCGTCGAGTGCTAGCGGTGGCGCTAGGGTTCGTGCGAGGGTGGAAGAAGGAGATAATGACCGCGGTAAGTGTGAATTTATAGGCTCAGGGGCGGCACTGTGCTATTACACAGGTGCCCCTGGCGATTCGCATCTGAGGAACATGTGGCCAGTTTGCGGAAGTTTGGGGTTTGTTCCACGTCCCACGCACGCCTGGATTGTCGGGCGGTCGTTCGTGCTTCTCCGGATTTTATGTGGAGGAATGAGCATTGAAAACGGACTTTATGGTTGTCTCTATATCTTCTGCTGACAAGGACGCAATGAAGACATTCGACAGTTTCAATAGAATGCATATGACTTGGAGAGATAGAATTTGAGATAGAAAGCATAGAGAGATTAGGGTCCGATCACATTCACTTAGTTCAAAAGATTCAACCAAGAAGACATAGCTATAAGTGAATGCTGTAGAGGACAGAACACTAGTATGTATATATCTATATAATCAACATAGTGAAGATAATCATGAAGACATGTTGAGTTCGAAGCCAAACCAAATGTGAAGATATTGCAAGGTAACGCCATGAGTGAAACACTTCAAAATGGAACGTTTGGTGGTGGCGTTACCCACCGTATAGGAAGTATTAGACCCAGACACGACGCACAATTATCGTGGCGCTCCGAAGTCAAATTCCACATTAATGTATTCACACTTAGAATGTATGTCTTCATTGATTGAAGATATACTTTACTTTGTGCGTTGCACATCTAAGTCATCATATGCATAAGTGTTAGGATGTGTGCCTGATCACAGAACATTTAAGGATTCCAGGATATTTAGCTCACACCGTAACTTGCAAAATCTCTTCTCATCCAAGGGCTTGGTGAAGATATCTGCCAATTGCTCTTCAGTGTTGACGTGTATGATATCAATGTCTTCCTTTACAACATGATCTCTGAGAAAGTGATGACGAATTTCAATGTGCTTTGTCTTCGAGTGCTGAACTGGGTTGTTGGCAATCTTGATGGCCCTTTCGTTGTCGCAGTAAAGTGGCACTTGCTTCAGATGAATGCCATAGTCCTTGAGTGTTTGCTTCATCCATAGAAGCTGAGCGCAGCAAGATCCAGCAGCAATGTATTCAGATTCAGCAGTGGAGAGAGATACACAGTTCTGCTTCTTTGAAGACCAACATACAAGTGATCGTCCCAGAAAGTGACATGTGCCTGATGTAGACTTGCGATCAACTTTGTCACCAGCATAATCAGCATCCGAGAATCCAACCAAATCAAACTCTGACCCCTTTGGACACCATAATCCTAGAGTTGGGGTGTGAGCCAAATATCAAAGAATTCGCTTCACAGCTAAGTGATGCGACTCCTTTGGTGCCGCTTGAAATCGAGCACACATGCAAACACTAAGCATAATATCTGGCCTAGATGCACATAAATAAAGCAAAGAACCAATCATGGAGCGGTATACCTTTTGATCGAACTCTTTACCATTGTCGTCAGGACCTAGATGATGTTTGGCTGGCATTGGTGTTGTGAAGCCTTTGCAGTCTTGCATACCGAACTTCTTCAGGCAATCTTTGAGATACTTCTCTTGATATATGAAGATGCCATTGCATTGTTGTTGTATTTGAAGACCAAGGAAGAACTTCAGCTCCCCCATCATGGACATCTGATATTGCTCTTGCATCATATATCCAAACTCTTCACTGTACTTTTGATTGGTGCAACCGAAGATAATGTCATCCACATATATTTGGCACACAAACAGTTCATCATCATATGTCTTCGTGAAAAGAGTGGGATCCAGGGAACCAGGTATGAAGCCTTTGCTCTTCAGGAAGTATTTGAGTGTGTCATACCAGGCCCTAGGGGCTTGTTTGAGGCCATACAGTGCCTTGTTGAGCTTGTATACCATGTCAGGATGTTTTGGATTTTCAAAGCCAGGCGGTTGTGCAATATACACTTCTTCTTCAATCTTGCCATTGAGAAAGGCACTTTTCACATCCATTTGATATAGAAGTATGTTATGATGATTTGCATAGGCCAGCAGAATGCGTATGGCTTCAAGCCTAGCCAAGGGAGCAAATGTTTCATCGAAGTCAATGCCCTCCACTTGAGTATATCCTTGAGCAACGAGACGAGCTTTGTTTCTGACAACTTGACCATGCTCATCTTGCTTGTTGCGGTATATCCATTTGGTGCCTATTATGTTGTGCTTCCGTGGATCAGGACGCTTGACCAGTTCCCATACATTATTCAGCTCAAACTGTTGAAGCTCTTCTTGCATAGCTTGAATCCATTCAGGTTCCATGAAGGCTTCTTCAACTTTCTTGGGTTCTGATATTGATACGAATGTGAAGTGACCACAGAAATTTGCTAGCTGAGTTGCCCTTGAACGAGTGAGTGGACCAGGTGCATTGATGCTGTCAATTATTCTGTCAATCTGCACTTCATTGGCAACACGAGGATGTACAGGGCGAAGACTTTGCTCTTGCTGATCTGTGTTGTTGTTGGGAGGAATGTCTTCAGGCTGAGCATTGTCTTCATGTTGATCAGGTGCTGAGATGATAAGTTCTTCTTCAGGATGAGCTTCAGAAGGTATAATCTCTCTAGTTCCCATAAGCTTGATTGATTCACTAGCTGGAACTTCATCTAGCACATTTGGCAGTTGCTCTCTTTGTGAACCATTTGTCTCATCGAACTGCACATCCACTGTTTCAACCACTTTGTAATGAAAGAGATTGAAGACTCTGTAGGAGTGCGAATCCTTTCCATATCCAAGCATAAAGCCCTCATGTGCTTTTGGTGCAAACTTTAAGGTGTGGTGTGGGTCCTTGATCCAGCACCTTGCGCCAAATACTCTGAAGTAACTGACATTTGGCTTCTTGCCAGTTAGGAGTTCATAAGATGTCTTGTTCAGAAGCTTGTGAAGATAAACACGATTGATTGTATGGCATGCAGTGTCAATGGCTTCAGTCCAGAATTTTCTTGGAGTCTTGTATTCATCTAGCATTGTTCTGGCCATATCAATGAGTGTTCTGTTCTTGCGTTCGACGACGCCATTCTGCTGTGGCGTGTACGGAGCTGAGAATTCATGTGTGATGCCCAAGGTATCAAGATATGTATCAAGACCAGTGTTCTTGAATTCAGTGCCATTGTCACTTCTGATGTGCTTTATCTTGGCGCCAAAATTGTTCATAGCTCGATTGGCGAAACGTCTGAAGACATCCTGCACTTCAGTCTTGTAAAGGATTATGTGCACCCAAGTATATCTAGAGTAATCATCAACAATGACGAAGCCATAGAGGCAAGCAGTAGTAGTAAAAGTTGAGTAGTGAGTGGGACCGAAAAGATCCATGTGGAGCAGTTCGAAGGGTTGTGTAGTAGTCATGATTGTCTTCGAAGGATGTTTTGCCCTCGTCATCTTCCCTGCTTCACAGGCACCGCATAAGTGATCTTTCTTGAACTTGACGCCCTCGATGCCTATGACATGCTTCTTCTTCGCAAGGGTGTGGAGGTTCCTCATGCCAGCATGCCCAAGCCTCCGATGCCAAAGCCAGCATTCTTAAGCTCTTGCAAGAAGACATACTGCAAGTTGTGGCCCTGCTGAGAAATCTACCACATACAAATCATCTTTCCGATACCCTTCAAACACTAGAGACTTGTCAGATTCCATTAGTACTAGGCAACGATATTTTCCAAACATTACGATCATGTTCAAATTGCAAAGCATTGAGACAGACATTAAGTTGAAGCCAAGTGATTCAACAAGCATGACTTTATCCATGTGTTGATCCTTTGAGATTGCAACTCTACCTAGACCCAAACCTTACTTTTACCAGTGTCAGCAAATGTGATGTGGCTCTTGTCGGATGGACGTAAGGTTGAGTCCATAAGAAGGCTTCTTTTGCCAGTCATGTGATTTGTACACCCACTGTCAATAATCCATTCTGAAGACTTTGAAGACGCTGGTGTCGTACCCTATAGTGCAGTTAGGGGGATAGGCTTCACGAAGAGAATTGTGAAGCAAAAACATTTGACGAACCAGTGGGTTATGAAAACTTAGATCCAGATTAGGACTAATAGGGAGAGTAGCATGCGATTCAGGAACGAAGTACATAATGATGCCATTCAGGCATTTTATCTTGCGCCCTACAAGATTTTTAAGGTCCCCAGCAATAGCGTCAGAAGATTTTGTTTTTCTGCTGGAGACCTTTCCCTGCAAAAGAGAGTTAAGCTTTCTTAACCACCCACATCTTCAAGGGTGGCTTAGAAGCAATAAGTCTAAGTGCAACATCTGAGAATTTTGGCTTTGAAGCCTTAGCAAACAGTCCTGCAGGTGGACAATAATACTCATAGGAATAAGCAGAATAATTTTTGGTCATATGAACATGACGGTTCGATGAACCGCTCTCATATTCATATGCCTGAGTATGGTTTCCCTGCAAAACATTTGCGTAGTGTGACTCAGGTGAGTCCTTTGTTTGTATAAAGCCTTTGGACCGTATGAAGTCTTTGGTCTGAGGTTTGTCTTCTTCAAGTGAGGTGTCATGAAGACATTCACAGAAAGATTTTCCAGACACTTTTTCGGAACCCAGATCTTCTTCATAGGCGGTCCATTCCTGCAGTTAGTACCAATGTACCTGGCAAACACTTCACCATTCTGATTCTTAAACAGTTTATAGTTTGCATCAAAGGATTCATCAATGATAATGGGGTTAGCACAAGTGAAGCCAGATAAATTGGATGGATCTGCTGAAAGTTCCTTTGCAGCAACCCATGTGGTTTTGAGGTACTGCTCAGGTTTCCAGTAAGATCCATCTGCATTTATTTTCCTGACGAACCCAACACCCTCTTTCCTAGGGTTTCGGTTCAGAATCTGCTTCTTGAGGACATCACATAAAGTCTGATGTCCTTTAAGACTTTTGTACATCCCTGTTTCAAGCAATGTCTTCAACCTAGCATTCTCATCAGCAATAGCAGTGGTATCCTCAGCAGAGGGGTTAGTTATCACATCAACAGTTGAAGATATTGCAACAGCAGTAGCAGTGGAACATTCAGCAACAGAATTAGCATTATCACGCTCAATGCATTTAAGACATGGTGGTTCAAATCCTTCCTGAGCAGAACTAATCTGTTCAGCGCGAAGTGACTCGTTTTCCTTTTGAAGATCTTCATGAGCCGCTCTCAATTTCTCAAGTTCTTGCTTCCTTTGAAGATAATCATAGGAAAGCTTTTCATGAGTTGTTGAGAGAGTATCAAGACGATCTTCAAGTTCCTGATACTTAATGTGAAGATTTTTTATGTCTTCAATTAAGGATTCAGATCGAGTCATTTCAGCACCCAACAGATCATCGCTTCTGTCTAACAGTTTTTGAATATGTTCCATAGCTTTCTGTTGTTCAGTTGCAATTTTAGCAAGTGTTTTGTAGCTGGGTTTTGAATCACAGTCAGAGTCATCGTCACTAGATGTTTGATAGCGAGTAGTGCGTGTGTTTACCTTGGCACCGCGTGCCATGAAGCAGTAGGTAGGAGTGGAGTCGTTCTTTTCATTTGCATTGGTGTCGGTGATGAAGTCATTGTCTTCAGTGTTGAAGATGGACTTGGCGACGTATGCTGTAGCCAGACTCGCAATGCCAGAATCAGACTCCTCCTCAGACTCCACCTCTACCTCCTCAGAAGCGGACTCCTCCTCTGAATCCATCTCCTTGCCAACAAATGCACGTGCCTTGCCAGATGAGCTCTTCTTTTGTGATGAAGACTTTGAGGAAGACTTGGAAGAAGACTTTGAGTATTTCTTCTTCTTCTTGTCGTCAGAATCATATTCCTTGCTCTTCTTCTTCCTTCTGTTCTCATTGTCCCACTGTGGACACTCAGAGATGAAGTGTCCAGTTTTCTTGCACTTGTGACATGTTTTCTTCTTGTAGTCATGAGCAGAAACTTCATCATTCCTTGAGCTTGATCGTGAAGATTTTCTGAAGCCTTTCTTCTTGGTGAATTTTTGGAACTTCTTCACTAGCATTGCAAGTTCCCTTCCAATGTCTTCAGGATCATCAGAACTGCTGTCAGATTCTTCTTCAGATGAGAAAACAGTTTTTGCCTTCAAGGCACGAGTTCGCCCATAGTTTGGACCATAGATATCTCTTTTCTCAGAGAGCTGAAACTCATGTGTGTTGAGCCTCTCAAGTATGTCAGACGGATCGAGTGTCTTGAAATCAGGACGTTCTTGAATCATCAGGGCTAGGATGTTAAACGAACTATCAAGTGATCTCAGCAGCGTCTTGACGATTTCATGTTTGGTGATCTCAGTGGCGCCGAGGGCTTGAAGCTCATTTGTGATGTCAGTGAGCCGGTCAAATGTGTGCTAGACATTCTCATTGTCATTTCGCTTGAAGCGGTTGAAGAGGTTGCGAAGAACACTGATTCTTTGATCTCTCTGGGTTGAGATGCCTTCATTGACCTTGGAGAGCCAGTCCCAGACCAGCTTGGATGTCTTCAAGGCACTCACACGGCCATACTGTCCTTTTGTCAGATGACCACAGATGATATTTTTGGCAGTAGAGTCCAGTTGAGTGAACTTCTTAACATCAGCAGCAGTGACACCTTCTCCAGCCTTGGGAACGCCGTTCTCGACGACATACCATAGGTCGACGTCAGTGGCTTCAAGATGCATGCTCATCTTATTCTTCCAGTAGGGATATTTAGTTCCATCGAAGACGGGGCACGCAGCGGAGACTTTGATTATCCCTGCAGTCGACATAGCTAAAACTCCAGGAGGTTAAACCGAATCACACAGAACAAGGGAGCACCTCGCTCTGATACCAATTGAAAGTGCGTTATATCGACTAGAGGGAGGGTGAATAGGCGATTTTTATGAAAGTCTTCAAAACGTGGGAGTTATGAAGACAAACAGCGAAGATTATGCCTATCACTATGCAGCGGAAGTTAGATTACACTAGGCCAGCCATGGTCAAGTATTCAATAGAGTGAAAGCACAATGACAAACAGCTGCAGTGTAATAAGGATCAGGTAGGAAGAAGTTATGAAGCCAAACAGATCATACATTCACGTTGTGAAGACAAAAGATAGAGCAAGCATGCAATGGCTTCACAATGAGTAACAGTAAGAAAAAGGAAGTGAAGATGAAACCAGTGACTCATTGAAGACAATGATGTGTTAGACCAGTTCCAGTTGCTATGACAACTGTACGTCTGGTTGGAGCAGCTAGGTATTTAACCTTAGGACACACAGTCCCGGACACCCAGTCCTGAACACGCAGCTCAGGACACCCAGTCCTCACCGTATTCCCCTTGAGCTAAGGTCACATAGTCCTCGCCCAATCACTCTGGTAAGTCTTCAAGGTAGACTCCCAAATCTTCACAGACTTCGTTCACTGGCAATCCACAAAGTCTCTTGGATGCTCTGAACGCGACGCCTAACCGTCTGGAGGATTCACAGTCCTCAAGTGTAATAAGTCTTCAGATCACACAGACAAGAAGACTTAAGTGATGCCCAATGTTCTCTGGCTCTGGGTGGTTAGGGCTTTTCTCCTCGCTAGGAATTTTCTCTCAAAGGCTTCGAGATGGGTTGCTCTCAAACGACAAAAGCCGTGCACTGAAATCTGAGCAGCCAACCGTTTATGGTTGTAGGGGGTGGGCTATTTATAGCCACTTGGCAACCCGACCTGATTTGTCCGAAATGACCCTGGGTCACTAAGGAACTGACACGTGTCTCAACGGTTAGATTTCAAACTCTCATGGCAACTTTACTTGGGCTACAAGCAAAGCTGACTTGTCCGGCTCTGGACAAGATTCGCTCTCATTGTCTTCACTCGAAGACATAGGTTTTTGGTTTAGGCATCACTTCAGTCATTCTGACTGGTTCTCCTGGACCCCACTTAACAGTACGGTGGTTCCTATGACTCAACACAAAAGAAAAAGAACTACGAAAGATCTAAGTCTTCGAGCTCCATAGGCTTCATAACGTGTCTTATTTTGTCATAGTCTTCAATGTGAATATCTTCATATACCACCTTTGGCTTCAATGTCTTCATACATTTTTAGGGGTCATCTCTGGTAGTAAAACCGAATCAATGAGGGACTTCTACCTGTGTTATCCTGCAATTCTCACAAACACATTAGTCCCTCAACTAGGTTTGTCGTCAATACTCCAAAACCAACTAGGGGTGGCACTAGATGCACTTACATGAACTATTGAATAAAGGAGGCTGGGAGAAGAAACGAGGAGGTTTTTTTTGAGACAACCTCACGAGACTTTTATTTCAACCCGTCACAACGTTTACATGGATGAACGGAATCCCCTCGGGCTGGCCCAACCAAACATGGTGGCCAGGTCCCAAAGATAAAGCATGTCTTGCTAGGTTGTGAGCCTCAACATTTGAGCTCCTAAATTCATGAACAAATAAACAGGAATTAAAAGTAGATTGTTGTAGCTTGATCTCCTTGATGATCGCCCCATAAGTAGCTCCACTTCCACTCTGAATTTCTTCTATCACTCCCTTGCAGTCAGATGCTAGTTATATCTGCTGAATATATAAATCTGCCGCCAAGTCCAGACCCTCCCAGATGGCCATCGCCTCCAAAGTAGCTGGATCACCATTGTTGTGCACTACAGCAGACGCTCCAAGGAAAATGCTAGTTTGGTCGCGGCAAATAGCGCCCACAGCTCCAACATGTCCCTGACGATGCACTGAAGCATCTACATTAATCTTCGCGTAGTTATCCGGAGGTGCAAACCAGCCTGATGGCCGTACCCGCATGCTGCTTGTGCTTCTGCTCTCTGGCCTCAACAGTTTTCTTTCATCTAAATAGGAGTTGATGAAGCTATGAATGGCATACGGACTTTTATGAATATCTTCGTAGATAGCTTTCTGTCGGGCTCCTCAGATGGCCCAAAGGGTGACTCCCAATCTGATAAATGCATCATCAGATAGTGCCTCTTGTGCTTCAAAAAGCCACTTCTTCGCACACTCCGTCGTGTTTGAACTAAGATAATCCAAGATCACTTCCGATGATAGAGCCCAAGTGCTTCGTGACGAGGGGCAGTCGAACAGTGCATGTCTCCACGAGTCACGAACTCCACATAGGTTACACGAGGATGATGTAGCCATGTGTCGTCGGTGCAGAAGATCCATTGATGGCATGGAATGCCGAGCCAGCCGCCATAGGAACACTTTCACTTTGGACGGGACCTGGAGCTTCCACAATGCTTTCCACTCTTTTCCTTCTGCCTGAGTACTTGAAGACCCCCCTCGCTCCTTGAGCCAGCCCTCTCTGTTAAACTTAGTCCGTACCAGCATCCGATATGCCGAACTAACTGTGAAGTTTCCCCTTGGCTCCTCACCCCATGCCCAAAAATCATCAACTCTTCTTGTGCACAACGGGATTTTGAGTATAGCTTCTACATCGAAAGGAGTGAAGACCGAGCGTATTACCTGACCTCTCCATGAAGCAGTTGATGGTTCAATAAGTTCAGACACTGTCTGTGGCGGAAAGGGTACAAGCGAGGTGATCGGCCGTTTGTAGCTCTCTCGAGGAATCCAATTATGCCTCCAAATATTGGTAGTCTCTCCATGGCCAATCCTACGGACAATTCCCTGAGCCAAAACATCTCTGCCATCGACCAGTGCTCTCCAAATCTGTGACAGGTGTGACCCTAACTCTGCATCTAGCAAAGAGCAGTTTGGATAATATATAGCCTTCAAGATTCGAGCACTCAACGACTCTGGTTCAGTCATAACTCTCCAGGCCTGTCTGGCTAAAAGTGCCAAATTAAAAAGCTCTAGATCACGGAAGCCCATACCTCCCATGTACTTTGGTCATATCATTACATCCCATGAAACCCAAGCGGGCTTCCGTTTTCCTCTCTTAGAGCCCCACCAGAACTGTCTGATAATTGATGAAACACTTTCACATAGGCCCCTTGGTAGACGGAAGCAAGACATGGAGTACACCGGGATTGCTTGAGCAACTGATTTTATGAGCACCTCTTTCCCGGCTGCTGACAGAAGCTTTTCCATCCACCCTTTCACCTTCTCCCACACCCTATCACGTAGGTATTTGAAAGTGCCATTTTAGAGTGTCCCACATCTGTTGGTAATCCCAGATATCGATCATTGAGAGATTCATTATGCACATTCAAACAAATTTTTATGCCTTCTCTCTGGCTCTGAGGACGCCCCCTACTAAAGAATATGGATGACTTGCCATTATTAACTCTTTATCCCGATGCCCTGCAATATATTTCCAACAGGTTTGACACACGCTCTGCACCCTCCACACTTGCCTTGAATAGCAACAGGCTGTCGTCTGCAAATAACAGGTGATTCACGACCGGAGCCGTAGGAGCCACCTTAATACCTGACAGAGATGACTGAGAACTGGATTTCAAGAGGCACGAAAGGCCCTCTGCTGCAATCAAGAAAAGGTAAGGGGAGATGGGATCTCCCTGCCGAATTCCCCTTGACGGTATAAAACTCTCAAGTTTTTCTCCATTAAACATCACTGAGAAAGAAACTGAAGAAACCATGGCCATGACTGTGTTTATCCAACTCTGTGCAAAACCAAGCTTACACATGATAGCTTTTAAGTAATCCCATTCAAGCCTGTCATATGCCTTCATCATATCCAGCTTCAACGCACAGAAGCTGTTACTCTTTGATCTGTTCCTCTTCATAAAATGTAGACATTCATATGCACATATGATATTATCTGTTATCAACCTACCAGGCACAAACGCAGACTGTTCCTCAGAGATTATTTCTGGCAGCACGCATTTCAATCTATTGGCAACAACTTTGGAAGCTATCTTATATAGAACATTGCACAAACTGATCGGTCTAAATTGAGCTAGAAGGGTAGGATTTTTCACCTTAGGTATGAGCACAAGGATGGTGTTGTTAATGCATTCCGGGTTCTCTTCCCCTCTAACTATTCTCAGCACAATATCAGTGACTTCCTCTCCACAGACGTCCCAGTGTTTCTGGTAAAATTGCGCTGGAAAGCCATCCGGCCCCGGCGCCTTAATTGGGGACATTTGAAACAAAGCTATCTTCACCTCCTCCCTTGTATAAGGAGCACATAACTCGGCATTCATGGCTGGGGTGACTTTGGATGGGACATGTGCCAACACCTCCTCAATACCGTCCACCCCCTCTGAGGTGTATAGCTCTTTATAAAAGTTGTTAGACATTGCCCTCAATTCATTAGGGTCATCAGTCAGAATTCCCAAAGAGTTCTCCAAAGCCTTGATCATATTCTTCTTTCTCCTCAAACTTGCTCGCATATGGAAAAACTTTGTGTTCTTGTCCCCCGATGAGAGCCACTCAATACGTGCCCGCTGCCTCCACATTATTTCCTCGCGATGATATGGCTCAACCAACCTCTCGTTGATCTTGATCTCCACATGAGACGGTGCTAACCTCAATGGGTCTCCCCGCAGCTCATCTAATTTTCTTTTCAACTCCTTGATCTCAAGTCGGACACTCCCAAAAGTGTTTTTATTCCACTTGCCCACCCCCCTTGAGATGCGCACTAGCTTATCATGTAGCTGTTGAGCAGTACCACATGTTCCCGAAGCCGTCCATTCAGCTGCAACAGTTTCCTTGAAAGCTTCATGTTTCTCCCACATGGACTCGTACCTGAAAGTCTGTCGCATCTCCCTGTTCTGCTCTCGGCCTAGCTGCAACAAGATAGGTCCATGATCTGAGGTAGCCGCCGTGTGATGTTCCAAACTTGCCAGAGGAAATCTCGCCATCCAGTCAGTGCTTACCAAGGCTCGGTCAAGCCTGCATCTAGTGTAAGAGTCCCCAGTCACCCTCTTTTCGAAGGTCCAGAAACGTCCCTTGTACCCAATATCCAGTAACATGCAAACATCTGTAGCCTCTCTGAAAGCTTGGATCTGTGCGTTGCTATGTTGACCAATACCTTCATGCTCGTTTGGACGTAGAACTTCATTGAAATCACCTATACAAAGCCAGGGGAGTGCACTCAAAGTGCTGATATTCTTTAAAACTGTCCAGGTCTGGTGTCGTAGGTGAGTTTGTGCCTCCCCATAAACACAAGTCATCCTCCATAAATCCCGCCCTTCCTCCTTGACAGAAACATCAAGATGATAACGCGAATAACCCAGAATATCAATCTTTATTTCATTGTTCCAAAAAAGACCTATTCCACCACTTCTACCATGACTATCTATTGCATAAGAACAATCATAACCCAAAGAACTTGCTAACTTTTCTACCCTAGCTCCTTCTATTTGTGTTTCAACAATGCACAGAAGGGTAGGGGCAAACTTCCTCGCGAGTTCGCGAAGCTCTTGGATTGTCGCGGCATTGCCCACTCCGCGACAATTCCAGCACAAAGTACTCATTGGGCTCGGCGGTGCTCCTCGAAGGAGCCCGCCAGATTCTTCACCGTGGTACTCGGGTTAACTCTTTCCTCATCTTCAGTTCTGGTCCTCTTCGGTTCCCTCTGAGGGGGTGGACTGACAGCATTCGCGCCCGCTGGCACAATAGCCAGCTCTGTAGGTGCAGCCGAACCCAAAATCACAGGTGCTTTAGCCCTCAATTCAGCTTCTGATCACTTCCTGCTGTACTCCCGCTGAGTCATGTCGATATCTTCATCATGATTTGTTCCATAGACTGTATCACCCAAATCCTCCTTGCCTGCATTCCTGTTTCCTCCCTGTCGTCCTCCTCTTCTTCCCCCTCGGCGCCCTCTGGCACTACCAGGTCCCCGGCCTACTCGCATTGTCCATGAGGCGCGTAGGTCTTTAAAAACTAGTGCAGATTGGGGGTGAACTCCGTCCCCATGCTCTTTGAAAAGATGGCCTAGATGGCCACAGACCGCGCACCAATCCGGCAGCCTCTCATATTTGACCCTGTATATTTGCCTCTTGCCATCCCGGACCAGTGACACCGCGTTCTTTAGTGGCTTATAGACATTGATCCGTACCCAGACACGGTAAAAGTTCCCAGTGAAATCATGAGAAGAAGTTTCAGTAAATAAAACCTCCCCCACTTTTGCCGCTAGCGAAGGCACCAGGTGTGCATACAGAATTGGGACGTCATGGATCTGGATCCATATATCCAGAGTGTCAAGCTTCACCTTGGAGGGCTGGGTCACACCATCATAGGGAGCTATAATCACTGCGTTGCCCCGAAAATTACAAGGACCCTCCTGCATCACCCTCTCCCAGTCGCCAAGGCACTGGAATTGCATTGTGTATAGGTTCGGCTCAGGTGGCTTGAAATTCACCTGTTGAGCTAGATCCCACGCCGATCTCATATTCCTGAAGAACCACACCTGACTATAGGGTTTATCAATATGGACCCTTGCCACAGCCGTCCACCTTGTCGCGTGTATAGGAACAGCCTCCTCATCTACTACAACGTCGTCCATGTCATCTTCCTGGAGACCCAGCTCCGCCATCAACCTTTCAATATCGTAGCAGATGAGGAAGCGCCAGCATCCGCCGGCCCTCCTGCAGCTTCCGCTTCCATCTTCAGAGAATCCTTGCCCGATCGATCTCACCGGGTATTGCACAAAGCCCAAACCCTAACCCTAGCCGCCCGTGTGACAGGAGAGACAGACCAGGGCGGGCACGAGCAGCCTTGGTTGAAACCCTCCCCCGGGGCGTTGGGAAGGAACAAGCTGGATCTCAACAGCGACGAGAATCGTCGCCGAGAGCACCAGAAACCCTAACGAGAGGAAATGAGAGGAGGTGACGGCGGCGTTCTCGGGAAGAGCAACGTGCGCGTAACAGAATTGCTGGGCCTGCTGCCATCGCCGCTTCTTCTTTTTTCCTTCTACATCCTGTAGTACACATACATTACAGGATATGGGCCCCTGCTCGGGCTGGGCCCTAGGCGGTCGCACTCTTCGCCATGGCCCAGGGCCGGCCCTGCTTGCATACGAGAGGCGCACGCCGCCTGCCCAGTGCCCACCCAGCCACCAACGCTCCATCACCAAACGGAGAGCAGAGCAACTGAGCAAGGAGAACCAGAGACCGATGGCGGACGAGGCGATGGTCTGGGAGGACACCGGCGACCAGGCGGCCCACCGCGTCGGGGTCGGCGCCACCGGCGGGCCCTTCCACGTGCGGCTCCCGCTGGACGCGGTCCGGCGCTACGTCGGCGAGCGCGGCGGCCGGCTGCCGGACCTGGCCGCGCTGGAGCTGGGCTGCGCCTACTGCCTCGGCATCGGCGTCTTCGCGCCGGCTGGGCAGCCGGACGCGGCCGCGTGCGCCTTCTGCCGCGGCGCGCGGCTGTGGCGGCTACCGTGGAGAGGCCACGCCTCGTCCGACGGGAAGATACAGGTACGTGCGTGCGCGTCGTCCGTCTATCTTCATGCATGGTGTATACGGACGTCTCCATAGATCTGTGCACGCAAGAGAGTCGAGACTCGATGGATTTGGCTAGCTAGTGTGGTTACGTGAGTGTCTGCACTCGATCTCCACCATAATTCGATCAGGAAGTTGTTCAAAACAGTTGAATCTTTGAGCAAACGCATATATCGAGATAAAAATTGGCCTTTTTAGCGAGACTAGGTAGAGATGCCCGTGCGTTGCAACGGAAAAACACAATGTCCAAGGTGTGAAAACAAATATGATAAACACGGAAGCACCCTCGGGAATTCTTGAGCCGAATCTACGCAAGCCCTTCTTTCAACATGGCATTGTCTGTGACCTGTTTGGGAAGTTAGGTTCATCCGAAGTGAGGTTATATGTGGGGATTTGGGCTGGGTTTTAGCGATGCCGGATAGCCCGGACGTCTGTGACCCGTTTGGGAAGCTCGACTGGGACACCGGGCGTCCACCCGGCCAGTTTGGCTAGCCCGGCTGTAGATGCTCTTTTGTGATCGAGACATAAGAACCCTTCATGAACTCTCAAGCCGAATCTTCACAGGCCTATCTTTCAATGTGGCATTGTCTGCACCATCAGATTTCCTCGTGTTTTGGAATAAAAAATAACTATAGTGAAAACTACATAATTTGTATAGAAAGACTATTTCAATCTATTTGAAAACTAAAATACTATGGTACATGAAAAAACAATCAAGTGCGAGCACAAAATATCGTAGACCCAGAAAGGGAACCTAATACTAATGATGTTCCCAGTATATGATTAGACCATCTCGTCGATTACATAGTGTGTTCTCTCTCTGGATGCAGGTGAGACAAATGTTCAAGTTCAGATATAGATTTCATATTGAAATTGATGTATACAAAGTTGTGCTATACATTTTGGCTGCACCTGCACTGAAAGAGGGATCACATTTCTGCTATATACGTTGCCATTTTCGAGTTGTGAAATCATGCACATACTTCTTCAAAATAAAAGTAGTACTCAAGATCTGAATTCAATTTCAAAGAACAAATCACATGTTGAAGTACATCTTTGCACCCAAACCGTACACGTTCCAGTTGTGGAATTTAGAAGGCTACGGAAAAACAAACACAAACCAACACCCTGTTTACTGAATCAATCAACGCAAGCTGGCCATGCTACATATAGGGGGCAATAAGATCAGTTACATGGGGATCGCCCTGGTGACACACAACTACATAACCTTGGTAAGGAGGCCCATGATGCGGTGGCCCTTGCCATGGAGGAACATGTACACCACTGCGCCCAGGAGTCACTCCATCACATCAAGTGCCACACACCCACCATAAAAAAGGGAAGTGCCATACATTCAATATCTTTACCCTGAAACCAAAATTTCATCATGTGAAATACATTGTCATTGTATACTTTGTAAAAGCGGATTGGCCATTATCATATGGTTCACCGAAAGTAAATTTGAAGGATTTTAACTAATCCGTTAGAATTGAACTTTTCTTTTATCAAAAGCCAGAGAATTCCAACATTACAAAGATGCTTGGGGAATTCACTAAGTTCGAAGATCTAACATAAATGTCCTAAGCAATTCAAAGGGAACCAAGTTGGATATTACCATTATAGTATACAATTAATTTTAAGTGATAAATGTCAACCAGAATAACATATAAACTACCCAGATCAATATACATGAGTGAGCTGTTAAAAAACATTCTGAATTCCATGAAAAGATAAGTTTCATTGTATATGGGAGAATATCATTATGTAATTTAGCTTTTATTGTGGATGCATTGTAATATAAGTCAAGAAAACATGCAAATACATTGGCTATCTTCGCCTGCCTGTATGCTGGCCACGATTTGTCACTCCGTTGCTTCATGATTTTAGCCACCAACAACTCTTACGTGCGTACACTAATTGTGTGCCTTTTGATCAGCTAGCTTGGTATAAAAGTAACCAAGCCGGCCTAAATATGGTTCGCTGCATAATGTGCAACAGTGCCTCAAAAAGGGAAAGAAAATTATGTGTGCCGTCGCACCGCAAAGAGACCTTGTTGGAAACTGAGTTGTTAAAGAAAAGTGTGGAGAAGAAGCCAGAAAAGAATTTATGTCCATGATTAAAGGAGACACTTAGTCCAGGAAATGTACTACTGTTGTTCTTTGACGCTTTGTTCATGCCTCGGGCTGGGACACTTGTGGACTTTGTGCCTGCTCAGAAACCATTGCACGTTTTGTGGATATGTCATGAATGGATAACATAATTTTAAGAGCTCCTTAATTTCTAGGGATACCAGATTGTACTCTTTTAGGTAATGCCTGAAATTCTTACTGTTTCCTAAGCATCCCAGCTGTGGACTATGTTAGTTTAAGAGTAGAGTAGAGACTGATGTTGTTTACTTAATACAAGCATCCCAGTTGGCAAAGACAATCCTAAGCAGAATAGAAATAGTCTCTAGATGAAGAAGAAAACAGCACATGTAATACAAGATATAAGGCATCCCCAATGTAATGATTAAATAGGTGCAATACTGATGAAGTAGGAAAACAGGGAGATACCGTCATATTCTCAGTCTTTGATTTCTATACAAATAGGCCTGGGCAATGGCATCTAAGGTTTGAAGACATGAAGGACTGACTACTGATGCTGGTTCGCCACCAATTCGTGTTCCAAAACTTGACAACAAATTAGACAGAACAAAACATATGAATTATGCCGACAAGGCAGCCATGTAAATTCATGATATATGACAGATTCTTAGCTTGTTGTCATACTTTGTCGAGCAATCAAGTACATTTTGTCCCTACAAATCCTAGCTTTCCAGGAGCACAGATTTGCAGAACTTTTACTCAAAGTACCTTGCGTTATTATTCAGAATATGACCCTTGAGAAATTATATACATGGATGCTAGAGCTGGCATGATGACCAGGCAGGAAAGTAACATAAGTAGGAAAAAAGTAAATGTTGCATGCATGTTTCCAACTAAGTGCACTTCCGAGATTCTAGGGCAGATAAATAACATTGAAATCAATACCACTACAGTGAGATTTTATCAGATGCTACTCCCCAAATATACCGACCATGTAGATATTCGCCAAACTGAAATTGTGAGCAATCAGAAGTAGCACCAATTTTTTAGAAAAATAAACTAAAACAGGGGTAGATCTAAGGGGGGCAAATCAGTAACATTCATTATACAACAGTGCAAACAAAGGAAAATCAGTTGAATTCATCGATCATACAGTGGTGTACCAACTACAGTAACATCAAAAACAACTATTGTGAGGAACACAGGCACCACAAGTTCACAACCAAAGCAGCAGGGCTGTTTTTGAGGGAGGTCGAGGCATTACATACCTCTGGTGACAATCCATTGATGAGATCGCTATTGATGCCTTCCTTATAAGATTAGTCTTGTTCAGTGGCAGTGTCGTGATAACATGGAAACACCAAAGTAAAAAAAACAGAAAATTACCTCCGGTCTATTGGGGCAATTGACCGAACAGTTGGCATGCAAACGGCTGTAGCAATAGTGTTTCTCAAAGAAATAAAAACCTGCTATGTAATGCAATGTAGCAAAAATGGTGGTGGATTCACGGAAAGCGTCAGTCACTACTAAATGTTTTTTTCAGCATGGTCATTACTAAATGCTTGTGCAAGGTTCCTGCACAAGGTTTATGCTAGTAATGCTTGCAAGTCTTTTGTGTTATTCTATCCACCACAAGTCTAGAACAGTGACAATCACACAGAAATAGGTGCTGAACCATCCTTCGGTACAATACATATTTCATTAGATTCAGATCGGATAAGTAACAATGACAGACAACCAAATAACACTTCTAACTTAATTATGCAGACTAACCTGAAACTATTTTTTAGATGAGCTAACCTGAAAATATTAAGCGGACCTGAAACTAACCTGACAGGAAACAGATATGGGGTGGAGCTGATGGCGTGGAGGTTGGGCCTGAACCTTCCTTGGAGGGAGAAGATGACCTGACAAGCTCTCCTCACTCCGCCGCAGCCGGCGTCGTGCTTCCGCGACTCTGCTCCACGAGCGCGGCGTGGTGTGGCCGATGTAGGAGAGGAGACGGGATGGAGGTGGGGGAGCTGATGCTTCTTTGATCCGGCGCTCGACGGGAGAGGACAAAGGAGGACGGGGTTCCGCCTGCCGCGCCCATCCTTGACTCCGCCGCCCTCTCCCTCCGCGGGAACGCCGTGATCCGGGGCTTCGCCCGACAAGGGCCTCCCGTGCGGCGCTCTGGCCGCCTTCAACCAGGAAAACGGCGGCGGCGCCCAACCCTATTTCACGAAAGAGAGAGAGAGAGAGAGAGACGTGGGTCGGGAGAGGGGGCAAATCCTCGCCGGCGTCGACTGGCGGCCGGCGCAGCACCGGATCGAGCGTCGCCGGGGTCGGTCGCCTCCTAGCGGCTGAGATCGGGAGGCGAGGGAGAGCCCGTGCTTTTTTGTGTTGGTGGACTGCAGGTTGAATATTGAAAACTACAGGGGGAGTTTTGGAAAACAACCTGAACGAAACGTTTTTCTCACTTACTAAAGGATTGCGGGTTAATTTCTCAGAAATGGATGGACTTTTTTGCAAAACTCCTAACGACGGACGACCAGAAACAATCGCTAGTTTATTAGTACTAGCACAAAAGCCGTGCGTTGCAACGGGGGAGAAGAAATCATATTATCGTTAGCCCAATATATATAAATATGGCTCATGATCCATTGATCCATGTCCCATATTTTAACACGGCGATGCACCTGTGTTACCGATTATCTTTCTCTTGGCCCTTGCCAAAAGTGGTTGTGTTGTCCACCCTATCACAATACGTCTGGACATGGTCAATCCCAAGCTCAGCCACCACATGCCCTGCGCTCACCCCGCTCCTCCATGTTGACATCTCGGAATCAGTCATCTGAACTCTCAAGCACACAAGTCTTAGAAAGTTGTTAAAGGGATGCATTGCATCTACCACGTGCCAACATAGAGGAACAGCCAAAAGCTCTTCACATGATAAAAAATGACATGAACAAACCATGCATATTATTTTCCCTTTCTAAAGAAACTCAAGCAAAAAGGAAAATACCTGAAACCAACGGCCAACAAATAAAATACTTAGATGGGTTCAATGGACAATCATCATATATAGAATCAAAGAAATTGGAACTATCATATAAAGTAAATGCACCCGTGCGTTGCAAGGGGGCATACATATCTATGGTACAAAATCAATTTTGTTTAACATATATCTTGAAGATGCATATTCTATGGTTCAATACCAATTTTGTGTACATCAGGCATCATTGTCGGTCTTTTTCTACTATTGAGGTACTCCTTTTCCTCCATCCCACATCTCTGCCTCTCTGAGTCTTAAGTCATCTTACAATGACTCTCTCTTCTGTGTGATCTTCCGAGAAAAGAGGTTCATGTTGCCTAGGGCTATGGACCGAGGCCTATATATTCCTCGTCTTGAATGGATATTGAATGATGGATGTTGCCTTAGGTTGTAAGAAATGTTTTAATGTGAATTATTCTAGTTTCCTTTTCTTCGAGGATGGTTGATAAATGTGTCTACCATGTAGTAACCATGAAAAATCAGCACGAGAGACATCTATCAATATAGCTTTATGAGATAGCTTGAGCCACTACTTTCAACAGAAAATGTGAGAGCCTCTTTGATGGGAACTCATAGAAATGCACATTTTCCATCCTACCTAGTGTTGATTTTGCAAAGTTCACACATGGGAAAAAATTGAGTGAATAAAAAATATCAAATATATTACCAAAACATTCACGTAATCACGTGCACGAAATAATTATATAATAGAGAGGGGGTGGTCGGCTATCTCTTCAATTAATTAAGCGAAATTAGATGGCAGACAGATACATTCCCAAACTATGATTTTAGGCATGAAATTATATTATTGTTCATCATATAAAAGAAATCACATTATCGTTAGCCCAATAAATATGGCTCATGATCCATTGATCCATGTCCCATATTTTAACTCGGCGATGCACCTGTGTTGCCGATTATCTTTCTCCTGGCCCTTGCCGAAAGCGGTTGTGTTGTCCACCCTATCACAATACATCTAGACATGGTCAATCCCAAGCTCAACCACCACATGCCCCGCGCTCACCCCGTTCCTCCATGTTGACATCTCGGAATCAGTCATCTGAACTCTCAAGCACACAAATCTTAGAAAGTTGTTAAAGGGATGCCTTGCATCTACCACGTGCCAACATAGAGGAACAGCCAAAAGCTCGTCACATGATACAAAATGACATGAACAAACCATGCATATTATTTTCCCTTTCTAAAGAAACTCAAGCAAAAAGGGAAATACATGAAACCAACGGCCATCAAATAAAATACTTAGATGGTTTCAATGGAAAATCATCATATATAGAATCAAAGAAATTAGAACTATCATATAAAGAAAATGAGCCCGTGCGTTGCAAGGGGCATAAATATCTATGGTCCAAAATCAATTTTGTGTAACATATATCTTGAAGATGCATATTCTATGGTTCAATACCAATTTTTTATACATCAAGCATCATTGTCAGCAGTGGAGACGAGTAACTCAATAGTAAAAAAAGGCCGACAATGATTCTTGATGTACACAAAATTGGTATTGAACCATAGAATATGCATCTTCAAGATATATGTTACACAAAATTGATTTTGGACCGAGGCACTATATAGTCCTCGTCTTGAATGTTTATTGAATGATGGATATTGCCTCGGGTTGTAAGAATGTTTTGATATGAATTATTGTAGTTTCCCTTTCTCGGAGGATGGTTGGTAAATGTGTCTACCATGTAGTAACCATGAAAAATCAGCACGAAGGGACATCTACAATATAGCTTTATGAGATAGCTTGAGCCACTACTTTCAACAGAAAATGTGAGAACCTCTTTGATGGTAACTCATTTACAACAATGCACTGACCCTTTAGAAATGCAAATATTTCCTCCTACCCAGTGTTGAGTATGCAAAGTTCACACACGGAAAAAACCGAGTGCATAAAAAATATCAAATATATAACATAAACATTCATGTAATCACGTGCACGGAATAACTATACAATAGAAAGGGGGTGGTCGGCTGTCTCTTCAATTAATTAAGCGAAATTAGATGGCAGAGAGATACATGCCCAAACTATGATTTTAGGCATGAAATTATATTATTGTTCATCAGATAAAAGAACACGTTACATGATAATGAAAAATCACAGTAAATTGATTCATATTCAGCAGCAAACTTGTGTGTCTGTACAACATAGCTTAAGAAAAGTTGGAAGAGTTCAATGTGACTAAACATGCTAGACATGGATTCGCATGGTGACTGAAGGAGCAATCTCCACTGAACTGAATAGAGCACCAACAAATGTCACCATGTACTGCCAGTACGGGTGCGATAGCAGAGACCTCAAAGTGTTTGTTTCTTTTCCTTGAAATCACCACTCCTGATAATTTAATTATTTATTTACTGTAAGCAAGTGAGCAGATTAGCAAAATAGAGGGAGAACAACTCTATATTTTACTATGAAATAACCGGTAAAATTTTCCAGATCACAAAATTCAGATACAGGACACCGAGTGGATGAATACCCTAAACACTAACAAATTTATGGCTATTTTATAGTGAACAGTTAGCTCCTTGAAGTGCAGCTCTTGGTCAGTTCAGCAACTGACCATGGATTGAGCAAATTTATTATCCTTTTTAATTAATCTACTTCAGCTTACCGTTTGTAATGAATATAGTTCATCGGAATATAACACAACATGGAAACTAAACCGAGCGAGAGTTTGTCTCTAAAGCAGACCTGATGCCTTGAGAGCTATGGAATGGTACTGCATAAATGTAGAGACGCAAATGTTAGGCATAAACTGGTTGGTCTTTCATCAAGCAATAATTGATAAAATCAGGCAATTTTCAAGTTGAAAGCATACATACAGAGCCGCACAAGTAAAAGCCCCGTTGTCGGAATAATCTACCAAATTCCGATTTCACCAGCTGGATCGGATTGGCTTAAGTGTAGATCGCATTGTACTGAATAATCCCCACGAAAACAAATGAACTGTGGACCCTCGCTGACTCTTTGGCCGTCAATGCCGGCAGCTTGGAACAACAGATACACTTGTTCTAAGTGTAGATAATACACCAGATACACCTGTTTCTTCATATTGATTTTCTAAACAGAGGTAAGAGCTTGACCTAAAAATTAGAATGTATCTCAATCCTTCGTATGCATATCATCAAACAGGTTGTGGGCAGATACTCATGAACATGGTTCACGGTTTACCAAATACGGATTGTTAGTGAAAACTGGAAACGCTAGAGAAAGAAACAAGAGAGTAGTTTGGCCATTGAAAATCCATGTACTTAGATGAGAGCGGAGGGGGTGCATTGCTAGCAGCTAGCTCAGAGTTTTCACTGCTTCTTGCTGCCTCCTACTGGATGCTAGTCACCGCTCATGTGGTCCTGCTAAACACCTGCTAACCAGTAAGATAAGATAACAAATTTAGCGCAGAGAGCATCAGGACAACAAGAGAAGATGCGTGTCCGCAGGCCGCACATACCAGGCTGTACCACCGCCCCACATCGATCAAGCTTAGTCGGGAGGAGCAGGACGTCCCCTTCCAGCCGGTGGCCAATCAATATGGGTCGCAGCCAGGGCATCGAGGATGAACTCCGTCGGCACGAGCATGAAGTCTGTGCCCTGTAGTGCCGGTATCCATCCATCCGGCGGCCAAGCAGGCCTGGGTCGCAGCCGAGGCGGCGTGGTCACTGAAGCCATTAAGAACGCCGCTATGGATGAGCGCAGGCGGGTGCGGGCGACGGTGGACGGGAACGTGGCTGTGGGAGCGCCGGCACGGGCAGCGGGCGGTGGTGCTGCGGATCCAGCCGTGGCACCATGTGCGCAAGGAGAACAGCGGGCACCCAGGCCGCGCCATGGCGACCACTGCCTGCCCACTCCTGTACCGGCGAGGCGAGCGCGCAACCCGCCGGAGCGAGGCTCGCAATGCGGCACTCCCCTCCCCCGCCAGGCACCACGTCCACGCCGCCAGTTCACCACCTGCCCCGATGGTGACGACCACCGAGGTTAGGGACCCGAGGATAGCTCGATCCGATGTTGCGCGGTTGCTAGAGGAAGGTTATCGGGCGGGCGGCGCAGATTCGTGCCGGCCGGTAGCTTTGCGGTCGGGATGCAGCGATGATTGAGGGGGGAGCCGGTGGCGGCGAAGAAAAGCGCTCGCGGGGGGACGTGCGTGCGATGAGGCCGAGCGGGCCGACTATGTGTGTTGGGTTTCGTAGTAATTTCAAAAAAATTTCTATGCACACGCAAGATCATGTGATGCATAGTAACGAGGGGGAGAGTGTTGTCTACGTACCCAACGCAGACCGACTGCGGAAGCGATGACACGACGTAGAGGAAATAGTCGTACGTCTTCACGATCCAACCGATCAAGCACCGAATCTACGGCACCTCCGAGTTCGAGCACACGTTCAGCTCGATGACGATCCCCGGACTCCGATCCAACAAAGTGTCGGGGAAGAGTTCCGTCAGCACGACGGCGTGGTGACGATCTTGATGAACTACAGCAGCAGGGCTTCGCCTAAACTCCGCTACAGTATTATCGAGGAATATGGTGGCAGCGGGCACCGCACACGGCTAAGGAATAGATCACGTGGATCAACTTGTGTGTCTTTGGGGTGTCTCTACCTCAGTATATAAAGGAGCCAAGGGGGGAGGGGGCGCCGGCCAAGAGAGAGAGGCGCAGGAGGAGTCCTACTCCTTCCGGGAGTAGGACTCCCCTCCAATCCTATTCCAACTAGGATTCCCCAAGTGGGAAAGAGGGGGAAGGGTGGCCGGCCACCTCTCCTAGTCCTAATAGGACTAGGGGAAGGGGGGAGGCGCGCAGCCCTAGTGGGCAGCCCTTTCACCTTTCCACTAAGGCCCATGAAGGCCCATATGGCTTCCGGGGGTTCCGGTAACCCTTCCGGTATTCCGGTAAAATCCCGATTTCACCCGGAACACTTCCGATATCCAAATATAGGCTTCCAATATATCAATCTTTACGTCTTGACCATTTCGAGACTCCTCGTCATGTCCGTGATCTCATCCGGGACTCCGAACAACCTTCAGTTCATCAAAATGCATAAACTCATAATATAACTGTCATCGTAACCTTAAGCGTGCGGACCCTACGGGTTCGAGAACAATGTAGACATGACCGAGACACATCTCCGGTCAATAACCAATAGTGGGACCTGGATGCCCATATTGGCTCCTACATATTCTATGAAGATCTTTATCGGTCAGACCGCATAACAACATACGTTGTTCCCTTTGTCATCGGCATGTTACTTGCCCGAGATTCGATCGTCGGTATCCAATACCTAGTTCAATCTCATTACCGGCAAGTCTCTTTACTCGTTCCGTAATACATCATCTCACAACTAACATATTAGTTGCAGTGCTTGCAAGGCTTATGTGATGTGCATTACCGAGAGGGCCCAGAGATACCTCTCCGACAATCGGAGTGACAAATCCTAATCTCGAAATACGCCAACCCAACATCTACCTTTGGAGACACCTGTAATGCTCCTTTATAATCACCCAGTTACGTTGTGACGTTTGGTAGCACCCAAAGTGTTCCTCCGGCAAACGGGAGTTGCATAATCTCATAGTCATAGGAACATATATAAGTCATGAAGAAAGCAATAGCAACATACTAAACGATCGGGTGCTAAGCTAATGGAATGGGTCATGTCAATCAGATCATTCAACTAATGATGTGACCTCGTTAATCAAATAACAACTCATTGTTCATGGTTAGGAAACATAACCATCTTTGATTAACGAGCTAGTCAAGTAGAGGCATACTAGTGACACTTTGTTTGTCTATGTATTCACACATGTATTATGTTTCCGGTTAATACAATTCTAGCATGAATAATAAACATTTATCATGATTATAAGGAAATATATAATAACTTTATTATTGCCTCTAGGGCATATTTCCTTTAGTCTCCCACTTGCACTAGAGTCAATAATCTAGATTACACTGTAATGATTCTAACACCCATGGAGCCTTGGTGCTGATCATGTTTTGCTCGTGGAAGAGGCTTAGTCAACGGGTCTGCAATATTCAGATCCGTATGTATCTTGCAAATCTCTATGTCTCTCACCTGGACTAGATCCCGGATGGAATTGAAGCGTCTCTTGATGTGTTTGGCCCTTTTGTGAAATTTGGATTCCTTTGCCAAGGCAATTGCACCAGTGTTGTCACAAAAGATTTTCATTGGACCTGATGCACTAGGTATGACACCTAGATCGGATATGAACTCCTTCATCCAGACTCCTTTGTTCGCTGCTTCCGAAGCAGCTATGTACTCCGCTTCACATGTAGATCCCGCTACGACGCTTTGTTTAGAACTGCACCAACTGACAGCTCCATCGTTTAATGTAAACACGTATTCGGTTTGCGATTTAGAATCGTCCGGATCAGTGTCAAAGCTTGCATCAACGTAACCTTTTACGGTGAGCTCTTTGTCACCTCCATATACGAGAAACATATCCTTAGTCCTTTTCAGGTATTTTAGGATATTCTTGACCGCTGTCCAGTGATCCATTCCTGGATTACTTTGGTACCTCCCTGCTAAACTTATAGCAAGGCACACATCAGGTCTGGTACACAGCATTGCATACATGATAGATCCTATGGCTGATGCATAGGGAACATCTTTCATGTTCTCTCTACCTTCTGCAGTGGTCGGGCATTGAGTCTTACTCAATTTCACACCTTGTAACACAGGCAAGAATCCTTTCTTTGCTTGATCCATTTTGAACTTCTTCAAAATTTTGTCAAGGTATGTGCTTTGTGAAAGTCCAATTAAGCGTCTTGATCTATCTCTATAGATCTTAATGCCTAATATGTAAGCAGCTTCACCGAGGTCTTTCATTGAAAAACTTTTATTCAAGTATCCCTTTATGCTATCCAGAAATTCTATATCATTTCCAATTAGCAATATGTCATCCACATATAATATCAGAAATGCTACAGAGCTCCCACTCACTTTATTGTAAATACAGGCTTCTCCGAAAGTCTGTATAAAACCAAATGCTTTGATCACACTATCAAAACGTTTATTCCAACTCCGAGAGGCTTGCACCAGTCCATAAATGGATCGCTGGAGCTTGCACACTTTGTTAGCTCCCTTTGGATCGACAAAACCTTCTGGTTGCATCATATACAACTCTTCTTTCAAAAAACCATTCAGGAATGCAGTTTTGACATCCATCTGCCAAATTTCATAATCATAAAATGCGGCAATCGCTAACATGATTCGGACGGACTTAAGCATCGCTACGGGTGAGAAGGTCTCATCGTAGTCAATCCCTTGAACTTGTCGAAAACCTTTCGCGACAAGTCGAGCTTTGTAGACAGTAACATTACCATCAGCATCAGTCTTCTTCTTGAAGATCCATTTATTCTCAATTGCTTGCCGATCATCGGGCAAGTCAACCAAAGTCCATACTTTGTTCTCATACATGGATCCCATCTCAGATTTCATGGCTTCAAGCCACTTTGCGGAATCTGGGCTCACCATCGCTTCTTCATAGTTCGTAGGTTCATCATGATCTAGTAGCATGACTTCCAGAACTGGATTACCGTACCACCCTGGTGCGGATCTTACTCTGGTTGATCTACGAGGTTCAGTAGTATCTTGTTCTGAAGTTTCATGATCATTATCATTAACTTCCTCACTTATTGGTGTAGGTGTCGCAGAAACAATTTTCTGTGATGTACTACTTTCCAACAAGGGAGCAGGTACAGTTACCTCGTCAAGTTCTACTTTCCTCCCACTCACTTCTTTCGAGAGAAACTCCTTCTCAAGAAAGTTTCCGAATTTAGCAACAAAGGTCTTGCCTTCGGATCTGTGATAGAAGGTGTATCCAATAGTTTCCTTTGGATATCCTATGAAGACACATTTCTCCGATTTGGGTTCGAGCTTATCAGGTTGAAGCTTTTTCACATAAGCATCGCAGCCCCAAACTTTAAGAAACGACAACTTTGGTTTCTTGCCAAACCACAGTTCATAAGGCGTCGTCTCAACGGATTTTGATGGTGCCCTATTTAACGTGAATGCGGCCGTCTCTAGAGCATAACCCCAAAACGATAGCGGTAAATCAGTAAGAGACATCATAGATCGCACCATATCTAGTAAAGTACGATTACGACGTTCGGACACACCATTACCTTGTGGTGTTCCGGGTGGCGTGAGTTGCGAAACTATTCCACAGTTTTTCAAATGTACACCAAACTCGTAACTCAAATATTGTCCTCCACGATCAGATCGTAGAAACTTTATTTTCTTGTTACGATGATTTTCAACTTCACTCTGAAATTCTTTGAACTTTTCAAATGTTTCAGACTTATGTTTCATTAAGTAGATATATCCATATCTGCTCAAATCATCTGTGAAGGTGAGAAAATAACGATATCCGCCACGAGCCTCAATATTCATCGGACCACATACATCGGTATGTATGATTTCCAACAAATCTTTTGCTCTCTCCATAGTACCGGAGAACGGTGTTTTAGTCATCTTGCCCATGAGGCACGGTTCGCAAGAACCAAGTGATTCATAATCAAGTGGTTCCAAAAGTCCATCAGTATGGAGTTTCTTCATGCGCTTTATACCGATATGACCTAAACGACAGTGCCACAAATAAGTTGCACTTTCATTATCAACTCTGCATCTTTTGGCTTCAACATTATGAATATGTGTATTACTACTATCGAGATTCAATAAGAATAGACCACTCTCCAAGGGTGCATGACCATAAAAGATATTACTCATATAAATAGAACAACCATTATTCTCTGATTTAAATGAATAACTGTCTCGCATTAAACAAGATCCAGATATAATGTTCATGCTCAACGCTGGCACCAAATAACAATTATTTAGGTCTAATATTAATCCCGAAGGTAGATGTAGAGGTAGCGTGCCAACCAAGATCACATCGACTTTGGAACCGTTTCCCACGCGCATCGTCACCTCGTCCTTAGCCAATCTTCGCTTAATCCGTAGCCCCTGTTTCGAGTTGCAAATATTAGCAACAGAACCAGTATCAAATACCCAGGTGCTACTGCGAGCATTAGTAAGGTACACATCAATAACATGTATATCACATATACCTTTGTTCACTTTGCCATCCTTCTTATCCGCCAAATACTTGGGGCAGTTCCGCTTCCAGTGACCAGTCTGCTTGCAGTAGAAGCACTCAGTTTCAGGCTTAGGTCCAGACTTGGGTTTCTTCTCTTGAGCAGCAACTGGCTTGCCGTTCTTCTTGAAGTTCCCCTTCTTCTTTCCTTTGCCCTTTTTCTTGAAACTAGTGGTCTTGTTGACCATCAACACTTGATGCTCTTTCTTGATTTCTACCTCCACAGCTTTCAGCATCGCGAAGAGCTCGGGAATAGTCTTGTTCATCCCTTGCATATTATAGTTCATCACGAAGCTCTTGTAGCTTGGTGGCAGTGATTGGAGAATTCTGTCAATGACGCAATCATCTGGAAGATTAACTCCCAATTGAATCAAGTGATTATTATACCCAGACATTCTGAGTATATGCTCACTGACAGAACTGTTCTCCTCCATCTTGCAGCTATAGAATTTATTAGAGACTTCATATCTCTCAATCCGGGCATTTGCTTGAAATATTAACTTCAACTCCTGGAACATCTCATATGCTCCATGACGTTCAAAACGTCGTTGAAGTCCCGATTCTAAGCCGTAAAGCATGGCACACTGAACTATCGAGTAGTCATCAGCTTTGCTCTGCCAGACGTTCATAATATCTGGTGTTGCTCCAGCAGTAGGCCTGGCACCCAGCGGTGCTTCCAGGACGTAATTCTTCTGTGCAGCAATGAGGATAATCCTCAAGTTACGGACCCAGTCCGTGTAATTGCTACCATCATCTTTCAACTTTGCTTTCTCAAGGAACGCATTAAAATTCAACGGAACAACAGCACGAGCCATCTATCTACAATCAACAGAAACAAGCAAGATACTATCAGGTACTAAGTTCATGATAAATTTAAGTTCAATTAATCATATTACTTAAGAACTCCCACTTAGATAGACATCCCTCTAATCCTCTAAGTGATCACGTGATCCAAATCAACTAAACCATGTCCGATCATCACGTGAGATGGAGTAGTTTCATCGGTGAACATCATTATGTTGATCATATCTACTATATGATTCACGCTCGACCTTTCGGTCTCCATGTTCCGAGGCCATATCTGTATATGCTTGGCTCGTCAAGTATAACCTGAGTATTCCGCATGTGCAACTGTTTTGCACCCGTTGTATTTGAACGTAGAGCCTATCACACCCGATCATCACGTGGTGTCTCAGCACGAAGAACTTTCGCAACGGTGCATACTCAGGGAGAACACTTCTTGATAATTTAGTGAGAGATCATCTTATAATGCTACCGTCAATCAAAGCAAGATAAGATGCATAAAAAGATAAACATCACATGCAATCAATATAAGTGATATGATATGGCCATCATCATCTTGTGCTTGTGATCTCCATCTCCGAAGCACCGTCATGATCACCATCGTCACCGGCGCGACACCTTGATCTCCATCGTAGCATCGTTGTCGTCTCGCCAATTTTATGCTTCCACGACTATCACTACCGTTTAGTAATATTACATCGCGATTGCATTGCATACAATAAAACGACAACCATATGGCTCCTGCCAGTTGCCGATAACTCGGTTACAAAACATGATCATCTCATACAATAAAATTCAGCATCATGCCTTGACCATATCACATCACAACATGCCCTGCAAAAACAAGTTAGACGTCCTCTACTTTGTTGTTGCATGTTTTACGTGGCTGCTACGGGCTTAAGTAAGAACCAATCTCACCTACGCATCAAAACCACAACGATAGTTTGTCAAATAGACTCCGTTTTAACCTTCGCAAGGACCGGGCGTAGCCATACTTGGTTCAACTAAAGTTGGAGAGACAGTCGTCCGCAAGCCATCTATGTGCAAAGCACGTCGAGGGAACCAGTCTCGCGTAAGCGTACGCGTAAGGTTGGTCCGGGTCGTCTCGTCCAACAATACCGCCGAACCAAAGTATGACATGCTGGTAGGCGGTATGACTTGTATCGTCCACAACTCACTTGTGTTCTACTCGTGCATATAACATCAACATAAATAACCTAGGCTCGGATACCACTGTTGGGTTTCGTAGTAATTTCAAAAAATTTCCTACGCACACGCAAGATCATGTGATGCATAGCAACAAGGGGGAGAGTGTTGTCTACGTACCCAACGCAGACCGACTGCGGAAGCGATGACACGACGTAGAGGAAGTAGTCGTACGTCTTCACGATCCAACCGATCAAGCACCGAATCTACGGCACCTCCGAGTTCGAGCACACGTTCAGCTCGATGATGATCCCCGGACTCCGATCCAGCAAAGTGTCGGGGAAGAGTTCCGTCAGCACGACGGCGTGGTGACGATCTTGATGAACTACAGCAGCAGGGCTTCGCCTAAACTCCGCTACAGTATTATCGAGGAATATGGTGGCAGGGGGCACCGCACACGGCTAAGGAATAGATCACGTGGATCAACTTGTGTGTCTTTGGGGTGTCTCTACCTCAGTATATAAAGGAGCCAAGGGGGGAGGGGGCGCCGGCCAAGAGAGAGAGGCGCAGGAGGAGTTCTACTCCTTCCGGGAGTAGGACTCCCCTCCAATCCTATTCCAACTAGGATTCCCCAAGTGGGAAAGAGGGGGAAGGGTGGCCGGCCACCTCTCCTAGTCCTAATAGGACTAGGGGAAGGGGGGAGGCGCGCAGCCCTAGTGGGCAGCCCTTTCACCTTTCCACTAAGGCCCATGAAGGCCCATATGGCTCCCGGGGGGTTCCGGTAACCCTCCCGGTATTCCGGTAAAATCCCGATTTCACCCGGAACACTTCCGATATCCAAATATAGGCTTCCAATATATCAATCTTTACGTCTCGACCATTTCGAGACTCCTCGTCATGTCCGTGATCTCATCCGGGACTCCGAACAACCTTCGGTTCATCAAAATGCATAAACTCATAATATAACTGTCATCGTAACCTTAAGCGTGTGGACCCTACGGGTTCGAGAACAATGTAGACATGACCGAGACACGTCTCCGGTCAATAACCAATAGCGGGACCTGGATGCCCATATTGGCTCCTACATATTCTACAAAGATCTTTATCGGTCAGACCGCATAACAACATACGTTGTTCCCTTTGTCATCGGCATGTTACTTGCCCGAGATTCGATCGTCGGTATCCAATACCTAGTTCAATCTCGTTACCGGCAAGTCTCTTTACTCGTTCCGTAATACATCATCTCACAACTAACATATTAGTTGCAGTGCTTGCAAGGCTTATGTGATGTGCATTACCGAGAGGGCCCAGAGATACCTCTCCGACAATCGGAGTGACAAATCCTAATCTCGAAATACGCCAACCCAACATCTACCTTTGGAGACACCTGTAATGCTCCTTTATAATCACCCAGTTACGTTGTGACGTTTGGTAGCACCCAAAGTGTTCCTCCGGCAAACGGGAGTTGCATAATCTCATAGTCATAGGAACATGTATAAGTCATGAAGAAAGCAATAGCAACATACTAAACGATCGGGTGCTAAGCTAATGGAATGGGTCATGTCAATCAGATCATTCAACTAATGATGTGACCTCGTTAATCAAATAACAACTCATTGTTCATGGTTAGGAAACATAACCATCTTTGATTAATGAGCTAGTCAAGTAGAGGCATACTAGTGACACTTTGTTTGTCTATGTATTCACACATGTATTATGTTTCCGGTTAATACAATTCTAGCATGAATAATAAACATTTATCATGATTATAAGGAAATATATAATAACTTTATTATTGCCTCTAGGGCATATTTCCTTCAGTCTCCCACTTGCACTAGAGTCAATAATCTAGATTACACTGTAGTGATTCTAACACCCATGGAGCCTTGGTGTTGATCATGTTTTGCTCGTGGAAGAGGCTTAGTCAACGGGTCTGCAATATTCAGATCCATATGTATCTTGCAAATCTCTATGTCTCCCACCTGGACTAGATCCCGGATGGAATTGAAGCGTCTCTTGATGTGTTTGGTCCTTTTGTGAAATTTGGATTCCTTTGCCAAGGCAATTGCACCAGTGTTGTCACAAAAGATTTTCATTGGACCTGATGCACTAGGTATGACACCTAGATCGGATATGAACTCCTTCATCCAGACTCCTTCGTTCGCTGCTTCCGAAGCAGCTATGTACTCCGCTTCACATGTAGATCCCGCTACGACGCTTTGTTTAGAACTGCACCAACTGACAGCTCCACCGTTTAATGTAAACACGTATCCGGTTTGCGATTTAGAATCGTCCGGATCAGTGTCAAAGCTTGCATCAACGTAACCTTTTACGGTGAGCTCTTTGTCACCTCCATATACGAGAAACATATCCTTTGTCCTTTTCAGGTATTTCAGGATGTTCTTGACCGCTGTCCAGTGATCCATTCCTGGATTACTTTGGTACCTCCCTGCTAAACTTATAGCAAGGCACACATCAGGTCTGGTACACAGCATTGCATACATGATAGATCCTATGGCTGATGCATAGGGAACATCTTTCATGTTCTCTCTACCTTCTGCAGTGGTCGGGCATTGAGTCTTACTCAATTTCACACCTTGTAACACAGGCAAGAATCCTTTCTTTGCTTGATCCATTTTGAACTTCTTCAAAATTTTGTCAAGGTATGTGCTTTGTGAAAGTCCAATTAAGCGTCTTGATCTATCTCTATAGATCTTAATGCCTAATATGTAAGCAGCTTCACCGAGGTCTTTCATTGAAAAACTTTTATTCAAGTATCCCTTTATGCTATCCAGAAATTCTATATCATTTCCTATTAGCAATATGTCATCCACATATAATATCAGAAATGCTACAGAGCTCCCACTCACTTTATTGTAAATACAGGCTTCTCCGAAAGTCTGTATAAAACCAAATGCTTTGATCACACTATCAAAACGTTTATTCCAACTCCGAGAGGCTTGCACCAGTCCATAAATGGATCGCTGGAGCTTGCACACTTTGTTAGCTCCCTTTGGATCGACAAAACCTTCTGGTTGCATCATATACAACTCTTCTTCCAAAAAACCATTCAGGAATGCAGTTTTGACATCCATCTGCCAAATTTCATAATCATAAAATGCGGCAATCGCTAACATGATTCGGACGGACTTAAGCATCGCTACGGGTGAGAAGGTCTCATCGTAGTCAATCCCTTGAACTTGTCGAAAACCTTTCGCGACAAGTCGAGCTTTGTAGACAGTAACATTACCATCAGCGTCGGTCTTCTTCTTGAAGATCCATTTATTCTCAATTGCTTGCCGATCATCGGGCAAGTCAACCAAAGTCCATACTTTGTTCTCATACATGGATCCCATCTCAGATTTCATGGCTTCAAGCCACTTTGCGGAATCTGGGCTCACCATCGCTTCTTCATAGTTCGTAGGTTCATCATGATCTAGTAGCATGACTTCTAGAACTGGATTACCGTACCACTCTGGTGCGGATCTTACTCTGGTTGATCTACGAGGTTCAGTAGTATCTTGTTCTGAAGTTTCATGATCATTATCATTAACTTCCTCACTTATTGGTGTAGGTGTCGCAGAAACAATTTTCTGTGATGTACTACTTTCCAACAAGGGAGCAGGTACAGTTACCTCGTCAAGTTCTACTTTCCTCCCACTCACTTCTTTCGAGAGAAACTCCTTCTCAAGAAAGTTTCCGAATTTAGCAACAAAGGTCTTGCCTTCGGATCTGTGATAGAAGGTGTATCCAATAGTTTCCTTTGGATATCCTATGAAGACACATTTCTCCGATTTGGGTTCGAGCTTATCAGGTTGAAGCTTTTTCACATAAGCATCGCAGCCCCAAACTTTAAGAAACGACAACTTTGGTTTCTTGCCAAACCACAGTTCATAAGGCGTCGTCTCAACGGATTTTGATGGTGCCCTATTTAACGTGAATGCGGCCGTCTCTAGAGCATAACCCCAAAACGATAGCGGTAAATCAGTAAGAGACATCATAGATCGCACCATATCTAGTAAAGTACGATTACGACGTTCGGACACACCATTACCTTGTGGTGTTCCGGGTGGCGTGAGTTGCGAAACTATTCCACAGTTTTTCAAATGTACACCAAACTCGTAACTCAAATATTGTCCTCCACGATCAGATCGTAGAAACTTTATTTTCTTGTTACGATGATTTTCAACTTCACTCTGAAATTCTTTGAACTTTTCAAATGTTTCAGACTTATGTTTCATTAAGTAGATATATCCATATCTGCTCAAATCATCTGTGAAGGTGAGAAAATAACGATATCCGCCACGAGCCTCAATATTCATCGGACCACATACATCGGTATGTATGATTTCCAACAAATCTGTTGCTCTCTCCATAGTACCGAAGAACGGTGTTTTAGTCATCTTGCCCATGAGGCACGGTTCGCAAGAACCAAGTGATTCATAATCAAGTGGTTCCAAAAGTCCATCAGTATGGAGTTTCTTCATGCGCTTTATACCGATATGACCTAAACGACAGTGCCACAAATAAGTTGCACTTTCATTATCAACTCTGCATCTTTTGGCTTCAACATTATGAATATGTGTATTACTACTATCGAGATTCAATAAGAATAGACCACTCTCCAAGGGTGCATGACCATAAAAGATATTACTCATATAAATAGAACAACCATTATTCTCTGATTTAAATGAATAACCGTCTCGCATTAAACAAGATCCAGATATAATGTTCATGCTCAACGCTGGCTCCAAATAACAATTATTTAGGTCTAATATTAATCCCGAAGGTAGATGTAGAGGTAGCGTGATGACCGCGATCACATCGACTTTGGAACCGTTTCCCACGCGCATCGTCACCTCGTCCTTAGCCAATCTTCGCTTAATCCGTAGCCCCTGTTTTGAGTTGCAAATATTAGCAACAGAACCAGTATCAAATACCCAGGTGCTACTGCGAGCATTAGTAAGGTACACATCAATAACATGTATATCACATATACCTTTGTTCACTTTGCCATCCTTCTTATCCGCCAAATACTTGGGGCAGTTCCGCTTCCAGTGACCAGTCTGCTTGCAGTAGAAGCACTCAGTTTCAGGCTTAGGTCCAGACTTGGGTTTCTTCTCTTGAGCAGCAACTGGCTTGCCGTTCTTCTTGAAGTTCCCCTTCTTCTTTCCTTTGCCCTTTTTCTTGAAACTAGTGGTCTTGTTGACCATCAACACTTGATGCTCTTTCTTGATTTCTACCTCCGCAGCTTTCAGCATCGCGAAGAGCTCGGGAATAGTCTTGTTCATCCCTTGCATATTATAGTTCATCACGAAGCTCTTGTAGCTTGGTGGCAGTGATTGGAGAATTCTGTCAATGACGCAATCATTTGGAAGATTAACTCCCAATTGAATCAAGTGATTATTATACCCAGACATTCTAAGTATATGCTCACTGACAGAACTGTTCTCCTCCATCTTGCAGCTATAGAATTTATTAGAGACTTCATATCTCTCAATCCGGACATTTGCTTGAAATATTAACTTCAACTCCTGGAACATCTCATATGCTCCATGACGTTCAAAACGTCGTTGAAGTCCCGATTCTAAGCCGTAAAGCATGGCACACTGAACTATCGAGTAGTCATCAGCTTTGCTCTGCCAGACGTTCATAATATCTGGTGTTGCTCCAGCAGTAGGCCTGGCACCCAGCGGTGCTTCCAGGACGTAATTCTTCTGTGCTGCAATGAGGATAATCCTCAAGTTACGGACCCAGTCCGTGTAATTGCTACCATCATCTTTCAACTTTGCTTTCTCAAGGAACGCATTAAAATTCAACGGAACAACAGCACGAGCCATCTATCTACAATCAACATAAACAAGCAAGATACTATCAGGTACTAAGTTCATGATAAATTTAAGTTCAATTAATCATATTACTTAAGAACTCCCACTTAGATAGACATCCCTCTAATCCTCTAAGTGATCACGTGATCCAAATCAACTAAACCATGTCCGATCATCACGTGAGATGGAGTAGTTTCATCGGTGAACATCATTATGTTGATCATATCTACTATATGATTCACGCTCGACCTTTCGGTCTCCGTGTTCCGAGGCCATATCTGTATATGCTTGGCTCGTCAAGTATAACCTGAGTATTCCGCGTGTGCAACTGTTTTGCACCCGTTGTATTTGAACGTAGAGCCTATCACACCCGATCATCACGTGGTGTCTCAGCACGAAGAACTTTCGCAACGGTGCATACTCAGGGAGAACACTTCTTGATAATTTAGTGAGAGATCATCTTATAATGCTACCGTCAATCAAAGCAAGATAAGATGCATAAAAAGATAAACATCACATGCAATCAATATAAGTGATATGATATGGCCATCATCATCTTGTGCTTGTGATCTCCATCTCCGAAGCACCGTCATGATCACCATCGTCACCGGCGCGACACCTTGATCTCCATCGTAGCATCGTTGTCGTCTCGCCAATCTTATGCTTCCACGACTATCACTACCGTTTAGTAATATTACATCGCGATTGCATTGCATACAATAAAACGACAACCATATGGCTCCTGCCAGTTGCCGATAACTCGGTTACAAAACATGATCATCTCATACAATAAAATTCAGCATCATGCCTTGACCATATCACATCACAACATGCCCTGCAAAAACAAGTTAGACGTCCTCTACTTTGTTGTTGCATGTTTTACGTGGCTGCTACGGGCTTAAGTAAGAACCAATCTCACCTACGCATCAAAACCACAACGATAGTTTGTCAAATAGACTCCGTTTTAACCTTCGCAAGGACCGGGCGTAGCCATACTTGGTTCAACTAAAGTTGGAGAGACAGTCGCCCGCAAGCCATCTATGTGCAAAGCACGTCGAGGGAACCGGTCTCGCGTAAGCGTACGCGTAAGGTTGGTCCGGGTCGTCTCGTCCAACAATACCGCCGAACCAAAGTATGACATGCTGGTAGGCGGTATGACTTGTATCGTCCACAACTCACTTGTGTTCTACTCGTGCATATAACATCAACATAAATAACCTAGGCTCGGATACCACTGTTGGGTTTCGTAGTAATTTCAAAAAATTTCCTACGCACACGCAAGATCATGTGATGCATAGCAACGAGGGGGAGAGTGTTGTCTACGTACCCAACGCAGACCGACTGCGGAAGCGATGACACGACGTAGAGGAAATAGTCGTACGTCTTCACGATCCAACCGATCAAGCACCGAATCTACGGCACCTCCGAGTTCGAGCACACGTTCAGCTCGATGACGATCCCCGGACTCCGATCCAACAAAGTGTCGGGGAAGAGTTCCGTCAGCATGACGGCGTGGTGATGATCTTGATGAACTACAGCAGCAGGGCTTCGCCTAAACTCCGCTACAGTATTATCGAGGAATATGGTGGCAGGGGGCACCGCACACGGCTAAGGAATAGATCACGTGGATCAACTTGTGTGTCTTTGGGGTGTCTCTACCTCAGTATATAAAGGAGCCAAGGGGGGAGGGGGCACCGGCCAAGAGAGAGAGGCACAGGAGGAGTCCTACTCCTTCCGGGAGTAGGACTCCCCTCCAATCCTATTCCAACTAGGATTCCCCAAGTGGGAAAGAGGGGGAAGGGTGGCCGGCCACCTCTCCTAGTCCTAATAGGACTAGGGGAAGGGGGGAGGCGCGCAGCCCTAGTGGGCAGCCCTTTCACCTTTTCACTAAGGCCCATGAAGGCCCATATGGCTCCCGGGGGTTCCGGTAACCCTCCCGGTATTCCGGTAAAATCCCGATTTCACCCGGAACACTTCCGATATCCAAATATAGGCTTCCAATATATCAATCTTTACGTCTCGGCCATTTCGAGACTCCTCGTCATGTCCGTGATCTCATCCGGGACTCCGAACAACCTTCGGTTCATCAAAATGCATAAACTCATAATATAACTGTCATCGTAACCTTAAGCGTGCGGACCCTACGGGTTCGAGAACAATGTAGACATGACCGAGACACGTCTCCGGTCAATAACCAATAGCGGGACCTGGATGCCCATATTGGCTCCTACATATTCTACGAAGATCTTTATCGGTCAGACCGCATAACAACATACGTTGTTCCCTTTGTCATCGGCATGTTACTTGCCCGAGATTCGATCGTCGGTATCCAATACCTAGTTCAATCTCGTTACCGGCAAGTCTCTTTACTCGTTCCGTAATACATCATCTCACAACTAACATATTAGTTGCAGTGCTTGCAAGGCTTATGTGATGTGCATTACCGAGAGGGCCCAGAGATACCTCTCCGACAATCGGAGTGACAAATCCTAATCTCGAAATACGCCAACCCAACATCTACCTTTGGAGACACCTGTAATGCTCCTTTATAATCACCCAGTTACGTTGTGACGTTTGGTAGCACCCAAAGTGTTCCTCCGGCAAACGGGAGTTGCATAATCTCATAGTCATAGGAACATGTATAAGTCATGAAGAAAGCAATAGCAACATACTAAACGATCGGGTGCTAAGCTAATGGAATGGGTCATGTCAATCAGATCATTCAACTAATGATGTGACCTCGTTAATCAAATAACAACTCATTGTTCATGGTTAGGAAACATAACCATCTTTGATTAACGAGCTAGTCAAGTAGAGGCATACTAGTGACACTTTGTTTGTCTATGTATTCACACATGTATTATGTTTCCGGTTAGTACAATTCTAGCATGAATAATAAACATTTATCATGATTATAAGGAAATATATAATAACTTTATTATTGCCTCTAGGGCATATTTCCTTCAATGTGTTGCTAGAGATCCATGCTGCGATAGAAAGAAAAAATACGAAACGTTATTTCCACGATAGCCGCTTTATTATTAGTGAAAAGATTATTAGTATCACCTCGTTTATATTACAATTTTGTCTATACAAATCATAAAAACGTATTATGACATGAGAAGAAAGTGTATTGTGACGGTGAATCCACGGAGTCAATTCGTGCTTTATTATTAAGGAAAGATAGAGAGAGATAAAGAAAGGGCTGATCCTTTCCTTTCCGAAACCATAGTTTTTGGACAGGGCCGGAGCCAGATCTATGTTTTTTTTGCTGAAAAAATAATATGTTTTTTGTTTTGTTTTGGAAAAGGTGTTTTTGCATATGTCTATAACATTTTTTTTAGCAACTGCATATGTGTATAACAGAGAGTGACAATGTGGTCTCTAAGAGTGTGGCTGAACCTCTAAAATCCTTGAAATTGTGGGGGAAAAGAAGTACACACACTATCGGTCTACCGGTCCACCACTGCGCTCGGCCTCCACACCTGGCCCAAGTTACCACTTGGGCTGTGGGCCTTAGCCTGGTTACATTCCATTTCAGTGTCAGAGTCTGAATCCACCCATGCCACTCATCTCACTGATCCGGCGACACTGGAGGCTCTGGCTATTCGAGAGGGACTGGCTCTGGCAGAAGATTTGAATCTAAATCAAATACAGCTCGCTTCAGACTGTGAAGGAGTGGTACGAGATGTGAGGTGTGGAACTGCTGCTGATTTTGGAGCGATCATCAAGGAAATACAATTAAATTCAATGTCTTTCATTTCCTGTAATATAGCCTATGAAAGTAGGAACTCAAATATTGAGGCTCACAATTAGCGAAACACGCATTAAGGTTAGGGCTTGGTCGTCATGTTTGGTTGAGCCAACCCGATGGTATTTATTTCATACCTGTAAACATTATGATGGTTTGAATAAAACTTCGCGAGATTGTCTTAAAAAAAATCTCACCCCTCCGCAGGGAAAGCAAAAAAACCTTCTCGTGCGCCATTGCGCCGCACCAACTCTCGCCGGCGGCCGGCAGATCGTAGCCCGTGTCCGTGAGTCCATCGCAAGCAGTATCTTTTACTTTTGTTTATTATCTATAAATCCCCTATTACTAATACTATTCCTTATTGTAGTTTTTGTAAATTACTACTACTCGGTCTGCAATCTGACTAGATTATCAAATACATCCACCTCTCACTTTACTTATCTGTACTGAGATTTACACCTTGTTCTGTATTTTCTCTAGATAGATTGACATGTTACCTACCGTTACAAGAAACAGTTTGTATTGTGCATCTGTAATTCTGTATGCATTACATCTTGCAGTCAAAGGATTGAGTACTATGAGTACTGATCAGGAAATCATGTGCCCACCATTGCATTTCAGGTGCCGAACGATCTTGCCGAATGCGCCGGCCTCCTGCTGAAATTTGAGATGGGCTCTAGGCCCATATAGCAATTTCTGAAAAATTTCTAAGGGCCCATGTGGGTTATATGGCACTAGGTGTAGTGGGAAATTTAGTTCCACCCCGCTAGTGGGAGGAGAGTTGGAGTGGTTTATAAGGGTTTCTCTTCTGCATGCTATTGGAGCTTGAGAAGAGAAGAGGCCCTCGCGCACTCCTCCTCCGCCGCCCGCCTCAGCGCGCCGCGCCGCGGGTTGCGGGATTGAGCCGAGCCGAGCCCACACCTACGCGCTTATTTTTGCCAGTCACTAACGGAGATTTCTCTGACAACATCGGATCGTAGGCTGTCACGGACTCGGACGTGGGTCGAGCCCACTGCGTCTATATAAGTGTGCGGTGTCTCCTAACTCTAGACGCCACGAACAGATCACATCTGCTCACGCCCACCCTTATTCCCTTGCTGCTGCTGCCGCCGGTGACTCCATCCCGTCCGCCGCGTACACGGTCGACGGGAGAGCAGGTCTCCGAAACCACGCCCTTCTGGTTCCTGTACGGGGGGAGGGGCGAATAGGTTTTTGGGCAGCGATTACGCGACTGCTCGCTTCCGATCGTCTACTTCCTCTACGTCCGCGTCGCCTTCATCATCACCATGTCCACCGACACCGAACGTGCCGCCGCCGAGAAAGCTGAAGCCGACAAGAAGGCCGTCGAGGACGCCGCTGCCGCCACCAAAGCCGCGGCCTCTGCATGGCCTACTGGAGGGTATAACTCGTTTATCCCGCTCCTACTGTTTTCTGTTTTAGCCATGCTAGCGTTATACGTAGATCTTTCTGCAATTAGCGTAGTATGTGCTAGCTTGACTGAATATCAGTATGTGTTTATTTGTGTCAATGTCGTGCTAGTGATTTACTCGCGGATTAATTTAATCGAGAAATTGCCTATTTACTCAACAATCCAAAAACCTATTCTGTGTAGGAATTTTTCGGCAAGTGGCTTTGCCGCTGCACTGAAACCGGATAAGTTTACCGATACATACTTTAAGCGTTGGCAGACTAAGACCACGTTATGGCTCACGGCTATGAACATGTTCTGGGTCACCGGTGTCTCCACGGGAACGATTGCTTCTGAACAGGAGAAGGCGTTCAAGGAGGCTACCGTTGTGTTTCTCGGAGCAGTTCTTAGCGTGATCGGAGATAAACTGGTCGATGCATATTTACATGTGCATGTCGCCAAGGAGTTGTGGGAGGCGCTCGAATCTAAATTCGGGGCCGCCGATGCAGGGAGCGAGATGTATATTATAGAGCAGTTCCACGATTACAAGATGGTTGAAAATCGTCCTGTATTGGAGCAGGCTCATGAGATAATATACATTGTTAAGGAGCTTGAACTTCTTAAGTGCGAGTTACTAGGCAAGTTTGTCGCGGGCTGCATAATCGCTAAGCTCCCTAATTCCCGGAGGAACTTTGCCACCACTCTGAAACATCAGAGGCGTGAATTCTCTATGGAGGATGTCATTGGCCATCTGAGTGTTGAGCAGAATTCGAGGGCAAAAGACTCGCATGGAAAAGGGACCGAAGGGACTTCTGTCACCAACATGGTGAACCAGAGGAACCATAACTCCCACAAGCCCAAGGGAAAGAACGGTGTCCAACAGAATACCGACTTTAAGAAGAAGGGTAAGAAAACCTTCAAAAAGAACAAGAAGGATGAGGGCTACTTTACTTGTGGTTCGGTTGAACATTGGGCCAACAAGTGTCCAAACAAGTACAAGAAGCCAGGACAGGACTCCAAGTCTGTCAACATGATTGTGGGCAACAATGAGAATGGTGCATCTGGGTACGGTAATTTATTTACTGTTTTTTCAGTGTTTCAACCCAACGATTGGTGGGTGGACACAGGTGTAGGTGTTCATGTGTGTGCTGACATTTCATTGTTCACTTCTTACCAGGTCATAGGTCACGGGTCCATATTGATGGGGAATGGCGCGAGTGCTTTTGTTCATGGTGTTGGCACGGTCAATCTGAAGTTTACTTCGCGAAGGATCGTGCAGCTGAAGAACGTGCAGCATGTCCCCGCCATCAAGAAGAACCTCGTTAGTGGCTCCCTTCTATGTAGAGAAGGGTTTAAGTTGGTTTTCGAGTCTAATAAATTAGTTGTTACGAAATATGGACTCTTTGTTGGAAAAGGTTATGAGAGCGGAGGGATGTTCCGCCTTTCCCTCGTAGATTTTTGTAATAAAGTCGTGAACCATATTCATTCGAATGTTAATGAATCTGAAGTTTGGCATTCACGTCTTTGTCACATTAGTTTTGGTGTTATGACGCGGCTAGCCAAGTTGGATTTAATCCTGAGTTTCACCTTAGCCAAAGGTTCTAAGTGCCTTTCATGTGTGCAAGCTAAGCAACCTCGCAAGCCTCACAAGGCCGCGGAGGAGAGACACTTGGCACCATTAGAACTCATACATTTTGATCTTTGTGAGATGAATGATGTGTTGACTAAAGGTGAAAAGAAATACTTCATGACATTGATAGATGACTCCACTAGATATTGCTATGTGTATCTGTTAAACACTAAAGATGAGGCTCTACACTACTTTAAAATCTATAAGGCAGAAGTTGAGAAACAACTTGAAAAGAAAATTAAACGAGTCCGGTCAGATCGTGGTGGAGAGTACTTCTCGAGTAAGTTTGATTCTTACTGTGCGGAACATGGCATTATTCATGAGAGGACGCCTCCCTATTCACCTCAGTCAAACGGGGTTGCCGAGCGGAAAAACCGTACTCTAACTGATTTGGTTAACGCCATGTTAGATACATCGGGTTTATCCAAGGCATGGTGGGGGGAGGCTATATTGACGGCATGTCATGTCCTGAATAAAGTTTCGACAAAGGATAATGAGATCACTCCCTATGAGAAATGCGCAAAGAGAAGGATAACACTCTCGTACTTGCGTACTTGGGGCTGTTTGGCGAAAGTCAATGTGCCGATCCCCAAAAAGCATAAGCTTGGACCAAAGACTGTGGACTGCGTTAATTTGGGTTACGCTAAGAACATCGTTGGCTATAGATTTCTATTAGTGAAATCTGTGGTACCTGACCAGAAGGTTGGTGCAATTATGGAGTCTAAGGATGCTACATTCTTCGAGGATATTTTTCCTATGAGAGATATGCAAAGCACTTCTAGACAGGAATCTGAGGAGACTCCTGAACCTGCCATTACTATGGAATATTATGAACAAACACATTATGAAAATCCTGAGGAGGATGACGAGGAAACCCTTGGTAGGGGCAAGAGACAAAGGGCTGCAAAGACCTTTGGTGATGATTTCTTCATGTACCTCATGGATGATACTCCCACTTCTATTTCAGAAGCGTATGCCTCTCCAGAAGCTGACTACTAGAAGGATGCGGTCCGTAGCGAGATGGATTCCATCATGGCTAACGGGAAATGGGAGATCACTGATCGTCCCTATGGTTGCAAACCACTGGGGTGTAAGTGGGTGTTCAAAAAGAAGTTTAGGCCCGATGGTACTATTGAAAAGTACAAGGCTAGGCTTGTGGCCAAGGGCTATGACCAGCAAGAAGAGGAAGATTTCTTCGATACTTATTCACCTGTGGCTAGACTGACCACCATTTGAGTATTACTCTCGTTGGCGGCCTCGCACGGTCTTCTCGTCCATCAGATGGATGTTAAGACAACTTTTCTAAATGGAGAGCTAAAGGAGGAAATCTACATGCAACATCCTAATGGCTTTGTGATAGATGGTCAGGAAAGAAAGGTGTGTAGGTTGATAAAATCTTTATATGGCCTGAAACAAGCACCTAAGCAATGGCATGATAAGTTTAATACAACTCTGACATCTGTTGGTTTCGTTGTTAATGAGGCTGACAAATGTGTATACTATCGCCATGGTGGGGGCGAAGGAGTTATACTGTGCTTGTATGTTGATGACATACTGATATTCGGAACAAACCTCAAAGTCATTGAGGAGGTCAAATCGTTTCTATCTCAGAACTTTGAGATGAAAGACCTTGGTGTGGCTGATGTTATCTTGAACATCAAGCTACTGAGAGATAATGAGGGTGGAATTACACTTATGCAATCCCACTATGTTGAGAAGGTGTTGAGTCGTTTTGGATATTCGGACTGCACTCCATCTCAAACACCATATGATCCTAGCGTATTGATTCGAAAGTCCAAAGGCATGGCTAAAGATCAATTGAGATACTCTCAAATCATTGGTTCACTGATGTACCTAGCGAGTGCAACGAGGCCTGACATCGCGTTTGCTGTGAGCAAACTGAGCCGATTTGTTTCCAAACCGGGTGATGTACATTGGCATGCTGTTAAGAGAGTTATGCGCTATCTGAAAGGTACTATGAACTATGGACTTCACTATACCGGATACCCGTCGGTACTTGAAGGGTATAGTGATGCGAATTGGATCTCTGATGCTGATGAAGGCCACAACTGGGTATATGTTTACTCTTGGAGGTGGCGCTGTTTCCTAGAAGTCTTGCAAGCAAACGATCTTAACGAGATCGACAATGGAAGTAGAATTAACAGCATTAGACACATCTGGTGTTGAAGCGAGATGGCTTCGAGATCTTTTGATGGACTTGCCATTGGTTGATAAACCGGTTCCGGCTATCCTTATGAACTGTGACAATCAGACTGTCATCACCAAGGTGAAGAGTTCAAAGGACAACATGAAGTCCACCAAACACATAAGAATGAGATTAAAAGCTGCCAGAAAATTAAGAAACTCCGGAGTGATAGCGTTGGACTATGTCCATACGGCTAAGAATCTGACAGATCCCTTTACGAAAGGGCTATCACGTGTTGTGATAGATAATGCATCGAGAGAGATGGGTATAAGACCCACATGAGTTGCCATGGTAGTAACCCAACCTATGTGATCGGAGATCCCGTGAATTAGGATCTGGGAAAACAAGCCAGTGGTGAACTGAGGAGAGTAACTATACTAACCCACTCCGTTGGAGATGCAATACTCTCGATACTGTATGGTAGGATGACTATTGTCTTAATGTGTTCCAAAGCTTATGTAAGCAAGATGCTATCCTACAAAGCGATCTTTGGAGGAACACACCTATGTGAACCCGACTGCTGGTCACAGTCTATGAGATTGGGGTGATCTCTAGTAAGCTCATGAATAGGCCAGGAGTGTGACTTATATGCTCCACCCGAGGGGTCAGCCTTCGGCAGCCTAGTACTAGTAAGACATGTAGTGAAACTTCTTTACGCCAAACTGACAATTCAAGGCATAGTCCATTGTTCAGTTGTGAAGAAGTGTAGCTACCTGCTCTACGTGAAGTTCAACCTTAACAGGTCTTCACTGACACACTGGTATATCAAAATAACAATTGGAACAGAGGACACAATGGGCCCTCAAGATCTGGTGGGGGATTTCTGAAATTTGAGATGGGCTCTAGGCCCATATAGCAATTTCTAAAAAATCTCTAAGGGCCCATGTGGGTTATATGGCACTAGGTATAGTGGGAAGTTTAGTCCCACCCCGCTAGTGGGAGGAGAGTTGGAGTGGTTTATAAGGGTTTCTCTTCTACATACTATTGGAGCTTGAGAAGAGAAGAGGCCCTCACGCACTCCTCCTCCGCTGCCCGCCTCGCCACGCCACGCCACGCCTCGTCACGACGCGCCGCGGGTTGCGGGATTGAGCCGAGCCGAGCTCACACCTACACGCTTATTTTTGCCAGTCACTAACGGAGAGTTCTCTGACAGCTGGGCCACGATCTGAGACGTCGGATCGTGGGCTGTCATGGACTCGAACGTGGGTCGAGCCCACGTCTCTCCACGCGGCTGCGTCTATATAAGTGTGCGGTGTCTCCTAACCCTAGACGCCACGAACAGATCACATCTGCTCCACGCGCACGCCCAGCGTCGTTCCCTTGCTGCTGCTGCCGCCGGTGACTCCATCCCGTCCGCCGCGTACATGGTCAAGGGAGAGCAGGTCTCCGAAACCACGCCCTTCTGGTTCCTGTACGGGGTGCGGGGCGAATAGGTTTTTGGGCAGCGATTACGCGACTGCTCGCTTCCGATCGTCTACTTCCTCTACGTCCGTGTCGCCTTCATCATCACCATGTCCACCGACGCCAAACGTGCCGTCGCCGAGAAAGCTGAAGCCGACAAGAAGGCCGCCTAGGACGCCGCTGCAGCCACCAAAGCCGCGGCCTCTGCATGGCCTACTGGAGAGTATAACTCGTTTATCCCGCTCCTACTGTTTTCTGTTTTAGCCATGCTAGCGTTATATGTAGATCTTTCTGCAATTAACGTAGTATGTGCTAGCTTGACTGAATATCAGTATGTGTTTATTTGTGTCAATGTCGTGCTAGTGATTTACTCGTGGATTAATTTAATCGAGAAATTGCCTATTTACTCAACACCTCCGTGAGGATACACTTGTCCGTCTCCGCATTTACGACAAACTTCCCACGGCAGATTTTGTTGCGATCAAGACCAATGACCTGGTGCCGGTGTGCACCTCAGCACATCTTGCCAATCAGGTATGCTAACCAGCAACCCCTTTGATCATGTGCAAACATGGCAACTTTCATATGCAAAACAGAGTCTACATGGAGAATTTGGGCAAGATAGTCTTCTCTTTATGTCATATATATAGTAATGGCCACTGGAAATTTTAGGATATGCGCATGAATTTGATTATTATTTTTCTAAGTAGAAACAGCTAAGGATATATGCAGGACTTTGAGTTGAAGAAGCCAAGTGAGTAGGGTGCAGCTTTCAGGGTCGAGGCGTAAGGACCGACATTAGAGAAACATGTTAGTTAGTGTTCATCTAAAACAGAACTGTAGGTGCTACTAGTTTTTATCTTGCTTCAGAAAGTTAGTTGCTCCAAGCTAAGCTGCCATGTAGAACATTCACAACTTTCCCAAAGCTGTTATTCGTTTCCTTGCATCTAGATCAATATTAATGGCACTGCTAGATGAAGCTTGCATGTCACAAAATACAAAATCATGAACACTATTCCTACACATAGCAGCTTCTACAGTACATTGAGTGCATCGAACCAATTTACTCTGTTGATAAAGTAAACAATCCAGAGTGTCGTTAACGTATATGTGCATAATAGAGGAAAACTTGCATATCATTTCTTGGGTGATTCAAATGGTATGCTCAAGTTTTAGTCTCCACTTTGTGCTTTTTTTTTGGTGTGTGACGAGGATCTCCACTTTGTTGTGGCCAGGTTGGGATTGCTTATCTGAACATGCAGTTTCCCTTTGTGATAAATGGGGTAAAATCAGGAGAGTTCAGAGTGATTGCTACATTGCCGATGACTACAGGTAGCTATAGTATTTATTGTTTCAGTTTATCATCCGACTGTGTGTAACGACTTTGCAAATAACACAGTACAATGCTTCTTTTTTTGGAATTCAAGCCATGTTTTCGACAAGCACAAAGATAGAGGTGAGGCAAGGTAATGAAGTCAGTCAGATGGGAATCGGGCTTCATCACCCCATCTTCCACCCAACTGTTCAAAATCCACCCGAGGCAGCTACAGTAGGTTTGGAAACTGTGTCTCAATTGATAGCTCATATTTCCCAGGTAAATGGTTGCTGTACATAGAGATACACAATATGTGCAATTACACACATGTAAACTAATGAGTATGTGCTTTTCTATTTGTGTAGAAATTTCTGAGTTACAGGAACTCCAAGAGGCCAACGCACGGCAAGTGCTCGGTGGTTCTTTACGGGCCTTACCAGAACAAGGAAATTGCGAGGGGGGTCGCTCACACTATGAACATGATATTCGAATACACTGATGCATCAAAGCTGATAAAAGATTACCCAGATGATTCTATAGCAGCCGTAAGATTTTTTTTCCGTATCCCATATATTCTACCTGACAGCATATTCTCTTTTCGAAAGAAAAAAAGAAATCTTGACAACATAATTAACATTATGTTCTACTTTTTGTTTATCACATATTTTAGGTGGACGAGCTGTTTACAGGGAGGGGCCCGCGTGTATTATTCATTGACACATTTGATAATGTCGCACCTGAAGTAGGAAGAGGTTACAGCTACATCACTGATGTGATAGCTGCCAAGGTAGGCATTGGCAAATATTCTTCAAATTGACCATGATTCACAGAGCTAATCTGATGTATGTTACAGCTTAAGCTCACTTTGGACGAGCCAATGGAGAACCATGTCTTTATCATTGCAGGAGCAAGGTTAGAAAACTGCTTTCATATCTTCTTAATTATGTATTGGTGCATCTTAGAAAATTCTCCACATACAAAAACACTTCTAACCAAATGACTGAATTTTTTTAATTCATTTTTAAGGTGGAGATCCTTCGTAGAACCTGGTATTCATTCACGTGTGAGTGATGTACTATTCTGTAGACCACAAGAAGAACAGCAGGAGTGGGACAGTGTTGGGACGTGTCTCCGGCGCTTGATGACTCTGCCATACAAAGGGGAGCATAGCCGTTGGAGAACACCTAGTGTTGTTCTGTATGGATGGAACTCTTCTCAGATGTGGAACGTTGCCAGCTCGTTTGCTGCGTGTCGTTCTCTCAAGCTTGTGAGAGCTGAAGCATCACATCTTCTCAGGATGTACAACCGCGTTGGACATGCCGCGGTGAAGATATAGCTTATTTGATAACTTCTTCATATATTTAATGTAAGTTTCGATTGATTCTAACTCGGTCTGCTTAAAATTTTAGGTAGCAGACCTTTTCCTGAGAGCGACGTGTGAGGGGCCAGCCTTGTTATTCGTTTACAGTTTCGACACAGTTGGAGATCATGCCATGATAAATGAGGTAAATCTATTCTCTTATTCTTTACTGTATACCGGTAAGTTATTTCATTCCTAGCGAGATGAGCAGCATGTCATTGGCCTACCCAGGATAATGACCAAATCATCCTAAACCCATTGCTCTCACCACTTGCAAAAATTACCAAAATCCACTTAAATTACATTGTTAATTGTCAAAATCATGTGGCGAAGCAAGTAACACATGCTTCTTGCTAAGTAAGCATATGCCTCTAAGTGCACTATAATTGTGTTCCAAATTATCCGGTCTCATGTCCTGGTGGTTAGTTTTAACATGTTCATGTGTGCTTGTAGACAATTGTGGAAAAACATGATCATCACCAAATAGCATAGTGGTTGCAGAGTAATGTGTCCTTTTATTTTCTGCAGATGATTTATTACCATTTAGTGCTGGTAAAACATGGTTGTTTGTCCTTTTACAAAGGTGGTAAAACAGGTTAATTTTGGGAGGGGTAGAGAGCATAAATTGTGAACGTTTTGATTATAAGTTTATTTCCCCTTCATCTTAGAGAGAGACATCCCCATGCCTCTTGAAGTTCTCACAGAACGAGTAGCCTCATTTGGTTTGTAGGAATTTTGTAGGTATTCTATAGGATAGGATTTTCAAAAGAAAAAAACAAAGTCCTTTGAAGCCTAGCCTAGACTCAATGGAAAAATTCCTATCCTAAAGTACACGCTTACTAGCCTAATATTCTGTGCATCCTATATATGAACATATGTTCAGAGTGTCAATAAGGATCAAAGAAATTCAAGTTGAAATGTACGCACTCTGTATATAATAACTAAAATCAATATAACTAAGATCTGATATAAATAGTAGTAACTCATATGATGCATGACTATTTGCTTATGAGAAAAAAAGAAGTTAAATATCTCATAGAAATTCCCGAGGAATGATATTGTTCACTCTCAATTTAGTAGAACTCATGACAAATGCAAATTTTGCTCTTGCTAAATATGGTACGCCCAATTTTACATATTGACTAGTCTTTTCTCTCTTTGATCTTTTCTTTTGCAGCTCCGTGTCCACCTGGACAATATGGACAGGCAGGTCCATGTGTTTTTTTTGACGAAAATGCTGTCAGCGCAGCTTTTCATTGAAAATGTGGGGGTGTGGGGGAACAACATACAGAGAAGTTACAAGAGCATCAAAGGAGAGGCCTAAGATGCCAATCACCATTAACTACCGCTAGTACTGCCCCCTAGTCAGGTTCTCTAGGTCTAAACATCAACAAGCTAGCCCTACGGCGACCTGCAGTATGCCAAGTTCTTGATTCCTCGATCATCCTTTCCAGCACTGCTGAAACATTCGACGATTGATTTTTGAAAATTCTGGCATTGCGCTCGTTCCATATAGTCCACCAAGCTAGTTGCACAAGGGAGCTCCAGTTCTTCTGCTCCGCTCCGGTGATCATGGCGGTGGTTTGCTCCGCCCATTGTGCAATAGATGTGGTGGTTGGTGATGGTGCTATGTCTAGTCGTAGGTTGCAATAGCGCAGAACCGCGTGCCAAATTTGTATCGAGAAGGGGCATGTTGCCAGTAAGTGTAGCACATCTTCCATTGGTCCGTTGCAGAGGGCGCAAGTCGCATCATGTGGCCACCCCTTTTGTGCAAGCACATCAGCAGTGTTGCATCTTCCAAGCATGGCTAGCCAAGCAAAGATTTTGCATTTTCCTGGGGCATCAGATTTCCATATGAAGTTGCCGAAACCCGCCCTGATGCAGCCTTGAAACTGAATTAGGCAGGCCGATTTGGATGAAAACTCGCCATTCGCCGTCCACTTCCAGCTCACACGGTCAGATTCGTCTCGGAGGACAGTATTGTTGATGGACGTCCATAAGGCAGTGAATTCTCTTGTTGCTTGTGCCGACAGGTTACGTTTTAGGTGTCTGATCCATCTTCCATCCCCAATAGCCTGCGCAACCGTGAGGTTTTTCCGTGTGCAGTGTCCGAAGAGCTCGGGGAAAGCGTGCTGCAAACTAACTCCGTGATGCCAGGGCTCCTTCCAAAATAAAATCCGTTCTCCGTTGCCAAGATGGAAAACAACAGAGGCGTTGAAGAGGGCCGTCACCTTGGTGTCAATAGGGAGGTCGAGCCCTTGCCATGGCTTGTGCTGATCGTTCCATGATTGCCAGAGCCATCTCATTCTGAGAGCCAAACTTTGGGCCGATAGGTTGGTGATTCCTAGGCCCCCAAATTCCTTTGGCCTGCATACCAACTTCCAGTTGACAAGACACTTCCCTCCAGCTGCCACCTCACTGCCCGCCCAAAGAAAACCCCGGCGAACTTTGTCGATCAATTTTGCCAGCCATACTGGCAAATGAAGTGCTATCATTTGGAAAACTGGCATCGCCGATAGGACGCTCCTGACTAGGTCCAGTCTCCCATCAAGGGACAACAACGCTAGTTTCCATCCTTTCATCCTCCCCAAAATTTTGTCACGGATCGGCTGCAAGTCCCCCTTTTTAAGATTGGAGTCGGATAGAGGCATGCCAAGATATTTGCATGGGAAATCCTTGATTGGGCAGCCAAGGTCTTGTAGCAGGTCTGTAAGGGTTATCCCGTCGCAGCAAATAGGGGTAACTGAAGATTTCGCCAGGTTGGTGTGCAGCCCTGCGGCGTCTCCAAAAAGCCGTAGTAGTTGCATGACCAGGAGCACCTCTCTTCTGGCCGGGTTGATGAATGTAATCGCGTCATCAGCATACAACGAAGTTCTGAAGGAATGTTGTGTTGCCCAATCGGACCCAGGATCCCCATGCTCACTGCTTTGTCAAACAGCACAGCTAGGCAGTCCATCACAAGGACGAACAAGAGCGGGGAGAGAGGATCTCCCTGCCTTAGGCCCCTTTGTAAGCTAATTCTCTCCGATAGCTCTCCATTAACCAAGACTTTAGTGGATGCCGATCTGAGCAGAGCAGCCAGGCAATTTGTGAATTTTCTTCCAAAGCCCCTTGCCACAAGTAACTCGAGTAGGAACTCCCAGGAGACCGTATCAAAAGCTCATTGAATATCTATTTTGAGCATCAGTGCTGGTGTTTTGGATTTGTGAAAAGCCTTCGCCATGCCATTGACGTAACAAAAATTGTCTTGAATGGCCCGGCCTTTGATGAAGGCATTCTGACATGGTCTGATTAGGTCTTTCATCCTTCTCTGCAAACGTGTTGCAAGAATTTTGGTTACCAACTTGGCGAAGCTACATACTAGGCTGATGGGCCTGAAGTCTTTGGCGTGGATGGCTTCTGGAGTTTTGGGCAGCAGCACCATGGTTGCCTGATTCAGACGATGGAGGTTGGCCGTGGAATCTTGCTGTACGGCCTTGACGGCAGCGACTAGGTCGGTCTTGATAATGGGCCAACATCTTTGGTAAAAGAATCCTGTGAAACCATCAGGTCCCGGCGCTCGGTTCCCATCCAGTTCCTTGATATTGGCGAGGATCTCTTCTTCAGTGATAGGTTCATCCATATCGGTCATGTCAATCCTCTCATATCCAAGCATCGCCAGATTGAGACGTCTTTTTCTGCTTTCTTTCACGCCGAAGATCGGTTCGAAGAAGTTGTGCATGGCTTTCACTTTGGCATCTTGGTCAGTGATGATTACCCCGCCCACCATCAGCCGGATGATGTAGTTCTTACGGCGCCGCGCTGATGCTTTGTTCTTGAAGAAGCGGCCCCCTGCATCCCCCTCTTTTATTCCCTGAACTCTTGATTTTTGCCTCCATATAGCTCGGTCAAGCGCAGCATACCCAAGCCGTTGCACCTTCAGAAGTGCTCTGAATTGCCTTTCCTCTGTTGTCAGACTTCTAACGTCCATGTCTTTGTCCATCTGTCCGATGGGCTCACTTGTGATCGCCGCTTTCAATTTGATGTCGTTGCAGAATTGAGCCTGCCATCGTCGAAGCCCTTTTGCCGTGGCGTCGAGCTTCCCCGCGAATGTGGCAATCGGGTCGCCAGAGGTTGGTGCCGTGTTCCAAGTGTTGCGAACAGTTTCCTCGAACCCCTCCAACTTCAGCCAGTGGTTCTGAAATCTGAAACTCCGGTTGTGTTTGAAAGCCATCTCACAATTCAGTAGTAAAGGACAGTGGTATGAAATTTCAGATGACAGTGCCTGGAGCATGTAGTTTGGCATCGCCTCCTCCCACTCCCCATTTATCAGGATCCGATCAAGCTTCACCATGGTTGCACGCTCCTGCTCATTGCTCCATGTGTACCTATGCCCGTGTAGGTAAAGGTCTTTCAGCTGCAGCTCATTGATGAAGTTCTGAAACGCAGCGAGGCATCTTCGGTTTATCCGTGAGTTGCTCTTGTCATCGGCCCGTGCAATGAGGTTGAAGTCGCCAACGAGTGCCAGGGCCGTGCCAGGGCTGCAGGAAGGTGATTTTTTGTTCCCAACCTTGCGGCCCATACACTGTGATAATCCCCATGGGCTCCCCTTGTGCTGTCTCCCCTACAACAGTCACTGAATTGTCTTGAATCGCAATGGTGGAAAAGGTGTAATGATCCCCTTTCCAAGCCATCAGGACACCACCTCTAGTCCCATCAGCCGGCAAGTAGGCAAATTCAGTGAAGTCGGCGCCACAACATTGATGCACAACAGCCCGATCAATGAAGGATAATTTCGTCTCTTGCAAACACACTAGAGTTACATTGTTACGATACACCAACTCCTTGACTACCGTCCTCCTAGCTGGGTTGTTAAGCCCCCTGACATTCCACACTAACAGGTTGTCTTCCATTGGGACACATGATCGACGCACTGCCCGCGGTGCTGCCTATGCCGAAACCGGCATCGGCAGAGCACCCCTTTTGCCAGCCCTAGCCAAAGCAGAGAGAGCTTCCAGTTGGACTGGCGAGAGCGGTTCCTCGAACGCCTTTGAGTAGGCCAGAAGGCGCTGGTGTTCTGACTCGCCCCGCTCCAGGATTGCAAGCCCGCGCTTGGACATGACCAGGCGCCTTGCCTACCTCATGATGTTCCCCTCGGCCTCCGGGAACAGTTTCTTCTTACAGCTCAGACGGTAGCTGCATCGAGTAGCCGTGGTCGGAGTCTTCGCTGGGCGGCGCGGTTGACCACGCTTCAGCTTTGGAGCTTGCAGGAGAGCTGGCTCTAGCGGCGCAGCGACGAGTTCCAAAAAACGCGCCGTGGCTTGGTCATGTGTCATCAGCAGCTCGCAGGCTTCGCCACCTGCCAAGCCCAAAGACTGCATCCCACTTGGTGTATCCGCGGCCCCAAGCGGCCCTGTCCCGCCCCTGATGGCATGGGCCTCGCCATCTGCCAAGCCCAACAGTTGTATGTCAGTTGGTGTAGTGGTGGCCCCGAGGAGCCCGGCGTCATCCAAGCTGGCCTGCACGGTCATTAGCAGCTCGTCATCAGCCGGTCCCACCAGGACTGGTTTCCCACGCCCCGCAACCGGCGAGTCAGCCTGTGTGATAGGGCAAGTAGCAGCGTCTTCCCGACCAACCGACAGCGCCATCACCGCCTGCACCAGACAAGAGGGAGCTGCACCTGTCAGATCCGAGGCCTCAGGCGTGCAGCACAGGCCAGTCGACATTGGCGGGGAAGTGGTGGCCCGCGTATCTCCGCTACCAGTGGAAAAGGAGGCAGCCTTCTCTAGCTGCAGGGGCAGGCTGGCTTGAAGGGCCCCCTCGTTAGTCCGTCCTGCGTCCTCTAGCGCTTGTCGGGGCATAGCTGGGCTCACCCATGCTCGCAGGACCGAGGAGGAGGTCAGCGGTCCCACGTGCCCAGCATGCATTGGGGTGACCGCATGCGACGTACCCGGCAGGAGCGCATGGGCCAGCCCCTCCGTTGCGGCTTTGCCAGCGCCGTCGTCGATGCCCGCCTCCTCGTCGGCAGGACCGAAGGCGATGTCCGCCAGCACCATTGCCGTCTTGGCGAAGCGTTCCTCTAGTTGCAGCACCCCTGGGACTCGGCAGTAGTTGCCGGAGTATGGGCGCCCATTGCGGCGGCGCCCTCTCTGCTCAGCCAGGGAGAGGCCAAAACCAGTCCTGCCCCTGGTCACCTCGTCGGAGACCCCATGCTCCCATGGATGCGGCATCTCCTCAGGTGGCGGCGCGTCGTCTTCTTCGTCCTCGTTGCCCCCTTCACGGCGGACCGCGTACTTCGGGCGGGGCGGGTAGTAGGTGACCGTGTCGACGTGAACGAGCACGGGGTAGTGCAGCTTGCGGGGCAGATGCTCGGTGCAAGCGCAGGTCTCGTTGCCGCCCCCCTCCAGCCCAAAGCCCGACGGGAGGGAAACATGAGTCAGCGGGTCGGGACAGTGAGTCCGGGGCCGCACAGTGAGCACCGTCTCCGTCGGGATCTCGTCGGGGTCTCCCACCCACACGCGTGCGACGAAGTAGGAGAGGTCAATCTTGTCGAAGGACTCGATTGCCACCTGGTAGATGAGGCATTCGGGCAGTAGATCTTGCGCTGTTTGAAGGGTGAACTCTTGAGGTGGGATGCCCTGGATGAATAGGCGGCCGCTGTATCTGCACTTGATGGAGGTGGAGAAGGTGAGGCGGTTCCACCGGCGTACCAGCAGAGGAGTGCCGTGGAGGTGCAGCATGTCGAAACCGCGGACCCCATCGAACCAACGCCGGTGGGAGAAACACACGAAGAAGGATCCTGGCTGCATCAAGGAGACCTGGAAGCCGTTGGAGGGAACCTCGGATAACTCCGAGCGGATAGCCGCCGCGATGTCAGCCGGCCCCAACGCAGGCCGCGAGCCCGCCACCGTGATCACCAGGGCGGAGTTGTGGAGGCGCGCCTCTTCATCAAGCGCCTCCTACGTCTCCTCGATCAGGCAAAGGGGCAGGCTGAAGCGGTAGCCAAGGCCCAGAGGGAGGCGGCTCCCGCAGAGACGGAGGCGGAAAGCTCGCGCAGCCAGCCTCCGCTGCTCGCCGTTCCTCTCCGAGCCGTGGCCCCCGACACCCCGTTGCCCTTGGCGGAGGAGATCATCCAAGACCCGCTGCTGTTGGAGAGGGAGGAGGAGCCCGTGGCCTTGGCCGGGAGAGCGCCGCCTGCGGCGCCAACCGGAGCGGGCCAAGGCGGTCAATCGTCAGCGGCGCCGGAGGAGCCGGCCGGAGGTGAGCCAGAGAGCAGGGCCGGCCTCAAGGTGCAGCTGGCGACGGGCTGGCGTGCTGGAGGAGGCGCTGCTCCGCCGGAGTTGCGCCGAGCCGCGGGCGCAGGCCAGCCGGCTGGAGATCTGGAGGCGGCCAGCACCGCCGTGTCCGAGTGGACTCCCAGCGGGGGGACCAGCGAGCTGGATGCAGCGGCTCAAGGGGTCCGGAGCCGGCTACAAGCTCAAGCCGCCCTGTTGCAACAGCTCAACCAAGAGTTCTTGTCAACGTGAACCACTATCCGGGTGAGTCCTTCGCTCTTAGCTGCTTTGCTTTCTTGATTTCTTCCGTGAGGGCGCGTCAGCGCACCCACTGGGTGTAGTCCCCGAGATCCGGGCCGACTGCTGCGCAGTCGGGTCGGATCTTTCTCGACGGCCACCTTACTTTGCTTTCTTTCTAAACTTTCAGGAATACCACAACCTTCGTGCTGCCGCCTTCGACTCCCAGGCTCGAGAGTTGAGCCGGCGGACCGACGACCTGGCCGACAGCCGAAGTAAGTACTTGGTTTTGTTTATCTCCTGTGGGGGCACGTCAGCGCACCCACTGGGTGTAGTCCCCGAGATTCGGGCCGACTGCTGCGCAGTCGGGTCGAATCTTTCTTGACGACACTTTTCTTATTGATCTTTCTTCTTTCTTTGTCTTAAGGGGCCAACGCCGACTTGAGGAAGGAGCTTGGCGAAGCGAAGGCCGCCCTTTACGCCAAAGAGGCCGAGTGCACTGCCTTGGCCCAGGAACGGGATCGCCTGGCCAAGAAGCTGGCCGATCAAGAGGAAAGCCACAAAGCGGGAAAGTGAAGACGCCTTGATGGCGGAGTATGAGATGGCGGCGGCGACCTGGTCTGAGACCCGGCGAGGCCTGGACGAAGGCTTCGGCCGGATCGAAGACTTGATCGACGGTAAGCTGCCTTCCTCGGCCCTCTCCTGCCGCTTGCCGCTTGGGTTTTTTGACTTATCCTGAGCTCTTGCTTGTTGTTTCTTGCAAATTACTTCCCAGGCTACTCCGCCTTCGCCGCCCAAAGCATTGAGGCCCATCGCGAGGCGCGCCGGCAAGCGGGGGCCGACATCGCGCCGGATGCAAACCGGACCCTTGAGGAGCAGCTTCTGGCTGTCCAGGCATGGTTGCAGCCGGCTCATCGGACGCTTCGCCGGCTCCAACGTGCCGGGGCGCAAGTGCTGGCCGCCCTCTGGCCCGGCAAGATGATCCCCCGCACTCTGAGCCGAACTGCCGACTGGCTGGAAGTCGCAGTTGGTCGCTTCGAAGCTTGGAAAGCGTCAGCGGCCCGCCTCGGAGCCGGGCGGGCGTTGGAATTCGTCCGGGCTTGGTACCCAGGGCTGAGCCTGGACCAGCTGCGCACTTGGCGGATGGAGGCCGATGCGGAGCTGGAGGCGGTGAGGCCGGCTATCGCCCAGCGGGCTTCAACGATCGCCGAGTGCACCGACATCAGCGTTTTCGCACCCGAAATCAATGATGACGGTGTCGCGCAGCCGGAGGAGTGGTTCGGGCTGAACCCGGCGGTGGGCGAGGACTCGGCGGAGGAGATCGCCTGCAGCGACGAGGGCGAAGAAGACGAAGACGACGACGGCGGAGACATCGAGCCGGCTGGTGGAACAACCAGCCGACCTCAGGCCGACCGTGCCTCCAGCAACGAGGTGCGTGGAAGCGCGCCCTCTGCGGGAGGCGGCGACCAAACCGAAGTTCGTCAGCCGGCCGCTCCTTCAGCCGGCGCGACCGTCTCCGCCAACCAGTCGGCCGCTCCGCCAGCTTGACCTGCCATCTTTATCTTTCCTGCTTTGTTGTCTTTGAACAATCTTTTGTTAAGTTTTGCAGTTCCACCCACTGGGGGTGTATCCAAACTATGTTGAATGCTGGCCTCTAGGAGGTCTTTTTGTGTAAATATTATCATGTGCATGTTTGGTTTCCATTCGCGTATGCTTGTTTATCCTTAGGCTTTTTCCTTTGCCGCCTTCCCTCTTTGGGGAGGCAAGTACTTGAGCTTTCTTGGATTTAAAGTAAAGTGAATGGAAACCGGCCGTCCGGCTACTCTGGTAGCCGGTCGGCGGTGTGGGAAAAACCGGCTTTGTTATATTAGTCCGTTAGTCCCTAGCCGTTTTTCGTGTGGGCGGTCGTTCCTACCTTTAACCCTTGCCAGCCGGACAGCCGGTTCTTCGAACTGCGACTTTTGGCAAGGGAAGGCTTGAGAGCTGGCACACTACTTGTCTGACTGCGGGTAGGACTTCTAATATAACTTCAGTCGGCCAGTCCCCGAGCCGACTAGTCGGACTCGGTGCCGGACGGAATAAGTAAATGATACGACAAGCATGATATTTTTCATTCATAAATAAGGGATGGCAGTCCCCGAGCCCTCCGGGTCGTGTGGTTGGACGGCTTCGCGCCGCTGTGGAACTTGCAAGGGGCGTCAAGGGTTTGCTCGTAGGAGAAGGCGGGCTGCCAAGCCGGCCTGCCGCCCTTGGGCTTCTTGGGCGCCGGTCGTTCTTCAGGCGGCGCATCTTCGACCGTGGCCACCTGCCGGCTAGCGGGAGGTGGCGCGGGGCCCTTGCGCTTGTTGTCGTTCGAGTTGGGGTGTCGGCCGGGTTCTCCAGCCGGCGTCTTGGGCGCCGGGTTGAGCACCTTTCCGGACGCGTCTACCCGAAGCTCGGTCTTCATCGAGGAGTCGGCGGTAGCGTACTTGTCCGCTATGTCCAGAAGCTCGTCGAGAGTAGCCGGCTCATCGTAGAGGAGCTTGTGCTTGAGGAGGGTGCCTTCTCAGCATCCGGCTGTGAAGTACTCTATGGCTTGTACCTCGTGCACCCCTTCACAGGAGTTGCGGAGCTCGGCCCAACGCGTGAGGTAATCGCGAGTGGACTCGGCGGGGCCTTGCACGCACAAGGAAAGCTGTCTGGGCTTGGGAGCCCGCTTGTAGGTGCTGGTGAAGTTGCGGATGAAGGCTTCTGTGAAGTCTAGCCAGCTGTTGATGCTACGCGGCTTGAGGCTGTTGAGCCAGGTCCGCGCCGTGCCCTGCAGCATGAGGGGCACGTACTTCACGGTGACGCGCCGATTGCCATTGGCGATGCTAACTGCGGTGGAGTAGTCGATCAACCAATCTTCCGGTTTCACGGAGCCGTTGTACTTGGGCGTGTCTCTTGGGAGCGAGAACCCTTTGGGAAAGGGCTCGTCGCGGATGCAGGGGCCAAAGCAAGGCGGGCCGACATCGTCTTCTTCTTCCAATGCCAGGGATCGCGCCAGGCGGTCGATCCGATGACGGGCGTCGTTCTCGCCGATTCCTTCGCGGCGGCCCAGCCGGCCGCTGAGAGTCGGGTGCGCCACTGGCGGTGAGGCGGGATATCTCTCTCCACGGGGCGGAGGCGGAGGCGGGTCGCCCCGCCACTCCATGGCTCGGGGATGACCGTCCGCGTCCCGCTCGATGGAGATCCGGGTCCGGCTGCGGCTGGTAGCCGGCTCCTTCTCGCGTCGCGCGCGGGTATCGCTCGTAGTCGGCGTCCGGGACGTCGCGCCGTGCTCTCGGCGCGGGGGAAGGCTTTCCGCGCGAGCGTCGGCTTCGTGCCGCCGTGTGGCGGCGTCAATCAACTGTTGGATGCGCCGGGTCATGTGGGGAAGGTCTTCGGCTTCCAGGCCGTCCAGCTCGTCTACGGCCGCCTGGGCGGCACGCAAGTTCTCGAGTGGAGTGGCATAGACCGGGCGGTCGACTCCCAGTGTGTCGGCGATGACGGCGCCGCGTTGCTTGACAAGGCCGGCCCGGCTTGGCCCGCCCGGGGCCGGCGTGCCGAAGGCGGCGCGGTCAGCCTCGCGCCGGTAGGCCTCAGTGAGGCGTCTTACGGAGGCCATCCTCTGGCCCTCTGCGAGGAGGGCGAGGCGGCGTGCTTCCAAGGCTTCGTCGTCGGCGTCGGCCGGGAGAGGAGCGGACAAGTCGTGGGCCGCCGCGCGCGAGGTGTCGCGGGCGCTCTCGTCGGCCGGGCCGCCGTGGCCGACAACCATCACTTCGGCGGCGACAGCATCGTGGCCGTCGGCTCGAGGAAGCGGGTCGTTGTAGATCGCGACGTTGGTGGGGAAGGCGTCGTAGGAGGCCGTGTCGGAGTCGACAGGCATCGGGTCGGTGGAACCAACCGACTCCAGGTCCGCAGCGGGCTCGCTGGAGACATGGAGCTGGCCGAGAAGGTTGGCGAGGCAGTCAGTGCCCGCATCGGAGGCGAGCTCGTCGGGGATGAAGGTCTCGTCGGGGAGATCGGCGAGGCCGCTTGCCGCGCAGATGCTGGTGACGCCTTGCAGCGCGTCGTGGCAAGCGCCATCGGGCGTGCCGGGCTGGCTACGCTCGCTGGGGAGGAAGAGAGTTCCCGTCCAGAACAGGTCTCCGGACGACGGTGCGCCTGGCCCCACGGTGGGCGCCAACTGTCGTGGTTTTTCTCACGGGGGGCTTGCGAGTCGATAGATGCCATAAGGGCTTAGTGTGTGGGTAAGACTGCTGCTGATAGGCCCGGGAGCGGGTATGCGAGTAGCACGCGGTGGTTTACCTAGCTTCGGAGCTCTCCAGAGAGATAATACTCCTACTGCTGCATGTCTGAGTGTATCTGATATATCTAGTACAAAGTGCTCCTGGAGCTGTATCTGAGATCAGTACCATGGGTATCTGACTTGGTGTATGCCTGCATGAGACATGCTCTAGTGGCCGGCTATGCCCATGGCCTATGGCCGAATGGATATGTGTGAACTCATGCGTCTGTGTGTGTGGATGGATGGATGGGTGTGTGCCTTATATAGGCATGGCTAGCTTAGCATGTAAGCTATGTGGTGGCATGGGAGCAAGGGGGTATGGTGGGGTGTCATGCTTGTCCCCTGAGTCACTTCATAAATAGTGCCAGGGGACAAGTGACACTATACATGATGGCATCGAGGTACAGCCGTCTCGTCCGCGGTATGGCCGCCACGTCGGGGTTTTGTCGGTGTCGGGCTGCAGTCGGCAGCCGACTGGTTGGCGCAGTCGGCAGCCGGCTGGTTGGCGCAGTCGGCAGCCGGCTGGGGAGCCGGCGGAAGCGGCCGGGCAGTCGGACTGAGGGGCTTTGCCAACCCCGATGTCTTGAAATATCATCTTGCCGTCTTCGGGGTATCCGTGTCCAATTACTCCGACAGGTCCAGTGGAGGAGGTGGTGTGGCTGGTGGGAACACAACCCTTGAAAGGGCAGGCGCGCGGTGGTGGTCTGGGTGCTCCGGGGGGAAGACCAGGCGAGAGTGCACCGGTGCAGGCGGATGGCGGGGCGGTGGCGGTGGAAGGGGTGGGCAGCGGCGTGGCTCCTCAAGGGAGGATAGGGGAACACGCGGGAGGTGGCGGGACGGGCACTTGTGGGTGGTGTGACCTAGGACCAGGCAGTGGAGGCACCGGACTTTGCTCTTGCAGGAAGCGACCCTGTGGGAGGAGCTCAGGCAGCGAAAACACCTACCATGAAGGTCTGCCTTATAGCCTGAGGTGCCATGATTGTGGTGGGTGGGGTTGGTGGTTCGGCACAGAGCGTTAATGGCGTCGGTGCTCCCCGAGGGTTGGCCGCGCCCTCCCTTCTTGCCCTTGTGTCTGACCTCTTGCCATTCCGATGAAACGGCGTGGCCATGCTCCTGTGAGCTCGCAGGCACGCTCGGAACAGTGGCCCTGCAGCACTCGCCCACCACCACAATAGATTGAAGGCGCGGCCGTGGCTGAGCCGGCATTGAAGGCGCCGGGGTAGGCATCGTAGGCACCGGGGCGGGCATTGAAGGCGCCGAGCGAACCATATTGGCAAAAGATCTTGCCGGTGAAGTACGGGGGACCCCTCGTCCGAGAGGCACACCCGCTCAGAGAAGGCGTGGCTAGGGGGGGATGCCATGGCGTCCATGTGTTTGTTGCTGTTAGGTTAGTTCAATCACATAGCTAATCAATGCAATAAAATGTATTTCCCATCCGAAGTAGTGCTAAATTGCTAAATTTTGCAGGTGGTGGTAACTGATGAGTCCGCAACTCCTAGAAGCTGGCAGACTCGATAAGCAGGTGTTCTGTGGAACAGCCACAACGAAGGTGCTATGGGACTATGTTGGGAACCAACTGCTTCAGGTAGATGATAATGAATAGCTGGCCATTTTTTCCAGCTAATTGTTACCGTTGGTACCTGTGTTTTCAAGGGAGCTAGCTAGTTTGATATAGGCTGGCTCATTCCTTTTAATTTCCTTTTCCCAGACCATTGTTGATGTTTAATTCAGCTCCTTTGACTTAATATTAACATGTACTTCAGCTTTTCTTCTATGTCTTGGAACATGGTTCAGTAATTTGGTTCTAACATAGTATGGAAATGATGATTGATACATCATCAGCAGTCCAGAGGACCATAGGCTGCAACCTGTCCAAGTACCCTTTCAGAACAGACAGGCAATCAATGGATGATGATGGTTTGTGTGAAGATTGATTGCATCAGATTAAATTTCTTGTATCATACTTTCAGTGCAATACAATCGCTGCCTTTTGTGGTTATGTTCAATGCCTGAATTCGCTGTGTTTGATCACTAATTCTGTATAAACTTGGAGGGTTATCAGCCACCAAACAATTTGGGCATAGATGTGTTAATTATGAATGCTTTATTTCAGACCATTATTATTCTCATGCTAACTTTTGTGCCCTACTGTTTGATGCATTCTTTCTTTGCGAAAAGTAGGTGGGGGCTCACATGGCCATACTTACAAGATCCTAAATCATTACTTTTGTGATACAGGGATCACTAGAACTCTAGTTTTGTAAATTTTATGAAAAATATGAAACCACCGCCCTAGTAAAATTTGAATTGTATTCCAGGTGAGCATGAGTGAGCCGGTGGCCACCCCAACCACGGCGGCAGCCTTAAGCCGCCAATCCCGCTCCAGCACCCATGACGGGGACCTAAGCCTTGTCTCTGGCTCCTCTGCTAACAGATTCGGGCGATAACGTGGGTGTCATTTGGTTCGGTTTGCACTACGTCCTCATCAGGAAGACACCGCCGCTCTCCCTGTTAGCGTTCTTCGGGGATCTCACGGCCAACCAGCGGCCCTTCGCTTCATCCAGATGCCAACTTCCCCAACCACGATGCCGCCACGACAAGGGGACCTCCCACCATCGCTCCACCACAACTGATGACGTTGTTGTTGCTCGTGCCACCCAATTGTGATGCACAACATCGCACACCTCTCCTTCGTCCTTGGGGAAGGGCGCTTTTGCTTCCATCACCGTGTCTCTGGTTTAGCCTCTAGTTGCTGTGTGCATTTCGCATCATGTTTTCATTAGTGTTTTTGCACTGTAGTGGTAGGGGTTTTCGTATCTTATAGCTGTTGTTTTTCCCTTTTGTCACAACTTCACTAAGAGTACAAAATCGCTTTAACTATTGATCAGACACCTAAAAGTAAAGTTAGGGTCAGTCAATTGTTAGGATAAAGAATATGGCGAAGAAAAACAACAAACTCTTCATATGCGCAATCAAGAAGTTATCAGTCAACTATAGGATGATACTAACTATCTTACCTTGTCTTTTTTTTATGCACACCATTTCAATACTTAGTAAACATATTTAGTTGGATAGGTTTCGGACGTGGGCCTAGATGAACCCGGACTTAGTTCATTGATTGAGCTTACAACACCCGGACGTAAATTAAAGACCACATGTTTGAAGGAAATATGCCCTAGAGGCAATAATAAAGTTGTTATTTGTATTTCCTTATATCATGATAAATGTTTATTATTCATGATAGAATTGTATTAACCGGAAACATAGTACATGTGTGAATACATAGACAAACAGAGTGTCCCTAGTATGCCTCTACTTGACTAGCTCGTTAATCAAAGATGGTTAAGTTTCCTAGCCATAGACATGGGTTGTCATTTGATCAACGGGATCACATCATTAGAGAATGATGTGATGGACAAGACCCATCCATTAGCTTAGCATAATGATCGTTAAGTTTTATTGCTATTGCTTTCTTCATGACTTATACATGTTCCTCTGACTATGAGATTATGCAACTCCCGAATACCGGAGGAACACTTAGTGTGCTATCAAACGTCACAACATAACTGGGTGATTATAAATGTGCTCTACAGGTGTCTCCGATGGTGTTTGTTGAGTTGGCATAGATCGAGATTAGGATTTGTCACTCTGTGTATCAGAGAGGTACCTCTGGGCCCTCTCGGTAATGCACATCACTATAAGCCTTGCAAGCAATGTGACTAATGAGTTAGTTGTGGGATGATGCATTATGGAACGAGTAAAGAGACTTGTCGGTAGCGAGATTGAACCAGGTATAGTGATACCGACAATCGAATCTCGGGCAAGTAACATATCGATGACAAAGGGAACACCGTATGTTGTTATGCGGTTTGATCGATAAAGATCTTCGTAGAATATGTGGGAGCCAATATGAGCATCCAGGTTTCACTATTGGTTATTGACCGGAGATGAGTCTCGGTCATGTCTACATAGTTTTCGAACCCGTAGGGTCCGCACGCTTAACGTTCGATGACGATTGGTATTATGAGTTTATGTGTTTTGATGTACCGAAGGTTGTTCTGAGTCCCGGATGTGATCATGGACATGACGAGGAGTCTCGAAATGGTCAAGGCATGAAGATTGATATATTGGAAGGTTATGTTTGGACACCGGAAAGGTTTCAGATAGGTTCGGGCATTTTCCGGAGTACTGGGAGGTTACCGGAACCCCCCGGGGGCTTAATGAGCCTACATGGGCTTTAGTGGAAGAGAGGAGGAGGTGGCCAAGAGGTGGGGCGCACCCCCAAAGCCCAATCCGAATTGGGAGGGGGGCCGGCCCCCCTTTCCTTCTCTCCCTCTTCCCTTCCTCCCCCCTCCTAGTTGGACTAGGAAAGGGGGGAAACCTACTCCTAGTAGGAGTAGGATTCCCCCCTTGGGGGGCGCACCATGAGGCCGGCCGGCCCCTCCTCCCCTCCTTTATATACGGGGGAGGGGCACCCCATAGGGACTCAATATTTGTCTTAGCCGTGTGCGGTGCCCCCCTCCACAGTTACACACCTCGGTCATATCGTCGTAGTGCTTAGGCGAAGCCCTGCGCCGGTAACTTCATCATCACCGTCACCACACCGTCGTGCTGATGGAACTCTCCCTCGGTCTCAACTGGATCAAGAGCTCGAGGGACGTCATTGAGCTGAACGTGGAGGTGTCATACGTTCGGTGCTTGGATCGGTTGGATCACAAAGACGTTCGACTACATCAACTGCGTTACTAAACACTTCCACTTTCGGTCTATGCGGGTACGTTGACACACTCTCCCCGCTCATTGCTATGCTTCCCCTAGATAGATCTTGCGCGATCGTAGGAAAATTTTGAAATACTACGTTCCCAAACAATGGCATCCGAGCCAGGTCTATGCGTAGATGTTATATGCACGAGTAGAACACAAAGAGTTGTGGGCGATAATAGTCATACTGCTTACCAGCATGTCATACTTTGATTCGGCGGTATTGTTGGATGAAGCGGCCCAGACCGACATTACATGACCGCGTTCATGAGACTGGTTCTACCACCGTGCTTCGCACACAGGTGGCTAGTGGGTGTCTGTTTCTCCAATTTAGTTGAATCGAGTGTGACTATGCCCGGTCCTTGTTGAAGGTTAAAACAACACATTTGACAAAAAATCATTGTGGTTTTGATGCGTAGGTAAGAACGGTTCTTGCTAAGCCCATAACAGCCACGTAAAACTTGCAACAACAAATTAGAGGACGTCTAACTTGTTTTTGCAGGGCATGTTGTGATGTGATATGGTCAATACGTGATGATATATAAATTGTTGTATGAGATGATCATGTTTTGTAAAAGTTATTGGCAATTGGGAGGAGCCTTATGGTTCTCTCTTTATTTTATGAAATGCAATCTCCATGTAATTGTTTTACTTTATCACTAAGCAGTAGCGATAGTCGTAGAAGCAATAGTTGACGAGACGACAACGATGCTTCGATGGAGATCAAGGTGTCAAGCCGGTGACGATGGTGATCATGACAGTGCTTTGGAGATGGAGATCAAAGGCACAAGATGATGATGGCTATATCATATCACTTATATTGATTGCATGTGATGTTTATCCTTTATGCATCTTATTTTGCTTAGTACGGCAGTAGCATTATAAGATGTTCTTTCACTAAATTTCAAGGTATAAGTGTTCTCCCTGAGTATGTGCTACCTCTTGAGCACTGCGTTGGCTTTCCCTTGAAGAGGAAAGGGTGATGCAGTAGAGCACGTAAGTATTCCCCTTAGTTTTTGAGAAGCAAGGTATCAATCTAGTAGGAGACCACGCGCGAGTCACCTCGTACCTACACAAACAAATAAGAACCTCGCAACCAACGCGATAAAGGGGTTGTCAATCCCTTCACGGCCACTTGCAAGAGTGAGATCTGATAGAGATAATAATAATAGGATAAATATTTTTGGTATTTTTATGATATAGATTGAAAGTAAAGATTGCAAAATAAAATAGATTGGAAACTTGTATGATGGAGAATAGACCCGGGGCCATAGGTTTCACTAGTGGCTTCTCTCAAGATAACATAAGTATTACGGTGGGTGAACAAATTACTGTCGAGCAATTGATAGAAAAGTGAATAATTATGAGAATATCTATGTATGATCATGTATATAGGCATCACGCCCGTGACAAGTAGACCGACTCCTGCCTGCATCTACTATTATTACTCCACACATCGACCGCTATCCAGCATGCATCTAGAGTATTAAGTTCATAAGAATAGAGTAACGCCTTAAGCAAGATGACATGATGTAGAGGGAAAACTCATGCAATATGATATAAACCCCATCTTTTTATCCTCGATGGAAACAATACAATACGTGTCGTTTCCCTTTCTGTCACTGGGATCGAGCACCGCAATATTGAACCCAAAGCTAAGCACTTCTCCCATTGCAAGAAAGATCAATCTAGTAGGCCAACCCAAACTGATAATTCAAAGAGACTTGCAAAGATAAACCAATCATACATAAAAGAATTCAGAGAAGATTCAAATATTGTTCATAGATAAACTTGATCATAAACCCACAATTCATCGGATCTCGACAAACACACCGCAAAAGAAGATTACATCGAATAGATCTCCAAGAGAATCGAGAACTTTGTATTGAGATCCAAAGAGAGAGAAGAAGCCATCTAGCTACTAGCTATGGACCCGGAGGTCTGAGGTAAACTACTCATACATCATCGAAGGGGCCATGGAGTTGATGTAGAGGCCCTCCGTGATCAATGCCCCCTCCGGCGGAGCTCCGAAAAAGGCCCCAAGATGGGAGCTCTTGGGTACAGAAGGTTGCGGCGGTGGAAATAGGGTTTCGTGGTGCTCCTGGATGTTTTCGGGGTATATGGATATATATATAGGAGGAAGAAGTAGGTCGGTGGAGCAATGAGGGGCCCACGAGGGTGGAGGGCGCGCCCAGGGGGTAGGCGCGCCCCCTGCCTCATGGCCTCCTCGATTGTTTCTTGACGTCCACTCCAAGTCCCCTGGATCACGTTTGTTCCAAAAATAACACTCCCGAAGGTTTCATTCCATTTGGACTCCGTTTGATATTCCTTTTCTACGAAACACTAAAATAGGAAAAAAAACAATTTGGGATGGGCCTCCGGTTAATAGGTTAGTCCCAAAAATAATAAAAAAGTGTAAAATAAAGCCCATTAACATCCAAAACAGCATATATAATAGCATGGAGCAATCAAAAATTATAGATACGTTGGAGACGTAGCAGCATCCCCAAGCTTAATTCCTGCTCGTCCTCGAGTAGGTAAATGATAAAAACAAATTTATTGATGTGGAATGCTTCCTAACATATTTCTCAATGTAATTTTTCTTTATTGTGGCATGAATGTTCAGATCCGAAAGATTCAAGATAAAAGTTTAATATTGACATAGAAATAATAATACTTCAAGCATACTAACTAAGCAATCATGTCTTCTCAAAATAACATGGCTAAAGAAAGTTATCCCTACAAAATCATATAGTCTGGGTATGCTCTATCTTCATCACACAAAATATTAAAGCATGCACAACCTCGATGACAAGCCAAGCAATAGTTTCATACTTTTGTTGTTCTCAAACCTTTTCAATTTTCACGCAATACATGAGCGTGAGCCATGGATATAGCACTATAGGTGGAATAGAATGGTGGTTGTGGAGAAGACAAAAAGGAGAAGATAGTCTCACATCAACTAGGCGTATCAACGGGCTATGGAGATGCCCATCAATAGATATCAATGTGAGTGAGTAGGGATTGCCATGCAACGGTGCACTAGAGCTATAACTGTATGAAAGCTCAACAAAAGAAACTAAGTGGGCGTGCATCCAACTTGCTTGCTCACGAAGACCTAGAGCAATTTGAGGAAGCCCGTCATTGGAATATACAAGCCAAGTTCTATAATGTAAAATTCCCACTAGTTTATGAAAGTGACAACATAGGAGACTCTCTATCATGAAGATTATGGTGCTGCTTTGAAGCACAAGTGTGGAAAAAGGATAGTAACATTGTCCCTTCTCTCTTTTTATATCATTTATTTTATTTGGGCCTTCTCTCTTTTTTTTTGGCCTATTTTCTATTTTTTTGTCCGGAGTCTCATCCCGACTTGTGGGGGAATCATAGTCTCCACCATCCTTTCCTCACTGGGACAATGCTCTAATAATGATGATCATCACACTTTTACTTACAACTCAAGAATTACAACTCAATACTTAGAACAAAATATGACTCTATGTGAAGGCCTCCGGCGGTGTACCGGGATATGCAATGAATCAAGAGTGACATGTATGAAAAAATTATGAACGGTGGCTTTGCCACAAATACGATGTCAACTACATGATCATGCATGGAAATATGACAATGATGAAGCGTGTCATAACAAACGGAATAGTGGAAAGTTGCATGGCAATATATCTCGAAATTACTATGGAAATGCCATAATAGGTAGGTATGGTGGCTGTTTTGAGGAAGGTATATGGTGGGTTTATGGTACCGGCGAAAGTTGCGCGGTACTAGAGAGGCTAGCAATGGTGGAAGGGTGAGGGTGCGTATAATCCATGGACTCAACATTAGTCATAAAGAACTCACATACTTATTGCAAAAATCTATTAGTTACCAAAACAAAGTACTACACGCATGCTCCTAGGGGGATAGATTGGTAGGAAAAGACCATCGCTCGTCCCCGAGCGCCACTCATAAGGAAGGCAATCAATAAATAAATCATGCTCCGACTTCATCACATAACGGTTCACCATACGTGCATGCTACGGGAATCACAAACTTCAACACAAGTATTTCCCAAATTCACAACTACTCAACTAGCATGACTCTAATATCACCATCTCCATATCTCAAAACAATCATCAAGTATCAAACTTCTCTTAGTATTCAATGCACTTATATGAAAGTTTTTATAATGACTAAAAGAAAATTGCCATGTTGTTCTAAAGGACTCTCAAAATAATATAAGTGAATCATGAGAGATCAATTATTTCTATAAAATAGAACCACCGCCGTGCTCTAAAAGATATAAGTGAAGCACTAGAGCAAAAACTATATAGCTCAAAAGATATAAGTGAAGCACATAGAGTATTCTAATAAATTCCGATTCATGTGTGTCTCTCTCAAAAGGTGTGTACAGCAAGGATGATTGTGGTAAACTAAAAAAGCAAAGACTCAAATCATACAAGACGCTCCAAGAAAAACACATATCATGTGGCGAATAAAAATATAGCTCCAAGTAAAGTTACCGATGAACAAAGACAAAAGAGGGGATGCCTTCCGGGGCATCCCCAAGATTAGGCTTTTAGGTGTCCTTGGATTTACCTTGGGGTGCCTTGGGCATCCCCAAACTGATAATTCGAAGAGACTTGCAAAGATAAACCAATCATACATAAAAGAATTCAGAGAAGACTCAAATATTGTTCATAGATAAACTTGATCATAAACCCACAATTCATCGGATCTCGACAAACACACCGCAAAAGAAGATTACATCGAATAGATCTCCAAGAGAATCGAGGAGAACTTTGTATTGAGATCCAAAGAGAGAGAAGAAGCCATCTAGCTACTAGCTATGGACCTGAAGGTCTGAGGTAAACTACTCACACATCATTGGAGGGGCCATGGAGTTGATGTAGAGGCCCTCCGTGATCAATGCCCCCTCCGGCGGAGCTCCGGAAAAGGCCCCAAGATGGGATCTCTTGGGTACAGAAGGTTGCGGCGGTGGAAATAGGGTTTCGTGGTGCTCCTGGATGTTTTCAGAGTATATGGATATATATATATATATAGGAGAAAGAAGTAGGTCGGTGGAGCAACGAGGGGCCCACGAGGGTGGAGGGCGTGCCCAGGGGGGTAGGCGCATCCCCCTTCCTCGTGGCCTCCTCGATTGTTTCTTGACGTCCACTCCAAGTCCCCTATATCACGTTTGTTCCAAAAATAATGCTCCCGAAGGTTTCATTCTGTTTGGACTCCTTTGATATTCCTTTTCTGCGAAACACTAAAATAGGCAAAAAACAACATTTGGGCTGGGCCTCCGGTTAATAGGTTAGTCCCAAAAATAATATAAAAGTGTAAAATAAAGCCCATTAACATCCAAAACAACATATATAATAGCATGGATCAATCAAAAATTATAGATACGTTGGAGACGTATCAGTATGCACCATTGCGACAGTTCGTCGTGCCGAGACACCACGTGATGATCGGGTGTGATAAGCTCTATGTTCACATACAATGGATGCAAGCCAGTTTTGAACACGCAAAATACTCAGGTTAAACTTGACGAGCCTAGCATATGCAGATATGGCCTCGGAACACTAAGACCAAAAGGTTGAGCGTGAATCGTATAGTAGATATGATCAACATAGTGATGTTCACCATTGAAAACTACTCCATCTCACGTGATGATCAGACATGGTTTAGTTGATATGGATCACGTGATCATTTAGATGACTAGAGGGATGTCTATCTAAGTGGGAGTTCTAAATAATATGATTAATTGAACTTTAATTTATCATGAACTTAGTCCTGATAGTATTTGCATAACTATGTTGTAGATCAATAGCTCGTGATGTAGCTCCCCATTTATTTTTGATATGTTCCTAGAGAATAATAAGTTGAAAGATGATAGTAGAAATGATGCGGACTAGGTCCGTGATATGAGGATTACCCTCATTCCTGCACAAAATAATTACGTCCTTGATGCACCGCTAGGTGACGGACCTATTGTAGGAGCAGATGCACACGTTATGAACGTTTGACAAAGCTCGGTATGATGACTACTTGATAGTTTAATGCACCATGCTTTACGGCTTAGAACCGGGACTTCAAAAACGTTTTGAACACCATGGAGCATAAGAGATGTTCCAAGAGCTAAAATTGGTATTTCAGTCTCATGTCCGAGTCAAGAGGTATGAGACCTCTGACAAGTACTTTGCCTACAAGATGGAGGAGAACAGCTCAACCAGTGAGCATGTGCTCAGAATGTCTGAGTGCTACAATCTCTTGAATCAAGTGGGAGTTAATCTTCCAGATAAGATAGTGATTGACAAAGTTCTCTAGTCACTGTCACCAAGTTACAAGAACTTTGAGATGAACTATAATATGCAATGGATGACGAAAACGATTCCCGGGCTCTTCGTGATGCTGAAATCAGCGAAGGTAGAAATCAAGAAAAGCATCAAGTGTTGATGGTTGACAAGACAACTAGTTTCAAGTAAAAGGGCAAAGGGAAAGAAAGGGAACTTCAATAAGAATGGAAAGCAAGTTTCCACTCCCGTGAAGAAGACCAAAGCTAGACCCAATCCTGAAACTGAGTGCTTCTAGTGCAAAGGAAATGGTCACTGGAAGTGGAACTGCCCTAGATACTTGGCGGATAAGAAGGATGACAAAGTGAACAAAGGTATATTTGATATACATGTTATTGATGTGTACTTACTAGTGTTTATAGAAACCACTCGGTATTTGATATTGGTTCAGTTGCTAAGAGTAGTAACTCAAAACGGGAGTTGCAATATAAACAGAGACTAGTTGAGGGCGAGGTGACGATGTGTGTTGGAAGTAATTCCAAGGTTGATAAGATCACCATCGCACACTCCCTTTACCTTCGGGATTAGTGTTGAACCTAAAATAAATGTTATTTGGTGTTGGCGTTGAGCATGAATATAATTGGATCATGTTTATTGCAATACGGTTATTCATTTAAGTCAAAGAATAATTGTTTCTCTATTTACATGAATAAAACCTTCTATGGTCATACACTCAATATAAATGGTTTATTGAATCTCGATCGTAATGATACACATATTCATAAATATTGAAGCCAAAAGATGCAAAGTTAATAATGATAGTGCAACTTATTTGTGGCACTGCCATTTAGGTCATATTGGTGTAAAGCGCATGAAGAAACTCCGTGCTGATGGGCTTTTGGAATCACTTGATGCTTGCGAACCATGCCTCATGGGCAAGATGACTAAGACTCCGTTCTCCGGAACAATGGAGCGAGCAACTGACTTATTGGAAATAATACATACTGATGTATGCGGTCCGATGAGTGTTGAGGCTCGCGGTAGGTATCGTTATTTTCTGACCTTCACAGATGATTTGAGTAGATATGGGTATATCTACTTGATGAAACACAAGTCTGAAACATTTGAAAAGTTCAAAGAATTTCAGAGTGAAGTGGAGAATCATCGTAACAAGAAAATAAAGTTTATACATCTGATCGCAGAGGTGAATATTTGAGTTATGAGTTTGGCCTTCAATTAAAATAATGTGGAATAGTTTAACAAACTCATGCCACCTAGAACACCACAGCATAATGGTGTGTCCGAACGTCATAACCGTACTTTATTAAATATGGTGCGATCTATGATGTTTCTTACCGATTTACCACTATCGTTTTGGGGTTATGCATTAGAGACAGCTGCATTCACGTTAAATAGGGCACCGTCTAAATCTGTTGAGACGACACCGTGTGAACTATGATTTTTCAAGAAACCTAAGCTGACGTTTCTTAAAGTTTGAGTTTGTGATGCTTATGTGAAAAAGCTTTAGCCTGATAAGCTCAAGCCCAAATCGGAGAAGTGCGTCTTCATAGGATACCCAAAAGAAACTGTTGGGTACACCTTCTATCACAGATCTAGAGGCAAGATCTTTGTTGCTAAGAATGGATCCTTTCTAGAGAAGGAGTTTCTCTCGAAAGAAGTGAGTGGGAGGAAAGTAGAACTTGATGAGGTAATTGTACCTTCTCTTGAATTGGAAAGTAGCTCATCACAGAAAACCGTTCCCGTGATGCCTGCACCAACTAGTGATGAAGCTAATGATAATGATCATGAAACTTCGGATTAAGTTACTACCGAAGCACGTAGGTCAACCAAAGCACGTTCCGCACCAGATTGGTATGGTAATCCTATTCTAGAGGTCATGTTACTTGACCATGATGAACCTACGAACTATGAAGAAGCGATGATGAGCCCAGATTCCGCAAAATGGTTTGAGGCCATGAAATCTGAGATGGGATCCATCTATAAGAACAAAGTGTGGACATTGGTGGACTTGCCCGATGATCGGTGAGCCATAGAGAATAAATGGATCTTTAAGAGGAAGACGAACACTGATAGTAGTGTTACTATCTACAATGCTCGAATTGTTGAAAAAAGGTTTTCGATAACTTCAAGGTGTTGAATACGATGAGATTTTCTCACTCGTATTGATGCTTAAGTCTGTCCGAATCATGTTAGCAATTGCCGCATTTTATGAAATTTGGCAAATGGATGTCAAAACTGCATTCCTTAATGGATTTCTTAAAGAAGATTTGTATATAATGCAACTAGAAGGTTTTGTCATTCCAAAAAGGTGCTAACAAAGTGTGTAAGCTCCAGTGATCCATTTATGGATTGGTGCAAGCATCTCGGAGTTGGAATGTACGCTTTGATAGTGTGATCAAAGCATATGGTTTTATACAGACTTTTGGAGAAGACTGTATTTACAAGAAAGTGAGTGGAAGCTCTGTAGCATTTCTGATATTATATGTAGATGACATATTGTTGATCGTAAATGATGTAGAATTTTCTGGAAAGCATAAAGGAGTGTTTGAAAGGAGTTTTTCAATGAAAGACCTTAGTGAAGCTACTTACATATTGGGCATCAAGATCTATAAATACAGATCAAGACACTTGATAAGACTTTCAATGAGTACATACCTTGATAAGATTTTGAAGGAGTTCAAAATGGATTAGTCAAAGAAGGAGTTCTTGCCTGAGTTGTAAGGTGTGAAGTTGAGTAAAGACTCAAAAACCCGAGCACTACAGAAAATAGAAAGAGAATGAAAAGTCATTCCCTATGCCTTAGTCATAGGTTCTATAAAGTATGCTATGCTGTGTACTATACCTATTGTGTACCTCACCATGAATTTGGATAGAGGGTACAATAGTGATCCAGGAGTGGATCACTGGACAACGGTCAAAATTATCCTTAGGAATAAGGACATGTTTCTCGGTTATGGAGGTGACAAAAAGTTCGTCGTAAAGGGTTACATCGATGCAAGTTTTGACACCGATCCAGATGACTCTAAGTCTCAATCTAAATACATATTGAAAGTGGGAGCAATTAGCTAGAGTAGCTCCATGCAGAGCATTGTAGATATAGAAAATTTGCAAAATACATACGGCTCTGAATGTGGCAGACCCGTTGACTAAAATTCTCTCACAAGAAAAATATGACCACTCTTTGGGTGTTAATCACATAGTGATGTGAACTAGATTATTGACTCTAGTAAACCCTTTGGGTATTAGTCACATGGATATGTGAACTAATAACATAAAGATGTGAACTATTGGTGTTAAATCACATGGCGATGTGAACTAGATTATTGACTCTAATGCAAGTGGGAGACTGAAGGAAATATGCCCTAGAGGCAATATTAAAGTTGTTATTTTTATTTCCTTATATCATGATAAATATTTATTATTCATGCTAGAATTGTATTAACCGGAAACTTAGTACATGTGTGAATACATAGACAAACAGAGTGTCCCTAGTGTGCCTCTACTTGATTAGCTCGTTAATCAAAGATGGTTATGTTGGGGAACGCAGTAATTTCAAAAAAATTCCTACGCACACGCAAGATCATGGTTATGCATAGCAACGAGAGGGGAGAGTGTCATCCACGTACCCTCGTAGACCGTAAGTGGAAGCGTTATGACAACGCGGTTGATGTAGTCGTACGTCTTCATGATCGACCGGTCCTAGTACCGAACGTACAACACCTCCGCGATGTGCGCACATTCAGATCGGTGACGTCCCAGGAACTCACGATCTAGTAGATCTTCGAGGGAGTGTTCCGTCAGCACGACGGCGTAATGATGGTGTTGATGAAGCTACCGATGCAGGGCTTCGCCTAAGCACCGCTACGATATGACCGAGGTGGATTATGGTGGAGGGGGGCACCACACATGGCTAAAAGATCAACTGATCAACTTGTGTGTCCATGGGGTGCCCCTCCCCTGTATATAAAGGAGTGGAGGAGGGGGAGGGCCGGCCCTCTAGTATGGCGTGCCCTGGGGAGTCCTACTCCCACCGGGAGTAGGATTCCCCCCTTCCATGTAGTAGGAGTAGGAGAAAAGGAAAGGGAAAAGAGAAGAGAAGGAAGGAGGGGGCGCCGCCCCTCCACCTAGTCCAATTCGGACTAGGCCTTTGGGGGGGGGGGCGCAGCCTCCCCTCTCTATTTCCCCTAAAGCCCAGTAAGGCCCATATACTCCCCGGCGAATTCCCGTAACTCTCCGTACTCTGATATACCCGAACCACTCAAAACCTTTCCGATGTCCGAATATAGCCTTCCAATATGTCGATCTTTACGTCCCAAACATTTCGAGACTCCTCGTCATGTCCATGATCTCATCCGGGACTCCGAACAACCTTCGGTACATCAAAACACATAAACTCATAATACCGATCGTCACCGAACGTTAAGCGTGCGGACCCTACGGGTTCGAGAACTATGTAGACATGACCGAGACTCATCTCCGGTCAATAACTGAAAGTGCATTATATCGACTAGAGGAGGGGGGTGAATAGGCGATTTTTATGAAAGTCTTCAAAACATGGAAGTTATGAAGACAAACTATAGAAATAAACCTATTACCATGCAGCGGAAGGTAGACTACACTAGACAAGCCATAGTCAAGTATTCAATGAAGTGAAAGCACAATGACTTAATAGCAGCAATGTAGTAAGGATCAGGTAGGAAGATATTATGAAGCCATACAGAACATGCAGTCACTCAGTGAAGACAAAAGATAGTGCAAACATACAATGACTTCACAAGGAGCAACAATATGTAAAGGGAAGGGAAGATGAAACCAGTGACTCGTTGAAGACAATGATTTGTTGGACCAGTTCCAGTTGCTGTGACAACTGTACGTCTGGTTGAGGTGGCTAGGTATTTAAACCTTAGGACACACAGTCCCGGACACCCAGTCCTGAACACGCAGCTCAGGACACCCAGTCCTCACCGTATTCCCCTTGAGCTAAGGTCACACAGACCTCGCCCAATCACTCTAGTAAGTCTTTAAGGTAGACTCCCAAACCTTCACAGACTTCGTTCACCGGCAATCCACAATGTCTCTTGGATGCTCAGAACGCGACGCCTAACCGGCTGGAGGATGCACAGTCCTCAAGTGTAATAAGTCTTCAGATCACACAGACAAGAAGACTTAAGTGATGCCCAATTCTCTCTGGCTCTGGGTGGTTAGGGCTTTATCCTCGCAAGGAATTCTCTCTCAAAGGCTTCGAGGTGGGTTTCTCTCAAACGACAAAAGCCATACTCTCAATCTGAGCAGCCAACCATTTATGGTTGTGGGGGGGGGTGGGCTATTTATAGCCACTTGGCAACCCGACCTGATTTGTCCGAAATGACCCTGGGTCACTAAGGAACTGACACGTGTTCCAACGGTCAGATTTCAAACTCACATGGCAACTTTACTTGGGCTACAAGCAAAGCTGACTTGTCCGACTCTGGACAAGATTCACTCTCATAGTCTTCACTCGAAGACATAGGTGTTTTTGGTTAGGCATCACTTCAGTCATTCTGACTGGTTCTCTTGGACCCCACTTAACAGCACGGTGGTTCCTATGACTCAACACAAAAGAAAAAGAACTACGAAAGATCTAAGTCTTCGAGCTCCATAGGCTTCATGTGGTGTCTTCTCTTGTCATAGTCTTCAATGTGAATATCTTCATATACCACCTTTGACTTCAATGTCTTCATACATTTTTAGGGGTCATCTCTGGTAGGAAAACCGAATCAATGAGGGACTTCTACCTGTGTTATCCTGCAGTTCTCACAAACACATTAGTCCCTCAACTAGGTTTGTCGTCAATACTCCAAAATCAACTAGGGGTGGCACTAGTTGCACTTACAATCTCCCCCTTTTTGGTGATTGATGACAAACTAGTTGAAGTTTTCAACGGGGAATATAATCTGTGAAATTTTAAAGGATAAGGAATTGTCTTCATAAGTTGCAAGGGCTCCCCCTGAAGATGTGCATATAGGTAATTTGCTTTTGGAATGCAAATGCACATGGCAGGTTGTACTTGTGGAGATCCACTTCAACTTATGATGACAATCCACTATGCATGTGAAAGTATATGAAGATAATGACATGCATAATGGAAAATGGACGTCTGCAGAATGATCTAAGTGCGGAATTTATCGTCGCACATGCGGAATTTATCATCGCAAAACAAAGTGGCAGATAAGTAGCAGACAACCATCGAGTTTAAGTGTTACAACTCAAAGAACCAAATGTAGCAAAACGAGAGTTGTAAGCACGAAGCAAAATATAAAGCACCCGCCCATATGGACCCGCTTGAAGACTATCAACCTCATATGCTTCTCCCCCTTTTGTCAGTAAGGACCAAAAAGGTTTGAAGACATAGAGCATCTACTCGTTACCAGGCGGAGTAGGTGAAGTAGCAGGGTCGTTGGTGGTGTTTGGCGGTACTGAAGAGCTTGGAGCAGAGTTGACGCGTGATGAAGGAGGTGGTGGTGAAGTAGCATCATCTTCATCCTCGATAACTCTGGCAGTCACTGTTGCAGCAGATGAAGAGAACTCAGAGTCTTCAAGGGATGGAGTTCCTAGCAGCACAGCTCTTCGAGGAGGTGTGGAGTTAAACTTGAATCGCTCAGTGAAGCCATCCTCTTGGAGATCATCTTCAGAACACATCATCATTAGCCCTTTCCATGTACGGCGACAAGTTTCATGGGCAACGAAAGCATTCTTGGTGGCAAGATTGTGAATGCGATTAACTTCCACCAAGAGGCTTTTCATCTGACGCTTCAGCCAGTTATGATGCCTATCCTGTTTCTGATGAAGAGCCACAAGAAGCTCTCGGTCGTTGAGAACACGAGTGCGCTTCTTGGGTCTTGGAGCAGTTGTACTATCAGTGGCTTCAGTAGACGCAGGGTGTGGTGCACGTGTAGTGCCAGCCAAAGGATACACCCGAGTGACTGCTTCAACTCCTTCAATGTTCTGTGAGAAACTCTGATGCTCTGCATTCTGAAGACTTAGAGGTTCCTTTGCAGGCTCAGGATAGATGGCTTCAGTAGAGATATCCACATCAGGCAGAAAAATCCTATGACTGCGAGCAGATGGCTGATATGAGATATCGGAGTGAAGTTTAATTAGACGCATTACCCATGGGGTGTAGAACTTCAAGCCAAACAGATCAAAGCCCGAGGCGGCAAGTTGGCGGATGAATAAGTCCTGTGCATTGAAGCATTTTCCATGAAGAATATAGAAGACCAAAGTCTTCATTGCACCCTCAAGCTTGGCATTTGGAGAGTGCCCTTTGATGGGCCAGAGAGTTCGCCTGATGATGTGATAGATGGTTCGTGGCAGATACTCAAGGTCTTCAACGAAGAACTCTGTTGGATAAGCAGCATCTCGGGGAAATGGCTTCATCATGCTGAGCATCTGACTCATATCAGGTTCCGGCCTCTTAAAGATGCTCTCAATAGCTTCACTATGCAGCTGACAGCCATGCTCGTAGAGATCGCCAGGAGTGGGCAAACCAGTGAGCTCAATGATGTCAAATGCATTGGCTTCGTGATGAACATTTCCGGTCATCCACTCCAGGACCCAAGTCTTCGGATCTCTGCTGTACCCGCGGATGTGAAGTGTGGCATAGAATTGGAGCAGCAGCTCTTCATTCCAATGCTCTTGGTCAGTAACGAACGGCAGCAGTCCAACTTCCTTGAAGCAATCCAAAGCTTCTTCCAGACAAGGCAGACCAGCTATGGCTTCAATGTCAAGGCGCTTGTGTGGGAAGATGCGACCTTGGTTGTAAAGAATGCATGAGTAATAGCTTCGCTGAGGATAGCTCCAGAACCGATCAGATGATATCCTTTCCCTTGAGTAGGGGTTCCTGGAGCTATCGAAGAATGTGTTGTCTTCCTGAAGCCATTGATATTGAAGGAGCCAGGTGCTGATGCAGGACCTGGGAACCTTGGCAATCTTGAGATTGGCTTCTGTACCTGAGGCCTGTGCTCTACATGAAGATTTTCATCCTCCACTTGACGAGCTGGAGGGTCGGTCACAGGCACGTTCTCCTTGAGAACTGCTTCTTGGTGGGACAGTGGAGTGACAACTTGTGGGACTTCATCTTCCGCGGCTGATGCAGCCGGATTGTCTTCAACAGAGACTTGAGGCCTTGGACCTTTGCGAAGCCTGCGCAACGCGGGCGACGCCTGTGGAGTTGGAGTGGGCTGGGCCTCGAAGTCTTCTTCCTCTTGTGGGCGATCCGCCCATGAAGCATCCTATGCAATTGGCGTCAGTGGACGACCAATGCTGATGAGTTCGCTGTTCTGAGGAAGGACTGCACCATCTTCTACATTGTCATGTTGACCAATGTCTTCAGCAGCGATGGAATCAGCTGTTGGAAAGTCTTCAGCTTGATGAGCCTCTGTGGAAGCAGGCTCATGGATGGTCAGTTGGCGTTCAGCTTCAGGATAGACCATAGAAATGGGTTCAACTATCAAGGGCTCTGTGGGAGCTGCCCGATCTTTCTTGGTCTTCCTCTTCTTCTTGGAGGGGGCAGTTGGAGAGGCTTCAGAATGTTTCCTCTTCCTAGCTTTAGCCTCAGCAGTCCTTGTCTTCTTGAGCTCTGAAGCTGTTGACCGACTTTTTGGCTTCGAGCCAGTCATTTTAGTTGGGAAGACAATAGGAACTGCTTCCTGCCTTGGTGCGTCAGGTTCAGCCGTAGCAGGCTTCTTCTTCTTCTTTGCGGCCATCCTGGGGTCGATGCCAGGACGCCCAAGGGCCTTGCGCTTCTCAGCTTCATTGTAGGCTTGCACACATCTGTCAGCCAGAGTCTTCATGCGCTCACACGAACCCTGAGCTTCTGCACGTTTCTTTACAAAAGCTTCCTTGAGCTCGTGCATCATACTCTTGAAGTTCTTCACTTCCTGTACGCTGAGCTTGGCCATATGCTTCTTGAACTGAGCCTTTTCATAGTCAATATTTTGCTTCAGTTCAACAATGCGCTGGGTAATAGCGAGTTCTGAAGCAATGGCACCTTGGAAGGCGACACTGAGGCCAATTGGTAGCTGCAGATCTTCAAAGCTGATGTTTGGCGTGTCAAACCACTCGTCAATGAAGTTGTGGATGATGGTCACATCAAAGAGAGGCAGATCATTGAAGATTTCTGCTTCTTCTTTGCTCTTGATGAGTTGCTCAAGAGCGTCATCTGCTAGATCTTCATCACTTGACAGATCAATGTCGTCATTGCGCAGAATGGCAGCAGCAGTTAGCTCTTGTCCGGTGTGAGGCAGAGGCATCTTGACTTTCTGGGGCTTGGAGATGCGAGATAAGTCTTCGGACTGCACACTGTCTTCAGGAGGTGCAGTTGCCAGTGGCTTCGCCCTTGAGATTTTTGGTGAGGGGGCAGGCTTTGAAGCTTTAGGCTTCTTCATCTTCTTTGTCTTCGGCGCTGCAGGAGTTTCTTCTGCTACAGCGTCAGCTGCAGGCTCATTCACTGCAATCCCTTGAACTAAGATGCGGGTGATGAGGCCTTCAAGGTTGTGGAAAGGACCAATGACATTGGGTTCTGCATCTCGTGTGCCATCTGCCCTTGGTGTTGAGGGACCAGGGTTGAAGTCTAGACCCAAAGTCTTCTTGTTCTGCTTCGCTGAGTTCTGGGCAAACTGGAAGTTGCGCTTGAACAGATTGTCGTCACGACACCATAGTAGTGACGATGGGTGTGCATCAGCAGGCTGTGGCCCACGGACCATGCAGGGATAGAAGCCTTGAGCAATGGCTTCATCTCTGGACCTGGGTAGAAGATTTTTGTATTGGATGTCTCCCCACGGTCTCTTGATGGCATTTTTCTCAGTATATTCTTGGTTTAGAAATTGGTATTTGAACCATTGTTCTGCCCAATATCTTCGAATCCATTGGATTCGGGTCTTGCGCTGATTGTAATCCTCTTCAGGATCTGTCTTGTATAGTTCTGAGAGTTCATCTGGCAGATCTCTGGATGTTTCTCCACGACGCTTTCTGCCACCCTTCCTTGCTGCTTTCTCTGAAGCCATAAACTTTAACTTGAAAGGCTTCAACACGTTCAAGGGCTTCAAAGGTTTTCGCTTGCTGGACCAACAGGAACTGGCTTCGGGAGAATTAATGTGATGCTATAAGAATTCTGCAAATGAATGCAGACTATGAGAACCAAAGGATTCTCCCACGGACATGTACCTGTGACAGCATTAAGGTGCGAGGGAAGGGGAAGAGGTCATATGCATTCTCAGAAGATTTTGAAGATAAATCAGTTTAGAAGACATTGACCTCATTTTGCGAAGACATTCACTCATAGATAAGGAGTTGGTTCCAGATTTGTACGAATCCACAGATCAGTACAAGTGAGGAATCTAACTACTTTGTGAAGCATAAGTGAATATACTAGGCATGTTATGAGATGTAGTATGAGAGAGATCTAACTTGTGTGAATAGAAACTGCTTGTGGTAGAAAGTGACAAATCCATAGGATCAACGGTGCTGTAAAAAGGAAGTTTTATTTACCACACTAAGAGCTGCTAGACGAAGTGGAAGATGAGGCCGAGCAGTTCGATCTTCCGTGCCCTAACTTGGCGACGGAGGACACCTACGGTGATGGCGGAGAGGACGATGTCCGCGGTCGGCGTGAAGACGGCGTCGGAGAGGTTGCGGCAGCGAAGCGCTTCGTCGCCAGCGTCGTCGAGGGCTAGTGGTGGCGCTAGGGTTCGTGCGAGAGTGGAAGAAGAGATAATGACCGCTGTGAAGTGTGTATTTATAGGTACATGGGCGGCACTACGCTATTACACAGGTGCCCCTGGCGGTTCGCATCTGAGGAACACGTGGCCATTATGCAGAATTTTGGGGTTTGTTCCACGTCCCACGCACGCCTTGATTGTCGAGTGGTCGTTCCTACTTCTCCGGGTTTCATGTGGAGGAATGAGCATTGAAAACAGACTTAATGGTTGTCTCTGTATCTTCTGCTGACAAGGACGCAGAGAAGACATCCGACAGTTTCAATAGAATGCATATGATTTGGAGAGATAGAATTTGAGATAGAAAACATAGAGAGGTTAGGGTCCGATCACATTCACTTAGTTCAAAAGATTCAACAATGAAGACATAGCTATAAGTGAATGCTGTAGAGGACAGAACACTAATATATATATATATATCTATATAATCAACATAGTGAAGATAATCATGAAGATATGTTGAGATCGAAGCCAAACCAAATGTGAAGACATTGGAAGGTAACGCCATGAGTGAAACACTTCAAAATAGAACATTTGGTGGTGGCGTTACCCACCGTATAGGAAGTATTAGACCCAGACACGGTGCACAATTATCGTGGCGCTCCGAAGTCAAATTCCACATTAATGTATTCACACTTAGAATGTATGTCTTCATTGATTGAAGATATACTTTACTTCGTGTGTTGCACATCTAAGTCATCAATATGCATAAGGGTTAGGATGTGTGCCTGATCACAGGACATTTGAGGATTCCAGGATATTTAGCTCACACCGTAACTTGCAAAATCTCTTCTCATCCAAGGGCTTGGTGAAGATATCTGCCAATTGCTCTTCAGTGTTGACGTGTATGATATCAATATCTTCCTTCACAACATGATCTCTGAGAAAGTGATGACGAATTTCAATGTTCTTTGTCTTCGAGTGCTGAACTGGGTTGTTTGCGATCTTGATGGCGCTTTCGTTGTCGTAGTAAAGTGGCACTTGCTTCAGATGAATGCCATAGTCCTTGAGTGTTTGCTTCATCCACAAAAGCTGAGCGCAGCAAGATCCAGCAGCAATGTATTCAGATTCAGCAGTGGAGAGAGATACACAGTTCTGCTTCTTTGAAGACCAACATACAAGTGATCGTCCCAGAAAGTGACATGTGCCTGATGTGGACTTGCGATCAACTTTGTCACCAACATAATCAGCATCCGAGAATCCAACCAGATCAAACTCTGAGCCCTTTGGATACCATAATCCTAGAGTTGGGGTGTGAGCCAAATATCGAAGAATTCGCTTCACAGCTAAGTGATGCGACTCCTTTGGTGCCGCTTGAAATCGAGCACACATGCAAACACTAAGCATAATATCTGGCCTAGATGCACATAGATAAAGTAAAGAACCAATCATGGAGCGGTATACCTTTTGATCAAACTCTTTACCATTGTCATCGGGACCCAGATGATGTTTGGCTGGCATTGGTGTTGTGAAGCCTTTGCAGTCTTGCATACCGAACTTCTTCAGGCAATCTTTGAGATACTTCTCTTGAGATATGAAGATGTTGTTGCGTTGTTGTCGTATTTGAAGACCGAGGAAGAACTTCAGCTCTCCCATCATGAACATCTGATATTACTCTTGCATCATATATCCAAACTCTTCACTGTACTTCTGATTGGTGCAGCCGAAGATAATGTCATCCACATATATTTGGCACACAAACAGTTCACCATCATATGTCTTCGTGAAGAGAGTGGGGTCTAGGGAACCAGGTATGAAGCCTTTGCTCTTCAGGAAGTATTTGAGTGTGTCATACCAGGCCCGAGGGGCTTGTTTGAGGCCATATAGTGCCTTGTTGAGCTTGTATACCATGTCAGGATGTTTTGGATCTTCAAAGCCAGGCGGTTGTGCAACATACACTTCTTCTTCAATCTTGCCATTGAGAAAAGCACTCTTCACATTCATTTGATATAGAAGTATGTTGTGATGATTTGCATAGGCCAGCAGTATGCGTATGGCTTCAAGTCTAGCCACAGGAGCAAATGTTTCAGCGAAGTCAATGCCTTCCACTTGAGTATATCCTTGAGCAACGATACGAGCTTTGTTTCTGACAACTTGACCATGCTCATCTTGCTTTTTGCGGTATATCCATTTGGTGCCTATTATATTATGCTTCCGTGGATCAGGACGCTTAACTAGTTCCCATACATTATTCAGCTCGAACTGTTGAAGCTCTTCTTGCATAGCTTGAATCCATTCAGGTTCCATGAAGGCTTCTTCAACTTTCTTGGGTTCTGTTATTGAGACGAATGCGAAGTGCCCACAGAAATTTGCTAGCTGAGTTGCCCTTGAACGAGTGAGTGGACCGGGTGCATTGATGCTATTAATTATTCTTTCAATCTGCACTTCATTGGCAACGCGAGGATGTACATGGCGAAGACTTTGCTCTTGCTGATAATAGTCGTTGTTAGAAGGAATGTCTTCAGGCTGAGCATTGTCTTATGTTGATCAGGTGCTGAGATGATAAGTTCTTCTTCAGGATGAGCTTCAGAAGGTATAATTTCTCCAGTTCCCATTAGCTTGATTGATTCACTGGATGGAACTTCATCTAGCACATTTGGCAGTTGCTCTCTTTGTGAACCATTGTCTCATCGAACCGCACATCCACTGTTTCAACCACTTTGTAATGAAAGAGATTGAAGACTCTGTAGGAGTGCGAATCCTTTCCATATCCAAGCATAAAACCCTCATATGCTTTTGGTGCAAACTTTTAGGTGTGATGTGGGTCCTTGATCCAGCACCTTGCGCCAAATACTCTGAAGTAACTGACATTTGGCTTCTTGCCAGTAAGGAGCTCATAGGATGTCTTGTTCAGAAGCTTGTGAAGATAAACACGATTGATTGTATGGCATGCAGTATCAATGGCTTCAGGCCAGAATTTTCTTGGGGTCTTGTATTCATCTAGCATCGTTCTGGCCATCTCAATGAGTGTTCTGTTCTTGCGTTCGACGACGCCATTCTGCTGTGGCGTGTACGGGGCTGAGAATTCATGTGTGATGCCCAAGGTATCAAGATATGTATTAAGGCTAGTGTTCTTGAATTCAGTGCCATTGTCACTTCTGATGTGCTTTATCTTGGCGCCATAATTGTTCATAGCTCGATTGGCAAAACGTCTGAAGACATCCTGCACTTCAGTCTTGTAATGGATTATGTGCACCCACTATGAATAATCCATTCTGAAGACGCTGGTGTCGTACCCTACAGTGCAGTTAGGGGGATAGGCTTCACCAAGAGCATTGTGAAGCAAAAACATTTGACGAACCAATGGGTTATGAAAGCTTAGATCCAGATTAGGACTAATAGGGAGAGTAGCAAGCGATTCAGGAACGAAGTACATAGTAAGACCATTCGGGCATTTGATCTTGCGCCCTACAAGATGTTTAAGGTCCCCAGCAATGGCGTCAGACGATTTTTGGTTTTCTGTTGGAGACCTTTCCCTGCAATAGAGAGTTAAGCTTTCTTAGCCACCCACATCTTCAAGGGTGGCTGAGAAGCAATAAGTCTAAGTGCAGCATCAGAGAATTTTGGCTTTGGATCCCTAGCAAACAGTCTTGCAGGCGGACAATAGTACTCATAAGAATAAGCAGAATAGTTCTTGGTCTTATGAACATGGCGGTTTGATGAACCGCTCTCATATTCATATGCCTGAGTATGGTTTCCCTGCAAAACATTTGCGTTAGTGCGACTCAGGTGAGTCCTCTGTCTGTATGAAGCCTTTGGACCGTATGAAGCCTTTGGTCTGAGGTTTGTCTTCTTCACGTGAGGTGTCATGATGACATTCACAGGAAGATTCTCCAGACACCTTTTCGGAACCCAGATCTTCTTCATAGGCGGTCCATTCCTACAGTTAGTACCAATGTACCTGGCAAACACTTCACCATTCTGATTCTTAAACAGTATATAGTTTGCATCAAAGGATTCATCAATGATAATGGGGTTAGCACAGGTGAAGCCAGATAGATTGGATGGGTCTGCTAAAGGTTCCTTTGCAGCAACCCACATGGTTTTGGGGTACTGCTCAGGTTTCCAGTAAGAGCCATCATCACTCATTTTCCTTACGAACCCAACACCCTCTTTCCTCGGGTTTCGGTTCAGAATCTATTTTTTGAGGACATCACATAGTGTCTGATGCCCTTTAAGACTTTTGTACATCCCTGTTTCAAGCAATGTCTTCAACCTAGCATTCTCATCAGCAATAGCAGTGGTATCCTCAGCAGAGGGGTTAGTTACCACATCAACAGTTGAAGATATTGCAACAATAGTAGCAGTAGAACATTCAGCAACAGAAGTAGCATTATCATGCTCAATGCATTTAAGACATGGTGGTTCAAATCCTTCCTGAGCGGGACTGATCTGTTTGGAGTGAAGTGACTTGTTTTCCTTTTGAAGATCTTCATGAACCGCTCTCAATTTCTCAAGATCTTGTTTCCTTTGAAGATAATCATAGGAAAGCTTTTCATGAGTTGTTGAGAGAGTTTCATGACGACTTTCAAGTTCCTGATACTTAACATGAAGATTTTTTATGTCTTCAATTAAGGATTCAGATCGAGTCATTTCAGCACCTAACAGATCATCGTTTCTGTCTAACAGTTTTTGAATATGTTCCATAGCTTTCTGCTGTTTAGTTGCAATTTTAGCAAGTGTTTTGTAGCTGGGTTTTGAATCACAATCAGAGTCATCGTCACTAGATGTTTGATAGTGAGTAGTGCATGTGTTTACCTTGGCACCGCGTGCCATGAAGCAGTAGGTAGAAGCGGAGTAGTCCTTGTCATTTGCATCGGTGTCGGTGACGAGGTCATTGTCTTCAGTATTGAAGATGGACCTGGCAACGTATGCTGTAGCCAGACTTGCGACGCCTGAATCAGACTCCTCCTCAGACTCCACCTCTGCCTCCTCAGAAGCGGACTCCTCCTCCGAGTCCATTTCCTTGCCAACAAACGCACGTGCCTTCCCAGATGAGCTCTTCTTGTGTGATGAAGACTTTGAGGAAGACTTGGACGAAGACTTTGAGTATTTCTTCTTCTTCTTGTCGTCAGAGTCATATTCCTTGCTCTTCTTCTTATTTTTGTTCTCATTTTCCCACTGTGGACACTCTTAGATGAAGTGGCCAGGTTTCTTGCACTTGTGACATGTTTTCTTCTTGTAGTCGTGAGCAGAAGCTTCATCATTCCCTGAGCTTGATCGGGAAGACTTTCTGAAGCCTTTCTTCTTGGTGAATTTTTGGAACTTCTTCACAAGCATAGCAAGTTCCCTTCCAATGTCTTCAGGATCATCAGAACTGCTGTCAGATTCTTCTTCAGATGAGGAGACAGCTTTTGCCTTCAAGGCACGAGTTCGCTCATAGTTTGGACCGTAGATATCTCTTTTCTCAGAAAGCTGAAACTCATGTGTATTGAGCCTCTCAAGTATGTCAGATGGACCGAGTGTCTTGAAATCAGGACGTTCTTGAATCATCAGGGCTAGGATGTCAAACAAACTATCAAGTGATCTCAGTAGTGTCTTGACGACTTCATGTTTGGTGATCTCAGTAGCATCGAGGGCTTGAAGCTCATTTGTGATGTCAGTGAGTCGGTCAAAAGTGTGCTGGACATTCTCATTGTCATTTCGCTTGAAGCGGTTGAAGAGGTTGCGAAGGACACTGATTCTCTAATCTCTCTGGGTTGAGATGCCTTCATTGACCTTGGAGAGCCAGTCCCAGACTAGCTTAGATGTCTTAAAAGCACTCACACGGCCATACTGTCCTTTGGTCAGGTGACCACAGATGATATTCTTGGCAGTAGAGTCCAGTTGAACAAATTTCTTGACGTCAGCAGCAGTGACACCTTCTCCAGCCTTGGGAATGCCGTTTTCGACGACATACCATAGGTCGACATCTATGGCTTCAAGATGCATGCGCATCTTATTCTTCTAGTAGGGATATTCAGTTCCATCAAAGACGGGGCAGGCAGCGGAGACTTTAATTATCCCTGCAGTCGACATAGCTAAAACTCCAGGTGGTTAAACCGAATCACATAGAACAAGGGAGCACCTTGCTCTGATACCAATTGAAAATGCGTTATATCGACTAGAGGGGGGGGTGAATAGGCGATTTTTATGAAAGTCTTCAAAACGTGGAAGTTATGAAGACAAACTATAGAAATAAACCTATTACCATGCAGCGGAAGGTAGACTACACTAGACAAGCCATAGTCAAGTATTCAATGAAGTGAAAGCACAATGACTTAATAGCAGCAATGTAGTAAGGATCAGGTAGGAAGATATTATGAAGCCATACAGAACATGCAGTCACTCAGTGAAGACAAAAGATAGTGCAAACATACAATGACTTCACAAGGAGCAACAGTATGTAAAGGGAAGGGAAGATGAAACCAGTGACTCGTTGAAGACAATGATTTGTTGGACCAGTTCCAGTTGCTATGACAACTGTACGTCTGGTTGAGGCGGCTAGGTATTTAAACCTTAGGACACACAGTCCCGGACACCCAGTCCTGAACACGCAGCTCAGGACACCCAGTCCTCACCGTATTCCCCTTGAGCTAAGGTCACACAGACCTCGCCCAATCACTCTGGTAAGTCTTCAAGGTAGACTCCCAAACCTTCACAGACTTCGTTCACCGGCAATCCACAATGTCTCTTGGATGCTCAGAACGTGACGCCTAACCGGCTGGAGGATGCACAGTCCTCAAGTGTAATAAGTCTTCAGATCACACAGACAAGAAGACTTAAGTGATGCCCTATTCTCTTTGGCTCTGGGTGGTTAGGGCTTTATCCTCGCAAGGAATTCTCTCTCAAAGGCTTCGAGATGGGTTGCTCTCGAATGACAAAAGCCGTACTCTCAATCTGAGCAGCCAACCGTTTATGGTTGTGGGGGGTGGGCTATTTATAGCCACTTGGCAACCCGACCTGATTTGTCCGAAATGACCCTGGGTCACTAAGGAACTGACACGTGTTCCAATGGTCAGATTTCAAACTCACACGGCAACTTTACTTGGGCTACAAGCAAAGCTGACTTGTCCGACTCTGGACAAGATTCGCTCTCATAGTCTTCACTCGAAGACATAGGTGTTTTTGGTTAGGCATTACTTCAGTCATTCTGACTGGTTCTCTTGGACCCCACTTAACAGTACGGTGGTTCCTATGACTCAACACAAAAGAAAAAGAACTACGAAAGATCTAAGTCTTCGAGCTCCATAGGCTTCATGTGGTGTCTTCTCTTGTCATAGTCTTCAATGTGAATATCTTCATATACCACCTTTGACTTCAATGTCTTCATACATTTTTAGGGGTCATCTCTGGTAGGAAAACCGAATCAATGAGGGACTTCTACCTGTGTTATCCTGCAATTCTCACAAACACATTAGTCCCTCAACTAGGTTTGTCGTCAATACTCCAAAATCAACTAGGGATGGCACTAGATGCACTTACAATAACCAATAGAGGAACCTGGATGCTCATATTGGTTCCTACATATTCTATGAAGATCTTTATCGGTCAAACCGCATAACAACATACGTTGTTCCCTTTGTCATCGATATGTTACTTGCCTGAGATTCGATCGTCGGTGTCTCAATACCTAGTTCAATCTCGTTACCGGCAAGTCTCTTTACTCGTTCCGTGATGCATCATCCCGCAACTAACTCATGAGTCACAATGCTTACAAGGCTTATAGATGTGCATTACCGAGAGGGCCAAAAGATACCTGTCCGATACTTGGAGTGACACATCGTAATCTCGATCTATGCCAACTCAACAAACACCATTGGAGACACCTGTAGAGCACCTTTATAATCACCCAGTTACGTTGTGTCATTTGGTAGCACACAAAGTGTTCCTTCGGTATTCGGGAGTTGCATAATCTCATAGTCATAGGAACACGTATAAGTCATGAAGAAAGCAACAGCAACAAACTAAACGATCATCGTGCTAAGCTGACAGATGGGTCAAGTCAATCACATCATTCTCTAATGATGTGATCCCGTTAATCAAATGACAACTCATGTCTATGGCTACGAAACTTAACCATCTTTGATTCATCGAGCTAGTCAAGTAGAGGCATACTAGTGACACTTTGTTCGTCTATGTATTCACACATGTACTAAGTTTCTGGTTAATACAATTCTAGCATGACTAATAAACATTTATCATGATATAAGGAAATATAAATAACAACTTTATTATTGCCTCTAGGGCATATTTCCTTCAGTCTCTGCTACCTCTTGAGCACTGCGTTGGATTTCCCCGAAGAGGAGAGGATGATGCAGCAAAGTAGCGTAAGTATTTCCCTTAGTTTTTGAGAACCAAGGTATCAATCCAGTAGGAGGCTACGCGCGAGTCCCTCGTACGTACACAAAAACAATAGCTCAACGCAACCAACACGCTTAGGGGTTGTCAATCCCTTCACGGTCACTTACGAAAGTGAGATCTGATAGAGATGATAAATAATATTTTTGGTATTTTTAGTATAGAGATGCAAAGTGAAAAGTAAAAGGCAAAGTAAAAAGCAAAGCAATAATAAAGTGATGGAGATTGATATGATGAGAAAGAGACCAGGGGGCCATAGGTTTCACAAGTGGCTTCTCTCAAGAGCATAAGTATTCTACGGTGGGTGAACAAATTACTGTTGAGCAATTGACAAAATTGAGCATAGTTATGAGAATATCTAGGTATGATCATGTATATAGGCATCACGTCCGAGACAAGTAGACCGACTCCTGCTTGCATCTACTACTATTACTCCACTCATCGATCGCTATCCAGCATGCATCTAGAGTATTAAGTTAAAAACAGAGTAACGCCTTAAGCAAGATGACATGATGTAGAGGGATAGTTTCATGCAATATGATAAAAAAAACCCATCTTGTTATCCTCGATGGCAACAATACAATACGTGCCTTGCTGCCCCTTCTGTCACTGGGAAAGGACACCGCAAGATCGAACCCGAAGCTAAGCACTTCTCCCATGGCAAGAAAAACCAATCTAGTAGGCCAAACCAAACTAATAATTCGAAGAGACTTGCAAAGATAACCAACCATACATAAAAGAATTCAGAGACGATTCAAATATTATTCATAGATAGACTTGATCATAAACCCACAATTCATCGGTCTCAACAAACACACCGCAAAAAGAAGATTACATCGAATAGATCTCCATGAGAGAGGGGGAGAACATTGTATTGAGATCCAAAAAGAGAGAAGAAGCCATCTAGATACCAACTATGGACCCGTAGGTCTGAAGGAAACTACTCACACTTCATCGGAGGGGCTTGGATGATGATGTAGAAGCCCTCCGTCATCGATGCCCCCTCCGGCGGAGCTCCGGAACAGGCCCCAAGATGGGATCTCGTGGATACAGAAAGTTGCGGCGGTGGAATTAGGTTTTTGGCTCCGTATCTGATCGTTTGGGGGTACGTGGATATATATAGGAGGAAGAAGTACGTCGGTGGAGCAACAGGGGGCCCACGAGGGTGGGGGGCACTGTCGATGTACTAAGGTAGGGGTACCTTAGTACCCCGAACTTGTGCACGGGCAGTCACAGCATCCCCGCGGCAAGGCTTGCCGGGTGACCGCCAAGACCCTCCGCGGCTACTTTGAAGACCATCCAAGAACAAAGTACCCAAGACAAGACCCCGGCGAGAGGAGCTCGCCGGGAAGGCCAACCAAGGCCCCGGCAAAAGGAGCTTGCCGGGAAGGAAACAAGCCCCGGCAAGAGGAGCTTGCCGGGAAGGCCACTCAAGGCATTTTCAAGAGACTTGCCGTGACGCACCACGCGTCCCGGCAAGGCCCCACTCAAGGCATTCCCAGAAGACCTGCCGCGGCGCGCCACGCGTCCCGGCAAGACCCGGTGAGCGACAAGCTCCCGGACGCGACAAGACGAGGACCGCGGCGAGGAGTTTGCCGCGGGAACCGCCTCTCCGAGCCCGCGCCCCAGCACAACCACCACGTGTCGCTCTGGGGGCCTCCCCCAAGCACACGTGGCAGGAGGTCGCGCAGCTAGGGGTGCGAGGTGGCGAGCAGGCGCTGACGAGATAACCACTGTGGCTAACGGTGGCTTCTCTAGCAAGCCCCTTTCGGTACTGTTCAGGCGACACAGACGGGCATTTAATGCCCTTGTCCCCTGCCGTCAGGGTTAGGTATGATAGCACTGTAGAAGGTAGCTGTGCCTGCTACAGCACCTAGCTGCCCCTACTGCAGCGCCTTTTTCCATTTTTACCCTTAACTCCCGTTGCCCCATGTCGGTAACCCCTTGAGTATAAAAGGAGGCCCGTCTGCAACGTAGAGGGGGGTCGGCCATTCTGAGAGCCACGCTCGGTCTTGCTAGCTGCTGGAGTATACTGTAGCACTCCGCGCTCCCGAGCTAGAAATCAATACAACACCACAAAGCAGGAGTAGGGTTTTACGCATCCGTGTGGCCCGAACCTGGGTAAATCGCTCGCGTGCTTCGCCTCGATTTACTTTTCGCACGACCAACCGCCCGCGAGCTTCGCCTCGATCTGCTCTTTGCGCAACCTCCGCCCCCCGCCGAACCAAAAGGGACCCGGTCCGCCGGTCCCATAGGTGTCCGTGTATCAGAAACCCCGGCATCTCTGGCGCGCCAGGTAGGGGGCGTCGAAGTTGTGTGAATCGGATCCGGCGTTCTCGCGAGCTAGATCTTCGCCTTCTTCATCAACATGCCGCCGAAGAAGAAAGTTTCGGAAGCAGCCGCTCTGTCCGCGCCGAGGGCAAAGATAAGTTGCCAAAGCCTGAGCAACCAGATCTCTAATTTTTAAAGTTATCTCCCCTGGACGGCCGCGCTTTGTATGGAAAACCTGTGCGCGGAGGAGCCAACTCGTAGCTGGCTGCGCCCTTGCGTTGTTTCGAGCTCGCTCAACAACATTAGGTGAGCTGTGGCTAGTTGCTACACTAGCCGCGCCCTTGCATTGTTTTGAGCCTGCTCAACAACGTAAGTTAGCTGCGGCTAGTTGCTTAACTAGCCGCGCCCTTACTTTGCTTCGAGCCCCGCTCAGCAACCTAAGTGAGCTGCAGCTGGCTGCGACAAGGTTTCTTGCCGGTAGCGGCACCGCCTGTTCCGCGCCCAGCGCTCGCGGTTCGGATGCCTGCACCGGCAAGTTCCCTAAAAGCGTAGGGTAAAAACATACAAAAGTCGACGTCGAAATGGGAAGGCCCTTACTGGGTGAAACGAGTCACTAGGCCTGGCGCTGTCCGCCTTGAGACCGAAGACGGCTTTCCGGTGCGCAACTCCTGGAACATTGAGCCTCTTCGTAAGTTTTACCCGTAAGGCGCGGTTGTCGGACCCTGTTCGGCAACCACCATTTTGTACAGAGTCTTGCCGCTGTTGCATGTAATCCTTTGTACAAAGCCGGGCGCAGACCCCGTGCACAAGCAGAGCTCGCGTGCTCCGCGCATTTTGTCGATTTTATGCTTTCTACTTTCTGGCATATATGATCTGACATTTGTGCAGCACCAACCCCACGGTAAGCGATAACGAGCCGCAAGGCTCTATATCTTTATTTTCTCTTCTTTCTTTTCTTCCAAGGAAAGAAAGGTTCCCTCGCCCACAAGTTTGCCGGGGGGGAAGGGAGAAGAAAAGGGTATGGACCAGGCGTCGTTCAAGAATTTCGTCTTGCCGGGAAGCAAACGACAGAAAAGATAAGTTGCCAAAGTTTGAGCAATCAGATTTTTAAAAAAAATTTAAAGTTATCTCCCTTGAACGACCACACTTTGTATGGGAAACCTGTGCGCGGAGGAGCCAACTCGTAGCTGGCTGCGCCCTTGCGTTCTTTCAAGCTCGCTCAACAACATTAGGTGAGCTGCGGCTAGTTGCTACACTAGCCGCGCCCTTGCATTGTTTTGAGCCTGCTCAACAACGTAAGTTAGCTGCGGCTAGTTGCTTAACTAGCCGCGCCCTTACTTTGCTTCGAGCCCCGCTCAGCAACTTAAGTGAGCTGCAGCTGCCTGCGACAAGGTTTCTTGCCGGTAGCGGCACCGCCAGTTCCGCGCCCAGCGCTCGTGGTTCGGATGCCTGCACCGGCAAGTTCCCTAAAAGCGTTGGGCAAAAACATACAAAGGGAGGAATCAAGCAAAGGGAATAACATTGCAATAGCTGCCCAAGATAAAGTTATATTACAAAATAGCTTGTCGCAGCCCTAATAAATGTTTTCTATGACATGGCTAGCAGCGGCGAGGAAAGAAGGAAGCCGGCGGCCTAGTCGACGCGGTCGCCCTCGACCCTCTTGATCTCGCTCACCTTGTCCACAAAGGGTGCGACAAGGGCCTTGAGCTCTTCCTGATCGATATCAGGCGGCAAGGACCTGAGGACGTTGTGGAGGCGGAGGCCTGGATTGCGGAAGGCCACCTTCATCAACACCTTCTGAAGGGCTCCCGCACAGATCTCGCGCGACTCGTCGGCCAGCCGCTTCGGGATCTCATCCCGGAGCCGCTGGAGCACCGTCGCCACGCCTTGGAAGAACATAGTGAGCTTGGCGCTAGGTTGGAGGTTCTCGTCGGAGGAGTATCCGAAGTCCTCCACCCCCAGCTGCGCCAGCTCCTTATCGATGTCCCCGGCGGCGTTCACAAGGTTCTCCGTCCAGTGCTCCACCGTATCCCTAAAGGCGTTTTGGGTGGTGGCAGCACTCTCCAGCAACGCCTTGTCGGCATCGATCTCCTTCTTCAGGGCCGCCTCCCGCTCCTTGGCGCCGTCCAGCGCCTTGGTCAAAGCGACCAGCCTCGAATCGAGGGCAACGTTGGAGTCCTTGGCGGCGCTGAACTCTTGGCCATATGCTTTACGGTCAGCCTCCAGTTGCACCACCTTCATTTCCAGCAACTTTTTGGCAGCCTCGGCAGCGGCGGTGGCGTCCTCCGCTTGCTTGAGGGCCCTGCCAAGCTTCTCCTCGCGAACGGCAAGCTCCTCCTCGTGGGCGTCGAGGTTGACCTTCCGCTGCGCCTGCTCGCCCTCTTCCGCGGCTAGCTTCACAGCGGCCAGTCGCTGCAGCTCTTCGGCTTCGGCCTTCTCAAGGAGAAAGGCCTTCCTCGCTTCAGCGAGCTGCTCCCGCTCCTCCGCCAGGGATCAGAGGGCTTCCCGGTGGAAACCCTCGAGCTCGTCTGCGCGCTTCTCGATGTCCGCTCCCGCCTTCGCGACAAGCGCCTCGCGGGACTCCAGCTTGGCTTGTCGCGCGCGGTAGAGCGACATCAACCTACGCAGCAGCCGCTCTTCTTCGGGCTCGTTGCTGCTGCCGCTTGGCGCATCGACCAGCTTCAGCCCAGCGGAGGCGAGCACTTCTCCGTCGAAGACCTCCCCCTCGACCGGCGCCCTGGAGCTTGACGCCCAGGGGAGGTTGATGAAGACGCCTTCGCCGGCCTTCAAGTAAGCGCCCGGCTGGGGCTCCTCGGTGCTTGGCGCAGCGGCTTCGGCGGACGGGTCAGCGGTCGGTGTAGCGTCCGGCGCTCCTGCGGCCTCCGGGCCGTCAGTACGATCGCCAGATCCTTCGCCAGTCGCCGCGGCGCCAGCCTTGGCGGCCTCGGCGCCAGCGGCGTCTCCAGCACCGGCAGCTTCGTCGGCGGCGACCTCTGTCTCCATCCGCCCCGTAGCGGATGGATCTGACGGCCGGTGAAGGGGAAAGGAGTCAAGCAAAATCCAGCAAGAACTCAAGAAGATCAAGAAGAGAAGAACCCAAGGGAAACTTTGAAGCAGGGAGATTACCTGCGCTGGGCTCGGTGGCCATGGTCTCCGCCGCTGGGGGAACGCTGGAGCCGTCCCTTGGCGGAGAGCTTCCCCTTGCCGGAGAACCGCCTCTTGCCGGAGAGTCCCTCGCCGGAGAATCTCTTGCCGGAGAAATTTCCCTTGGCGGCGTAGTTGTAGCAGATGGCATGCCGGGGGCTGTCTCAGGACGCTCCTGGTGGGGCTGCTCTGCTCCTACATAAGTCAACAAGCAGATATCAGGAAGGACAAGTACCCATGCACGCCTCGCCGCGGAAAATAATTCACACACTTATGCCGGGGGCTGCCATGGAGGAAAGTCGCCAGATCCGGCAAGGTCGTCTCGGGCGCGCCACCTGTTGTCGCAGTGGGCTCGTCCTCGATGATGACCGCCGGGGCCTTAGCTCTCTTTGTCGCTCTCTGGGCCAGAGTCCTAAAAAGGAGCAGGTTCAGGGAAAAGCAATTGAGAAACAAGAACAACAGCAAAAACCGAAGAAATGCAAGTATAACAAGAGAAGCTTACTCTCCCTCTTCTTCCTCGTCGGAGCTCAGCGCGGAGAAGTCGAACCCGGGCGCGCTCCCAGAGCGAGGAGGCGGAGGAGAAGCTTCCCTTGGCCGCTTAGCGGGAGCAGCGGAGGCGGTCTGAGAGGACCCCGCTCCGGCTGTCGGCGCGGCACGAGAAGCGGCAGGGACCGAAGCGGTGGTCCGGCTGGACCCCGCTCCAGTTGCCGTCGTAGCATGAGGCGCTCCCGCGGCAACGGTGTTTGCCGTGGTCGAGCGCGTCACGCGACGTGGCGACTGTTGACCCGCTTGCCGCTCTGCCACATCACCAACCTTGTGGAGGCGCCTCCTTGGTGGGGATGGAGGCCCTGCTACTGGCGGGCTGTCCGGAGGCAGGGAGGAAGAGGAGTCGATTTGCCACGAGCTGCCCGTATCTTTGGTAGGCTCGCTCGGCTCGGCGTCTTGCCCGGCAAGCCCCTTCTCGCCGTCAGGCCCCCCTTGCTCGCCACAGCTCGCCACTTCTGCCGCATCTGCTTCCGCGGTGGTGAACCCAAACTCGCCCGCGGCCGCGGCTGCCGCCGCCTCCTCCAGCCTGGTGGCGATACGCGCCACCTCCGCGTCAGTGGTGTCGCGGGTGAGGCCGTCCTTCTCGTCGGGGCGGACTGCCACCTCCACCAAGTCATCGAAGAACTGCTGCACGACCTCGTCGGCAGGCTCCCGCCAAGTTGGCACAATCCCGTGCGAGTCGCACTCCGGCATCATTGCACGGATGCGATCGAGCGCGGAGTTGTTGCACAAAGGCACGACGCCCCCCGGCAACCTGAGCACCTCAGGATGCTGGGGGTCATATTTGAACAGCTCCTGCAGCATCGCGTGGAGCTCCAGAACTGTGAAGTTATAGTTGAGACCCGGCCGCAGCCTCATAATGTCTGCCGCGTTCTTGAACTCCCAAGTTGGCCTCCCCCGCTCTTGCAGGGGGGCGATGCGGCGGCGGAGGAAGTCTGCGCCAACCGCGCCGACAGTGAGCCCGGCATTCCGGAGGCGCAGGATCCTAGTGACGGCGATCCCCAGCCTTTCGTCCTCCGGGGCCAGGTCGCTCCAGTCGTCGCCGCGCGCCACCGGGGTTTGGCGCCGGGTGGTGAAAGGCTGCGGACTCTCCTCGACAATCCAGCACCAATCAGCCCTCCACTCCTCCCACTTGCCGCGGAACTCTCCCTCCAGATAGGTCTCCTTCTTGCCGGTCCTCGAGATCCAGGCGATCCCGCCGGATAGAGGCTCTCCTCTCTCTACTTGAGGAGTGAAGAAATGGCGGAAGAGGGCTACGTTGGGAAGAACTCCGACAAAGTTTTCGCAGAGATGCGCGAAAACTGCCATCGTCAGAACGGTGTTGGGGGTGAAGTCGAGGAGGTGGAATCCATAGGTGTTCATGATGTCGCAGAAGAAATCAGAGAAGGGCGGGCAGAGCCCGCAATAGAAGAACAACGCGAAGAAGGCGTACCCATTTGGAGCAGTCTTACAAGCGGCGGCGGGGAGAACCCTTGTGCGCGGATGCGCGTGCGTCTCCGCCGACCAGAACAGAGAATAGTCCGCCCTCAGCTCCTTCGCGCCGAGCATGGGGGGGAAAACGGCCCGCGTCTTCCGCAGCGCCGCGAGCCGCTGTGCCTCGGTCGTCTTCACGGTCTTCCCCCTGTCGGCTTTCGGAGCCATGGCTGAAGCAGTGGAGGGGGTCGACGGCGTTGGTGGTGCTGGCGGCAGTGGGGGGCGAAGCGCTGCTCTCTCTTTCTCTCTGCTTTGGGGAGGCGAGGAAGCGGCGGAGATTTCTGAGATTGGGAACGGCAACGGGCGAGTGGCCCAACTGCCCCTGTTTCCCCTGCTTTTAAAGGGGGGAGGGGGCCAGACGTTCCACATTTCGAGAAGAGGAACCCCCACGACCTCTCCCACGACGCCTCATTCAACGCGTGCCGTTCGGGGGGAGGGCGCGGCAGATACGGAGGAAGATTCGGCGTGACCTAGGCCGCGCGTGCCCGTGCACTGTCTTGGGCCTGGCCCAACAGCGCTCGGCACCGTGTCTGGCCCAGGCCCGGGGGCTCCTGTCGGTGTACTAAGGTAGGGGTACCTTAGTACCCCGAACTTGTGCACGGGCAGTCGCAGCATCCCCGCGGCAAGGCTTGCCGGGTGACCGCCAAGACCCTCCGCGGCTACTTTGAAGACCATCCAAGAACAAAGTACCCAAGACAAGACCCCGGCGAGAGGAGCTCGCCGGGAAGGCCAACCAAGGCCCCGGCAAAAGGAGCTTGCCGGGAAGGAAACAAGACCCCGGCAAGAGGAGCTTGCCGGGAAGGCCACTCAAGGCATTTTCAAGAGACTTGCCGTGACGCACCACGCGTCCCGGCAAGGCCCCACTCAAGGCATTCCCAGAAGACCTGCCGCGGCGCGCCACGCATCCCGGCAAGACCCGGTGAGCGACAAGCTCCCGGACGCGACAAGACGACGACCGCGGCGAGGAGTTTGCCGCGGGAACCGCCTCTCCGAGCCCGCTCCCCAGCACAACCACCACGTGTCGCTCTGGGGGCCTCCCCCAAGCACACGTGGCAGGAGGTCGCGCAGCTAGGGGTGCGAGGTGGCGAGCAGGTGCTGACGAGATAACCACCGTGGCTAACGGTGGCTTCTCTAGCAAGCCCCTTTCGGTACTGTTCAGGCGACACAGACGGGCATTTAATGCCCTTGTCCCCTGCCGTCAGGGTTAGGTATGATAGCACTGTAGCAGGTAGCTGTGCCTGCTATAGCACCTAGCTGCCCCTACTGCAGCGCCTTTTTCCATTTTTACCCTTAACTCCCGTTGCCCCATGTCGGTAGCCCCTTGAGTATAAAAGGAGGCCCGTCTGCAACGTAGAGGGGGGTCGGCCATTCTGAGAGCCACGCTCGGTCTTGCTAGTTGCTGGAGTATACTGTAGCACTCCGCGCTCCCGAGCTAGAAATCAATACAACACCACAAAGCAGGAGTAGGGTTTTACGCATCCGTGCGGCCCGAACCTGGGTAAACCGCTCGCGTGCTTCGCCTCGATTTACTCTTCGCACGACCAACCGCCCGTGAGCTTCGCCTCGATCTGCTCTTTGCGCAACCTCCGCCCCCCGCCGAACCAAAAGGGACCCGGTCTGCCGGTCCCATAGGTGTCCGTGGATCAGAAACCCCGGCAGGCGCGCCTGGGGGGGGGGGGGCAGGCGCGCCCCCTACCTCGTGGCGTCCTGTTAATTTGGCTTGATGTAGGGTCCAAGTCTCCTGAGTTGTATTCGGTGAGAAAATCACGTTCCCGAAGGTTTCATTCCGTTTGGACTCCGTTTGATATTCCTTTTCTTCGAAACCCTAAAACAGGCAGAAAACATCAATTCTGGGCTGGGCCTCCGGTTAATAGGTTAGTCCCAAAAATAATATAAAAGTGGATAATAAAGCCCAATAATGTCCAAAACAGTAGATAATATAGCATGGAGCAATCAAAAATTATAGATACGTTGGAGACGTATCAAGCATCCCCAAGCTTAATTCCTGCTCGTCCTCGAGTAGGTAAATGATAAAAACAGAATTTTTGATGCGGAGTGCTACTTGGCATAATTTCAATGTAAATCTTATTAATTGTGGTATGAATATTCAGCTTCAAAAGATTCAAGACAAAAGTTCATGTTGACATAAAAATAATAATACTTCAAGCATACTAACAAAGCAATTATGTCTTCTCAAAATAACATGGCCAAAGAAAGCTATCCCTACAAAATCATATAGTCTGGCTATGCTCTATCTTCACCACACAAAATATTTAAATCATGCACAACCCCGATGACAAGCCAAGCAATTGTTTCATACTTTTTACATTTTCAAAACTTTTTCGATCTTCACGCAATACATGAGCATGAGCCATGGATATAGCACTATATGTGGAATAGAATGGTGGTTGTGGAGAAGACAAAAAGAGGGGAAGATAGTCTCACATCAACTTGGCATATCAACGAGCTATGGAGATGCCCATCAATAGATATCAATGTGAGTGAGTAGGGATTGCCATGCAACGGATGCACTAGAGCTATAAGTATATGAAAGGTCAACAAAAGAAACTAAGTGGGTGTGCATCCAACTCGCTTGCTCACGAAGACCTAGGGCATTTTGAGGAAGCCCATCATTGGAATATACAAGCCAAGTTCTATAATGAAAAATTCCCACTAGTATATGAAAGTGACAGAATGAGAGACTCTCTATCATGAAGATCATGGTGCTACTTTGAAGCACAAGTGTGGTAAAAGGATAGTAACATTGTCCCTTCTCTCTTTTTCTCTCATTTTTTGGGCCTTCTCTTTTTTATGGCCTCTTTTTTTTTTCTTTTTCGTCCGGAGTCTCATCCCGACTTGTGGGGGAATCATAGTCTCCATCATCCTTTCCTCACTTGGGACAATGCTCTAAAAATGATGATCATCACACTTTTTATTTTTCTTACAACTCAACAATTACAACTCAATACTTAGAACAAAATGTGACTCTATATGAATGCCTCCGGCGGTGTACCGGGATATGCAATGAATCAAGAGTGACATATATGAAAGAATTATGAACGATGGCTTTGCCACAAATACGATGTCAACTACATGATCATGCTAGCAATATGACAATGGTGGAGAATGTCATAATGAACGGAACGGTGGAAAGTTGCATGGCAATATATCTCGGAATGGCTATGGAAATGCCATGATAGGTAGGTATGGTGGTTGTTTTGAGGAAGGTATTTGGTGGGTGTATGATACCGGCGAAAAGTGCGCGGTATTAGAGAGGCTAGCAATGGTGGAAGGGAGGAAAGTGCGTATAATCCATGGACTCAACATTAGTCATAAAGAACTCATATACTTATTGCAAAAATCTAGAAGTTATCAAAGCAAAGTATTACACGCATGCTCCTAGGGGGATAGATTGGTAGGAAAAGACCATCGCTCGTCCCCGACCACCACTCATAAGGAAGACAATCAATAAATAAATCATGCTCCGACTTCATCACATAACGGTTCACCATACGTGCATGCTATGTGAATCACAAACTTTAACACAAGCATTTCTCAAATTCGCAACTACTCAACTAGCATGACTCTAATATCACTATCCTCATATCTCAAAACAATTATCAAGCATCAATTTTTTTCTTAGTATTCAACGCACTCAAAAGAAAGTTTTACAAATCTTGAATACCAAGCATATTATTATTAAGCAAATTACCATGCTATTAAGACTCTCAAAATAATCTAAGTGAAGCATGAGAGATCAATAGTTTCTATAAAACAAATCCACCACCGTGCTCTAAAAGATATAAGTGAAGCACTAGAGCAAAATTATATAACTCAAAAGATATAAATGAAGCACATAGAGTATTCTATCAAATTCCAAATCATGTATGGCTCTCTCAAAAGGTGTGTACAGCAAGGATGATTGTGTTAGACTAACAAGCAAAGACTCAAATCATAAAAGACGCTCCAAGCAAAACACATATCATGTGGTGAATAAAAATATAGCTCCAAGTAGAGTTATCGATAGAAGTAGACAAAAGAGGGGATGCCTTCCGGGGCATCCCAAAGCTTTGGATTTTAGGTGTCCTTAGATTATCTTGGGGGTGCCATGGTCATCCCCAAGCTTAGGCTCTTGCCACTCCTTGTTCCATAATCCATGAAATCTTTACCCGAAACTTGAAAACTTCACAACACAAAACTTAAAGTAGAAAATCTCGTGAGCTCCGTTAGAGAAAGAAAACAAAATACCACTTCAAGGTACTATAATGAACTCATTGTTTATTTATATGGGTGTTATACCTACTGTATTCCAACTTCTCTATGTTTCATAAACTATTTTACTAGCCATAGATTCATCAAAATAAGCAAACAACACACGAAAAACAGAATCTGTCAAAAACAGAACAGTCTGTAGTAATCTGTAGCTAGCGCAAGATCTGGAACCCCAAAAATTCTAAAATAAATTGCTGGACGTGAGTAATTTATCTATTAATCATCCTCAAAAATAATTAACTAAGTAGCACTCTCCAAATAAAAATGACAGCAGTTCTCGTGAGCGCTAAAGTTTCTGTTTTTTACAGCAAGTTCAACAAGACTTTCCCCAAGTCTTACCAATGGTTCTACTTGGCACAAACACTAATTAAACACAAAAAACACAACCAAAACAGAGGCTAAATAATTTTTTTATTGAATAACAGCAAGGAAAAATATTGGGTTGTCTCCCAACAAGCGCTTTTCTTTAAAGCCTTGTAGCTAGGCATTGGTAATTTTAATGATGCTCACATGAAAGACAAGAGTTGAAGCACAAAGAGAGCATCATAAAACATGTGACAAAGACATCTAAGTCTAACATACTTCCTATTCATAGGCATCTTATAGGCAAACAAATTATCAAGGCAAGCAAAAACTAGCATATGCAAGGAAGCAGAAAGAAACAATAGCAATCTCAACATAACGGGAGGTAATTTAGTAACATGAAAATTTCTACCACCATATTTTCCTCTCTCATAATAATTACATGTAGGATCACAAGCAAACTCAACAAAATAGCTATCACATAAAATATTTTCAACATGATCCACATGCATGCAAAGTTGACACTCTTCCAAAATAGTGGGATTAACATTAACTAAAGTCATGACCTTTCCAAACCCACTTTTATCAAAAATTTCATAAGATTGAACATTCTCCAAATATGTGGGATCTAAAGTTGACACTCTCCCGAAACCACTTTCAATAATATTGCAAACACTATTATCAATCTCATATTCATCATGGGGATTAAATAGATTTTCAAGATCAAAAGAAGAATCACCCCAATCATGATCATTGCAACAAATAGTAGTCATAGCAAAACTAGCATCCCCAAGCTTAGGTTATTGCAAATCATTAACACAATTGACATTAAGAGAATTTATAATAACATCATTACAATCATGCTTTTCATCAAAGGAACTATCAAGTATGGGTGCAATAGCAACGGTCTCATGTGTAACATAAGGAACTATAGCAGATTCATCTTCATAAATATTGGCATCATGGCCACAAGCATAGCAAGCATCATGTTCATCAAGGGATATTTCAACCAAATCATCGGAATCATCATTATCTATAGATTCATGCATATAATTATTTTCTTCCGAAGCAACGGTCATTCTTTCAATAAATTCTTGGACATAGACATTATGGGAAAGGTTTTCATTACAATATTTAAGTATGACGGAATTTTCAGATTTATTGAGAGTAAAATCATACTTTTCAACCAAAGAAGCAACTTCATGAGCACCCTTAAAAACGTCAAATTCTTCAATTTGTTCGATATCATAGTAACTATAAACACCCTTTGCATAAGAATATAAGATTTCATTATCATTGAACTCACATAGGTAGGTCAGGTGTTTTTTAGGGTTCTTAGAGCAACAAGTAAAATCACACATTTCACAAAGATTCCAAGCATAGCACAACAAACTGTTTATATGATACCATAATAGCTTTCCTTTTTTAGACAAACGATGACGCACAAAATGAGCATGCTCATCTAAAGATTTCCCATCAACTAGGCTAGTTGGGGTTTCAGCACAAGCGCATAAGGATCTAAGGTGATCCAAGTAGAACACTTTAAGTGGATCCATATCAATAGATTATTAGCAAGCAAAGATGCAAGCAAATGGAAGGCACATGGTAACACAAGCAAATAAGCAACGAGCAAAAAGAGGCAAATAGAGAAAGAGAGGGAGGATAGAGAGAGAGCGAATAAAACGACAAGGGTGAAGTGGGGGAGAGGAAAACGAGAGGCAAATGGCAAATAATGTAATGCGAGAGATAGGGATTGTGATGGGTACTTGGTATGTTGACTTTTGCGCGGACTCCCCGGCAACGGCGCCAGAAATGGCTCGTTGTCGGGAGTCAAATCTTGACTTGCGCGAACCTCCCTGGTAACGGCGCCAGAAATTCTTCTTGCTACCTCTTGAGCACTGCGTTGGATTTCCCCGAAGAGGAGAGGATGATGCAGCAAAGTAGCGTAAGTATTTCCCTCAGTTTTTGAGAACCAAGGTATCAATCCAGTAGGAGGCTACGCGCGAGTCCCTCGTACCTACACAAAAACAATAGCTCAACGCAACCAACGCGCTTAGGGGTTGTCAATCCCTTCATGGTCACTTACGAAAGTGAGATCTGATAGAGATGATAAATAATATTTTTGGTATTTTTGCTATAGAGATGCAAAGTGAAAATAAAAGGCAAAGTAAAAGGCAAAGCAATAATAAAGTGATGGAGATTGATACGATGAGAAAGAGACCCGGGGGCCATATGTTTCACTAGTGGCTTCTCTCAAGAGCATAAGTATCTATGGTGGGTGAACAAATTACTGTTGTGCAATTGACAGAATTGAGCATAGTTATGAGAATATCTAGGTACGATCATGTACCAAAAAATACTAAAATAATATTGACGAATATATCTAGAACAAATGTATAACAACATAAGTATCTAAGGTTGAGAATATAAGTGTATGAAAGCTCAAAAAGAAACTAAGTGGGTGTGCATCCAACTTGCTTGCTCACGAAGACCTAGGGCACTTTGAGGAAGCTCATCATTGGAATATACAAGACAAGTTATATAATGTAAAATTTCCACTAGTATATGAAAGTGACAACATATGAGACTCTCTATCATGAAGACCGTGGTGCTACTTTGAATCACAAGTGTGGTAAAAGGATAGTAGCATTGTCCCTTCTCTCTTTTTCTCTCATTTTTTTGGGCCTTCTCTTTTTTTGGCCTTTCTATTTTTTTCCTTTTTTATTTTTTCGTTCGGAGTCTCATCCCAACTTGTGGGGGAATCATAGTCTAAATCATACTTTCCTCACTTGGGACAATGCTCTAATAATGATGATCATCACACTTTTATTTACTCACAACTCAAAAATTACAACTCGATACAAGAACAAAATATGACTCTATGTGAATGCCTCCGGCAGTGTACCGGGATAGTTTACCTTGGTTGGGACAACCATCTTATATCACTTAGGACAATGCACTTCTTATGATAGTTTTTATTATACCCATCTTGGATGCCTATCATATTAGGACTAATTTTATAGCCAAAGCAAACTACCATGCTGTTCTAAAGGACTCTCACAATAATATAAGTGAAGCATGAGAGATCAATAATTTCTATAAAATAAAACTACCACCATGCTCTAAAAAGATATAAGTGAAGCACTAGAGCAAAATTATCTAGCTCAAAAGATATAAGTGAAGCACATAGAGTATTCTAATAAATTCCGATTCATTTGTGTCTCTCCCAAAAGGTGTGTACAGCAAGGATGATTGTGGTAAACCAAAAACAAAGACTTAAATCATACAAGATGCTCCAAGCAAAACACATATCATGTGGTGAATAAAAATATAGCCTCAATTAAGTTACCGATAGACGAAGAGGAAAGAGGGGATGCCTTCCGGGGCATCCCCAAGCTTAGGCTTTTAGTTGTCCTTGAATTTTACCTTGGGGTGCCATGGGAATCCCCAACCTTAAGCTCTTGCCACTCCTTATTCCAAAATCCATCAAATCTTTACCCAAAACTTGAAAACTTCACAACACAAAACTTCAACAGAAAATCTCACGAGCTCCGTTAGTATAAGAAAACAAACCACCACTTCAAGGTACTGTAATGAACTCATTATTTATTTATATTGGTGTTAAACCGACTGTATTCCAACTTCTCTATGGTTCATACCCCATGATACTAGCCATAGAGTCATCAAAATAAGCAAACAACACACAAAAAACAGAATCTGTCAAAAACAGAACAGTATGTAGTAATCTGTAGGTTTTGAATACTTCTATAACCCCAAAAAATCTGAAATAAATTGTTGGACGTGAGTAATTTGTCTATTAATCATCTGCAAAACGAATAAACCTAATTTCACTTTCCAGTAAAAAATGTCAGCAAATCTCGTGAGCGCTAAAGTTTCTGTTTTTTACAGCAAGATCACAAAGACTTCCCCCAAGTCTTCCCAAAGGTTCTACTTGGCACAAACACTAATTAAAAGCATAAAACCACATCTAAACAGAAGCTAGATGAATTATTTATTACTAAAAAGAAACAAAAAACAAGAAACAAAAATAAAATTGGGTTGCCTCCCAACAAGCGCTATTGTTTAGCACCCCTAGCTAGGCATAAAAACAAGAATAGATCTAGGTACTGTCATCTTTGGTAGGCAATTCTTCAATAGAACACTTATAACCCTTAGGAGTTTAGTTATTTTTATTAATGATCAAACTCCTACGGAAGAAATCAAGAAAATCATTCGTAGCAAAAGGTTCCTTAATGATAGTGAAAAAGTTGGGGTGAACATTTACTGCTTTAAGATCCGCATTTTCCTTACTAGAAGATTCACCCTTTTTATTTTTAGGCACATACATAAACTTGGCAACTCTAGTAGCAGGAGGATTTGGAGTGTTTTTCACGGAAGAAAAGGCAGTCCCTAAATTGGTAATAATATCCTCAAGTTTATCAATTCTTGTGGAATCTTGATCTATTTTTTCGTTGACTATGGGTTCCTTTTATTTCAAATCTTTCAGAGTAACTCCTACCATAGATCCATATTGGGTAATCTGGTTGGGGATCTTTTTATCCAAATTCTCAATCAACTCTACTATGGCAACTTTATTTTCAATAATTTCAAGACTTTGCATCACATGTTCCAAAGTTAAAATAGTTCCATTAACCAAGAGAGGTGGTGATCCAAACAAATCTATCATAGCATTATAAGAATCGAAAGTATGGCTACCCAAGAAATTCCCTCTGGTAATGGTATCAAGAATATATCTATTCCAAGGGGTGATGCCCACACAAAAATTGCGAAGAAGAACAGAAGTGGATTGCTTCCTAGTGGATCTATTCTGAGCATTGCAAATTCTATGCCAAGCATCTTTTAAATTTTCTCCCTCCCTTTGTTTAAAATTAAGAACTTCATGATCGGGAGTACTAACGATGATAGAAGGGCTAGCCATAAAAGCAAAAGCAATGATCTAACACATGTATACACAAGAAGCAAGCAAAAAAATACGAATGGAAAAAGAGGCGAGCGGAAAAGAGGGCGAATAAAACGGCAAGGGTGAAGTGGGGGAGAGGAAAACGAGAGGCAAATGGCAAATAATGTAATGCGAGGGATAAGAGTTTGTGATGGGTACTTGGTATGTCTTGACATGATGCAACCTCCCCGGCAACGGCGCCAGAAATCCTTCTTGCTACCTCTTGAGCATGCGTTGGTTTTCCCTTGAAGAGGAAAGGGTGATGCAGCACAATAGCTTAAGTATTTCCCTCAGTTTTTGAGAACCAAGGTATCAATCCAGTAGGAGGTAACACACAAGTCACCTAGTTCTTGCACAAACAAACAAGAACCTCGCAACCAACACGATAAAGGGGTTGTCAATCCCTTCACGGTCACTTACGAAAGTGATATCTGATAAAGATAATAAGATAAATATTTTTGGTATTTTTATGATATAGATTGGAAAATAAAGACTGCAAAATAAACGGTAATAGAAATAGCAAATTAATATGGAAATAATATGATGGAAGATAGACCCGGGGGCCATAGTTTTCACTAGTGGCTTCTCTCAAGATAGCAAATTCTATGGTGGGTGAACAAATTACTGTCGAGCAATTGATAGAAAAGCGAATACTTATGAGAATATCTAGGCATGATCATGTATATAGGCATCACGTCCGCGACAAGTAGACCGAAACGATTCTGCATCTACTACTATTACTCCACACATCGACCACTATCCAACATGCATCTAGAGTATTAAGTTCATAAGAACAGAGTAACGCTTTAAGCAACATGACATGATGTAGACTCAAGCAATATGATATAAACCCCATCTTTTTATCCTCGATGGCAACAATACAATATGTGCATTGCTGCCCCTGCTGTCACTGGGAAAGGACACCACAAGTTTGAATCCAAAGCTAAGCACTTCTCCCATTGCAAGAATGATCAATCTAGTAGGCCAAACCAAACTGATAATTCGAAGAGACTTGCAAAGATATTTAAATCATGCATAGAAGATTTCAGAGAAGAATCAAATATTGTTCATAGATAATCTTGATCATAAACCCAAAATTCATCGGATCTCGACAAACACACCGCAAAAAGAATTACATCGAACAGATCTCCAAGAGAATCGAGGAGAACTTTGTATTGAGATCCAAAGAGAGATAAGAAGCCATCTAGCTAATAACTGTGGACCCGAAGATCTGTGGTAAACTACACACACATCATCGGAGAGGCTATGGTGTTGATGTAGAAGCCCTCCGTGATCGATTCCTCCTCCGGCAGAGCGCCAGAAAATGCCCCAAGATGGGATCTCACAGGTACAGAAGGTTGCGGTGGTGGAAATAGGGTTTCGTGGTGCCCCTGAATGTTTTCGGGGTATATGGGTATATATAGGAGGAAGAAGTGCGTTTGTGGAGCTGGGAGGGTCCCACGAGGGTGGGGGGCGCGCCTACCCCCCTGGGCGCGCCTCCCTGCCTCATGGCCTCCTCGCTTCTTTCTTGACATCCACTCCAAGTCTCCTGGATCATGTTTGTTCCAAAAATAACTCTCCTGAAGGTTTCATTCCGTTTGGATTTCGTTTGATATTCCTTCTCTGCGAAACACTGAAATAGGCAAAAAAACACCAATTTGCACTGGGCCTTTGGTTAGTAGGTTAGTCCCAAAAATAATATAAAAAGGTAAATTAAAGCCCATTAAACATCCAAAACAGATAATATAATAGCATGGAACAATAAAAAATTATAGATATGTTGGAGACGTATCACTCGACCATGAGTACTGTGTTGACAACTTGCTGCTATATACAGTAGTAGAGGCTCTTTGCTGGCTGGGGCAGCAAGCACTGGCTGGGTGGAAAGCAGGGCTTTGAGCTCTACAAACGCTGCTTCAGCTTGGAGTCCACTCAAACTTGTCAGACTTCTTCATCAATCGGTAAAGAGGTAATGCCTTTTCACCGAGACGAGAAATGAATCAACTCAGGGTGGCCAAACAACCAGTAAGCTTCTGACCGTCGTGCACACGTACAAGGCATTTCATTCGGAGGATTGCACCAACTTTCTATGGGTTTGCGTCGATCCCTCACTCGGAAACGAGGAAACCGAGTAACTTTCCACCTGGAACTCCGAATGTGCACTTCGATGGATTAAGCTTGATATCATATCTCCTCAAATTGGCAAAGGTTTCAGCAAGGTCAGTTAGCAGGTTCGAACCTTTACGTGACTTTACCACGATGTCGTCCATGTATGCTTCCACATTCCGACTGATTTGATTTAGCAAGCACTTCTGAATCATGCGCATGAATGTGGCACCAGCATTTTTGAGACCAAAAGGCATGACAACATAGCAAAAACACCCGAATGGGGTGATGAAGGCGGTTTTTATTTCGTCGGGTCCACACAGTCGGATCTGATGGTACCTGGCATATGCATCCAAAAAGGATAAACGCTCACACCATGCCGTTGAGTCGACAATCTGGTCGATTCAGGGGAGAGGGAAATGATCTTTCGAGCAGGACCCATTGATGTGTTTGAAGTTGATGCACATGCAGAGTGAATCATCTTTCTTGGGGACCATGACGACATTGGCGAGCCACTCGGAGTGGTATATCTCTCGGATGAACTCAGCTGCCAGAAGCCAAGCCACTTCCTCGCCAATGGCCTTCTTTTTCTCCACGGCAGACCGACGGAGATACTCCTTGACTGGTTTTACTTTTGGGTCGACTCGCAAACGGTGCTCAGCCAGTCCCCTGGGCACACCTGGCATGTCAGACGGTTTCCATGCGAAGATGTTTCAGTTCTCACGGAGGAACTGGATGAGCGTTTCTTCCTATTTGCTATCGAGTGTTGTTGATACATGAGTCGGGGCAGCATTGGGGTCAGTTGGACGAATGTGTACGGGTTTTGTTTCACCGGACAACTGAAATGCAGACTCTAAAGCAGGCTTCTTAGCTCACAACAAATCAACTGGGTCGGCGGTCTTTTTGTACTCTTCCATTTCTACCACTGCCATCTGCTCATCGGTGATTTTTGAACCTTTTTGGAGGCACTCTTCTGCCCTCTACCGATTACCAGTGACTGCGATCACACCTTTGGGACCAGACATGTTCAACTTGAGGTACACGTAACAAGATCGAGCCATGAAATGAGCATACGCAGTCCTGCCCGGAATAGCATGATAGGCACTGTGAAAGTCCACGACCTCAAACGTCAACTTTTGCTTGCAGTAATTCTTGGAATCACCGAAAACCATGTCCAAGGTAATTTGGCCGAGTGAATCAGCCTTCTTCTCTGAAATGACTCCGTGGAAACGCTTGTTGCTTTTGGTGAGTTTGGACATAGGAATGCCCATCCCTCAAAGGGCCACCGTCCATTAATACCTTGGTTAATCGGGTGCCTCCAATGACTGGGTCGACCACCAATGCTTGCCGCCCGGGGCTAGCAACGTGCGCTGGGTGATCGGACTAGTCGAATGTGATAGGAGTCTTGGACCACTTTAGATATGTCGTTGTCGCTGGAGCGACCATGTTCACTTTTCTGTTTATGACTTTCAGTCGACTTTTGCTCTAGGTCATCAAAAATCACTAAAGTGGCATTGATGTTAGGGTAACCATCGTCCCCCTATTTGTCTTCATCCTTGTCAGATTCCTTTTCTTTCTCGCTGGGCTGACCCTCTCGGAAGCTCTGAATCAGGAGTCGACACTGTCAAGTGGTATGCTTGGGGTAAATCAGGTTTCCCTCTTCATCCGTCTTTGTGTGTATATGACACAGCAAATCTAGCACATCATTCCCTTCTTGATCCTTCACCTTCTTGGGGACCCACGGCCCCTTAGGCTTTCCTTTGAATTTTCCTTGAGTCACCACTGCAGCTTCCCCAGGATTTGCTGGTTTGGCTTTGCGCTTCTGCTTTCGATTAGAATTTCCTCCTCCGGTGTCCTGGGCGACTGGTTTGTTCTTTCCATTGCGGAGTCGGTCCTCTTCTTCGCCGTTAGCGTACCGAGTGGCTATTTCCATCATTTGGGCCAGAGTCATATCTCCTATCCGACCGAATTTCAGGTTAAGCTCTCTATACCGAACACCCTCCTTGAAGGTGTAGACTGCTTGGTGTTGTGACACATTTTCCACTGTGTGGTGCAGAGTGGTCCACCTCTGGATGTAATCCCTCAAAGTTTCATTCGTTTTTTGCACACAATGTTGCAATTCAGTCAACCCTGCAGGGGTCTTGTAAGTGCCTTCAAAGGTCCTGACAAACACTCGAGCTAATTCTTCCCAGCTAAAAATACTTCCGGGAGCCAACTGATTCAGCCAAGCTCTAGCCAAAATCTCTAACATCAAGGGGAGGTGCTTCATGGCCACATCATCATTGCCACCGCCAATCCGCACGGCCACTCGTTAATCCTCCAGCCAAGTATCAGGCTTTGATTCACCGGTAAACTTGCTCACTCCCGTCGCCAACTTGAAGTTGGGTGGGACCTCGGCAGCTCTGATGGCCCTGCTAAAACACTCAGGCGCCGAGACATGAACTCTGCTACCAGTCGGACGATCTCTGTTGAGTCCCTCTCTATGTGCTCGGTTTCTGTTGACCAGACCTTGCACAATAATTGACCTCGCATCAAACCCGGGCTCTCTTGAGTCGACGGGACCCCTCCGCTCATCGTTGTACGGGCGCCTATCATCATACTGGCGGGGCATGTATGATCCGCCCCTCGGAGGGGGCGTAGGCACTCGACGGTGGTCATCATGGTCGAGTCGATGATCATACTGCTCGATGTTCAGACCCAAGTACTGCTCTGGATGGTGCCCACGACCCTCATGCCGCAGAGGCAATCTTGGCCTGTGAGCCGACTGGATTGTGTCCGCCACCACAGACCTGCTATGTATTCTGTTACGAAACTAGGAAACGGATGTGTTTTGCTCTCCTGCTGCCCAAAGCAATGCTCGGATCTGCATCAAACCTCTTCCAGCCTATGACTGGGACGGCTGAATTGACTCTGCTATACGGGCTGCAGCTGTAAGATTCTAATTCAGAGTGCGGTATACCTAAGGTTCAGGTGGGAACAATTGTCGCTATCGTCGACTGGATTCGGGGATCTGTCGTCGAGCACGCTCATCGAGTGAATGCCGAAGGTTCTCCAGTCGCGCGCGTTCAGCCAATGTGGCCAGGCGCGCAGACTCCAAGGCCCAAGCCTTAGAAGTTTCTTCGACGATGGGAGTGTGGAGCACCGCCATGTTGCGACGGTGCAGCTCCTCCCTCAGCTGCGAAGTGAGGGCCTCAGGATGATATTCCTCGTGAACACGCGACGGATCACCGCCGCCACTGTGACAGTAACCAGGTGGGCTGCGCGGCGTGTCTACCATCAAGACTTCTAACGCACGGTCGCTGCTGTCGCACTCGGACAGGGTCTCAACGGAGCTAGTCGACAGTTCAAATAGCCCCTAGAGGGTCGTCGGGCTCGATTGCCGCGACTTGAGGGGTGGTCGACTGACGAGCCACCGCATGCTTTACCCACCGCTGAAGCCGTGATCGACCAGATCACTTGCGACGACGAACAACGGGGACTGAAGATGCTACGAGAGCCAGCCAATAATGAGTCGATGGCTGCCGCAGAAAGACGCTGCGGATGCACGCGCGAAAGTGCGTCGCCCCATGGACGGGGAGCATCTCGATGTCAAGGGGGGCCTCCTGGAGCCAAGCGGAATCGTCGGCGATGAAAACGAGCGCGTCGCGCCGGATCTCGCGGCCCTTAGCCAAACCGCCGCCAGAAACCATGATGATGAAGATCGGGAAAATTCACAACCTCACCGGAAGTCGCTAAGACACCTGCCCCACGGTGGGCGCCAACTGTCGTGGTACTAAGTCTGATAGTATGAGTCAGGGGTACGTATGAGGAGGTAAGATCTTAACTACGACGAGGTTGTACACATGAGTTTACGAGTTCAGGCCCCTCTCGGAGAAGGTAAAAGCCATACGTCTCGGTGCCCTGAGGGTATCGACTGGAATATGGGTGTTTGTGTGTTATAGGGGGTGCGAACCCTTGTGCCAGTGGAGGGGGGTGGCTTATATAGAGTGCGTTAGGACCCCAGCCAGCCCATGTTACAAGGGGTTCAATGTACATTAAGATAGGGCGTTACTGATAATGCCAGCAATAAAGGACTATAAATGGTCTTTAAGCCTACAGAGTGATTGTCTGACCGTTGTTGTCCTGAGTGACGTTAGGCCTTCTTTACTCCGAGTGATTTCTTGTATCGTCGAGTGACTCATTCTCTTGGTTGAATCGAATTGGGATATCCGAGTGAGGTTGAAGGTCGAGTGGATGGCACTCTTCGATAACTCAGTCAGTTTCTCTTCTTGTGCTTTGAATGCCTTTGACTCTAGGGCAGTGTCATTGGGTAGGGTGTCTAGGTCAGGCCTATGACCCTCCCCTAGGTACATGTCATCGTCAGGTAGGTTTATCCAAACCCAACTCTGTAGACATTTCCATATTTTGGCACTCCAAAGCACGGTTCTTCACTAAAGGATCAACACGCGTTGCCTGATACAACAATTAGTTCTTCAAGTTAAAGCAGGGTGAATGGATCACACGAAAACCTTGGCCCATTCATCACCTACTCATCTGAAACTGATGTATGAAAAGAATGAATTCTTATTTTGATCGATTGAGCATAGAGGGTGTGGCTCCTCTCTTTTTATGGATACTTTAGTAACAATAAGATTTTTTTCTTCACTAATATGCTATCCTTGATAAATGGTACATTATCCCTATTTGATATGAATGGATTGTGCCAGCTTCCCCTCATTTATGGAAGGGTATGCTGTCATACTTTTCAAAATATTTACGTGGTGAACAAATGACAAACGCTCTAAGCCTATGCTACTTATAGTAGAGTGCATATGAGAGCACAAAACATAGAATAAAGCGCATCAATTGTCACTATAACATTGATATAGACAAGGACGGGTCATCATATTCGAAGCCTATTTTTTATAACCATTTTAGTGTGTGCATGTGATCCTAATATGTCCTAGTATTGTAGTTTTTCAAACTGAAACTACGATCCTACAGGTACCGAAGATAACTACTCTACATAGCCACATGGCACAAAAGAGGGAATTTAAATACAAGGGAGAGCTCTGCAAGGACAAAAAGAAGACTTAAAGTATAAGATCAAAATCCTTGTGAAAATATGTCGTATCAACATATGCTATAATCTGTGAAGACAGATTCAAAACTTGCTAGCCAAATAACAAATTGCTACTGACGTATGTTGTTTAATATTGAAACACCTCGGCTGGTCTCTCGGTATGCTACTAGCAATAATAACTAATGATCGAAGAAGGTCAGCAACATCTAAGTACTATGCGAACATCATCAGCCAATAAGAATTCAAGAAATAACACGGGGAGGAGATTGTTGTGTCGGAGCAATTTCCCGGTTATGCAAGAACAGCTCGGACAAGGCGAGGAAGATGGCATGGCGCTCCTACCGGGGATGACGACGGCGAGCTTCTCCATGGTGAGCAGTTGCGGAAGCGAAAACCCCCGCTCCTCCAGGCGATGGGTGCGGCTGAGCTTGACACAAGGGGGGAAGGGAGGCGGCGGCTACAACGGTGAGAAGTTGGAGCTGCGGGTGAAGAGAGGGAGGCGGCGGCGGCAAGGATGGAGGAACTTTCTTTGTATCTCTAACTCTCATTTGCAAAATTCGCCTTTTATATAAGTTTTTCTAGTATAACAATCTATTAAGCCGTCTATAACCCATAACTAAACAGTAAAGTTTATCAATTTCATTGTGCTACATCTCCTTTGCTGGCCCAATCCAATATCCTGGAGAGACATACTTGAACCGCATCCAGTAGACGACCTCTTCCGCTCATTCCCAGTGGAAGATTTTCTTACAAGGCAGCAAAGATGTGACTTGTAATATGTGATTACAGACACATACCTATCAGTAAGTGGACGAGGATCCTTCCTAATCGAATAACAAATATTCATCGCATAATTGGGTCATTCGTCCATGTTGAAAACTTGTCCCACTTGCGTGTCCACCAATCTGGTGGTCGTTGCCGGCTAAAGTCACAGCTTTGAGCACCATAGCCTCCATGATGATGTTCCTTATTAAATTACTACCAAACATGCTTGTGTGTTGTAACGTGAGACAAAAATATTACACCCTAGCCAAATAAGTATCCTTCAATTGACGAACAATTTTTTTGAAATTTTGGGATATTCTTTTGATATTCACAAACATTTGTTTTGTTTAGATGAACATTTTTTGAAATGCATAAACAATTTTTTAAAATTCAGCAAACGTTTTCTGAATTGATTTTTTTTTGAAATTGGGGAACAAAATTTGAAATTTGCGATTTTCTTTGAACTTTTGTGAACATTTTCTAAAATTTCATGGACATTTTTTCCAAATTCACGAATATGTTTTGAATACACGATCATTTTTTCAAAGTCATGCATACTTTTTGTTTGCCGAACATTTTTTTTTCGATATCGCGATTTTCTAATAATTTCTGAACAATTTTTTTAAAATCACCAACATTTTTAATCCGCGAACATTTTGTGATTTTCTAAACATTTTTTGAATTCACAAACATCTTATGGAATTCTTCCACATTTTTTTTTCAAAACTCGCAAAATTTTGAAATTTGTAAATCCTAAATTAATTTAAAGAAGAAAAAAACAGAAACAAGAAAAGAAAAGTAAAAGAAATAGGGTGCGTCACGCCCAGCACATAGGCCAATCGAACATGGGGAAGGAGGTCCGCGATTTAGAGAGAAAGGGGAGGGAAAAGGTGGGCATATCCTATTCCGCGCTGCACCCGTAAACGTGTGCACACGGACACTATATATGCTCTAGGCCAGTGCATTCTCCTTTGTTTTTTTGGTTAAAAGTTTCCAAAAAGATGCTGGCTGGCGATGGAATCGAACTGCTGACCTCATCATTCAAAGGGAGCGCAACAACCACCAAGCCACTCCGATCATCTACAGTCAGACTTGGCAAATTCGGGCCCTCAAATGCCTGCGAATAAGCCCGGGTGCGTTCATGGGAAGTGACCGGTCATATCTCAAATTTACTCCTCTGTATCCGGATACGTCATATTTGAAACCTTAAATCCATACAAAAGCAAACAAGGAAATCCTACATAGATCAACCTATACTGCCCCAAGTCTCTTCGGAGATGTCCACTATCTCCGTGCCCGACTTCAGGTACATGGGCGGAAGCTTCAATTCCAGCTCCTGCGGCTCCTCCAGCTACTTTGCCTCATCCTCCGCCTCTGCCTCAAGTTCGGCGAAAATCGCGTCGGTCCCCACCCGTTCCAGTCGGATGAACCGCCTGCTAGCTCGACATAGGCCTCATGCTGGATGGACTCTAGGATGCCCTGCTGCTCCGCCATCTCTGCCGCTTGGGTGACCGTGAACTCCGTCATGACGTCCTCCATGTTGAAGCCCGCAGCCGGCGCCAGATCGTCCTCTGCCTGCTACACCTCCTCAGGATCCGCTACCTCCGTCAAAACTGGCTGCTGCTCTGGCTCCTCCTTCTCCAGCTCCGGCGAATCCGGAGGCAGGCTGGCTGTGATGCGGGCAGTGCGCCTTGCTTGGTTCTCCTCCTCAATCTGGAACCGACACTCCGGCGTGAGCATAGCATACATCGTCTTCTTTTGCCGGGCCATGGCGAAGCCGAATGGTGTGGGAAGAGCAACGAAGCGAGAGAGAGGTAGATTGGCTGGCGGCGCGGAGAGGGAGGAGGTGGATGTGGCTAGGTTGGGGGACGCCGGCCAACTTACATAGCCGGATTTGGCCTCGGGCGACGAGCCAGAGCGGCACCATGAGGCATTCAGATCCCCACCAAAGGAGATGTCTGTTGGACTGTTGGGTTTTTGGGCGATTCCACATGGGCCCCATCCTAGTCCGACATGGCGGACGCTTCTAGGCCTTTCGATATTCGCCTCATATTTGGGCTGAATATGAGGCGTGCCGGTTAGACTAGGCGTTTGAGATCCGTTTGAGGCGCCCGTCTGGGTTGGTTTGTTTTGACCGATCACTGAGCGGCCGAACGCCCAAGCATTTGAGGGGGGTTTGGATGCTTGACTGTAGACGCTCTCACCCGCTCACGTACACCCACTTTGTTTTGTTCTTTTATTTCGTCTCTTCAGTTTGGTTTATTTCTTTTTCATTTTTCTCTTCCTTTTTTGTCTTTTTTATTTTTCTTTAATGCGCATTTAAAAAAACTTGAAGTTTTTACAAAACCTATGATTTTTTTCAAATTCGATGAACTTCTTTCAATTCAATGAACGTTTTTCAATTCAAACATTTTTTAAAATTCAACAAATGTTTTTCAAGGTCAATGAAGTTTTTTTCAAGTTCATGAACTTCTGTTCAAAATCCCTGAACTTTTTTTGAATTCACAAATTTTTCATTTTACGCAAATTAGTTAGTTTTCTTTTCCTTTTTTTCCCAACTGCAATCGAGTGAATCAAGAAAAAAGGTGAAATCTACATAGGTCGGCCCACTAGCGTCTGGCACTTGAAGCGCCAAATAGGAGCTCCTGAAAAAGTGGTCTCGAGTGTATCTCCGTAAAAGAACCGAACCCGATGACGACTTTGAAAGAAAAAAAATCAAATCATTTTGTTCATTTAGGGATGGCATAGTGCGTGATTTTTGCCAACCTCGAAGATAATTTTAGGACGGACGGACATAAACACAAATCCCTTTATTAGTAGGTATATAGAAAGAGAATGTCTATGGCACGTCTAGATGTGCCCTAGTTATTGCTCATCTAAGTGACTCTACCAAGTAAAAAAAGAAAATACCCGCATGAATCTAGATGTGGGCGGATGGCAGGACCCAGATGGAACTGACGAAGCCATCATCTTGGACACGCCGGTGCCGATGTACATCGCGCCCTTCACACCCACGTCGTATGTTGCAGGCCTGCAGAAGGCATCGCATCAACGCATCGCTAACAAGCCTCGCCAGAAAGATCTGGGAGGCCATAATATCCAGCTGCCGCATCAGGGACTCCAAGTGCAACCCAAGCAGCGCCTTCAAGAAGGGGACGATAGTGAGATGCCGTTGTTGCCTTGTTCAGCGGACTAGACTAAGGGTTTCCCTCGGTGCTTGAGGAGAGGGTCCAGTTAGGGCCTTGATAGCGCCTCCATGGAGGTAACGACACCCTCAGGTGTCACCATTGTCAGCGCAGGCCGTCGCTGCCCACGGATTTCGCCCCAGCCCAAGACCATAGACCCCAAAGACCACCGAAGCAAGGGCAGACACGAGAGGGGGAAGAAGATCGCTAGAGAGGACCACCAGCACCGAGAGGGAAGCCATGCATCATTGCCGTCAAAATAGGGGAGCACCGGCTAGCGCAATGCAACAGCCGTTGGATGGCTACCAAACCAGGCCAGCCACCGCAGGGAAACGCATCGAGCATGCTAGTGGCGTCATTAGTCTGTCAAAGGGATCTGCTACCTGCACCTCGCCGCCATTGACCATGTCGGCCGCCGCGCCGACCCGCAGCCTCCACCGCTAGGATCCGCTGGGGCACAGTCAAGTAGCCTCATCCGCTCGTGTGCTCACCACTCCAAGTCTAGAGTCCCTCCCCTCTGGATCTTGGGTTGCCGTCATGAAACCCTAGGCCCGAAGAAGCTCCGCTCCGTCAGGCTCGTCAAGCCCAAACACTCGAGGGGGGGGGGGGAGCCACTGGGGATAAAGGTCTCCCCGCCGCCAGCTCCGCTCGAGCTTTGCCCGAGGACAGAAGGAGGGGGGAGGTGGAGGGGAGGGGCGCTTGAGGGGGGAGGGAGTCGCGTCTCCTGTGTGGAGGGCGACGCGGTGGGGTGGGGGGAGCCTATTTTTTTCCCGAAGTCTGGCAACCTTGATTAAACTAGAATCTGGGAGGGGGGAGCCTCTTAGTCACCAAACAAAAACACTCTCTTCTAGTTCAATTTATTCAAATTTACATAATTATATTATGTGCACTTACCAACTTGCTATGTTGTGAGAGGATGCACCTGTGTATTATTCACAATGAGCTTGGCAGTGGTTAATAATATACATGTTGACGGTTTCCTTTTATACTTAATAAGATTTGTAAAAAAATGTGAGGGGATGAGAAATATACTGTAATTGTTGTCTCCTAGTCGGTTTGTGAACAATTTGTTAGTTTATTCAGAATTCAGATTGTGTCGTTTTCAACTCAAAAGCTTCTTAGTTTGTTTCATTCAGACCATGCCATTTGCTCCTTTATCCACAATTATGTATTATTTGTAATCCATCGGCTGTCAAACGAATGTGAGCCCTTACAGTTTGGAGGGGACACGAGCTTAATTACAAGCAACTCTTTTTTACATATAAATATAAGCACAAACATACTACATGAAAGAAATTAATAACGTGTGGTACATGTCCATATTTTAGTTGCTTCTGACCTACTCCATCCGTCCTTAGAGCATCTCCAGTCGCGCCCTCAACAGACCCCCCAGGCGATTTTCTAGCTCCGGCGGGCGAAAATCGGCCTAGCCGCGTCCCGAGGAGTCCGTTTTTCGCAGGGTTGGGCCAAAATAACAGCCGACGCACCTGAGCCAAATCCGGCGCGCTGGGGGCGCCTGGGGACGCCGGCACAAGCTAAAAGGGTTCGTGGGGCCGCTTTGTCGGCGAGAGGAGGGCCTTTTCCCGCTGTTTCTTCCCGCTTCCCGCCGGCTTCCCTCTCATTCTCTCCATTCCTCCCACCAATCTCCTCCCACTCTCCTCCCCGCCATGCTGCCGAAGTACGCGGTCCCTCGCGCCGCGACAGGTGCGACCGCCGCCGTCGCCTAGCCGAAGCAGAGGAAACCGAGGGCGCCGCCGTCCAAGCCCCCGGGCATGTCCAACGCCGACTGGAGGGCTGAAGTTCAGTGTCGGGAGGCAGTCACCACCGACCGGCAGAACAGGGCCAACACCAAGAAGGCCAGGGACAGCATGGCGCTCGCGGCGGCGGCGGCGGCGAATCAGGTGGAGCACTCGGCCGAACAAGCCGAGGCGGATCGCGTGGGGATGATGAATCCACCCAGCGTCCACGGCCAGTACGCGCCCTGGAGCCAGCAAAGCGTCGGCTCTTCGGCCGGCTTCTCGGCCTCGCCGCAACCCTGGGTTGCTCGCCGTCGTCGGGCTACATCGATGGGGACACGCACGGTGGGTTCAACCCTAACATCACCTTCCCCCATGGTCACTCAGCCCAGCGGACACCCTCGCCCGCCTTCGACGGCGTGCAGTATCCTCCGTACAACTACTCACCGCCGGCCTACGCATCCTTCCCAACGCCCCCTCTCCACTGTGGCGCGCTGCCCTTCTCCCAAGCCTCCACGTCGCACCTCGGCGACACCGACGCAACCGAAGCCGACATGGACGACATCATCACGGCAGGCTCGGCCGCCGCCACCGCGTCCCCCGGGTTCACTGCGCAGGATGACACGGTAGACCTCAACGGCGACATGGACGGCGAGCTCGACTACGGCGAGGAGGAGCCGGATGAGGAGGAGAAGGAGGACGAGGATGAGGAGGAGGAGCCGGCGCCGACAAGGAAATGGAAGAAGAAGAAGAAGAAGGGGGCGGCCAGGACCGGCGAGCCGCGCATCAAGTGGGCGTCCAAGGAGCAGGAGTGTCTCACCGAAGCATGGAAAGTCGTATACCTCGACCCGATCACCGGCACAAACCAGAGCATCGACACATATTGGGAGCGCATTAAGGCCGAGTTCGACGAGCGCAAGCTCGTCGACCCCTACTTCAAAGGCGTCCACATGCATCGCGGGTCGAAGGCGATGGCGAACCATTGGGAGCTCATCTAGACGGCGTGCAACAAATGGCATGGGATCGTCGAGGAGATCGCGATTCGCCCGGAGAGCGGCGCCATCATTGAGGATCAGGTATGGCACGCCGGTTTCCACTACAAAAAAATACACTTCCATGATGATATGTGTTTGTCATAGTAGGTCACGTTTTCTGTCATGCATGTACATCCATGAAAAATTTATGATAGAGTCAAGATAGTCATATCTGTGCTGTCATAGAAGTGTTCCATGACATTACCAAAATTATCATCACGGAAGTGTCCACTTCCATGACGATAAATCGCGCGTCACAGAAGTGCTTTCTTCAAGGGTGACCGACACGTGGCATCCACCGTAACGGAACGCCGTTAAGCTACCGGGTCCGGTTTTCGATAACCCGTTAACAGCCCCGACCAATGGGGATTTCCCACGTGTAAAATCATCATTGGCTGGAGGAAACACGTGTCGGCTCACCGTTGGGACAGATGTCATCCACTCATTGGACCCAAAGCGCCTATGATACGTCGACACGTGGCACGGCCCAACAGAGGCCCATTCCTGTGAAAAGGCCGGCCCGTTCACTACAAAAAAATACACTTCCGTGATGATACGTGTTTGTCACAGTAGGTCGCTTCTTTTGTCATGCATGTACATCCATGACAAATTTATGACAGAATCAAGATAGTCATACCTGTGCTGTCGTAGAAGTGTTCCATGACATTACCAAAATTATCATCACGGAAGTGTCCACTTCCATGACGATAAATCGCGCGTCACAGAAGTGCTTTCGTCAAGGGTGACCGACACGTGGCATCCACCGTAACGGAACGCCGTTAAGCTATCGGGTCGGGTTTTGGATCCGATAACCCATTAACAACCCCGGCCAATGGGGATTTTCCACGTGTAAAATCATCATTGGCTAGAGGAAACACGTGTCGGCCCATCGTTGGGATAGATGTCAACCACTCATTGGATGAAAGGCGCCTATGATACGTCGACACGTGGCACGACCCAACAGAGGCCCATTCCTGTGAAAAGGCCGGCCCGTTTGACTTGGTCAAAAGGTGGCGGGCCGGCCCATGGAAAGCCTGTTAACGGCCTGTTCACATATAGCCCATTTACAGCCCGCTAACCCAAGGCCCGTTACGCCCTATCCAAATTAGGCCCAGTAGCGTCATCTGAGCCATCCAATATGATTCCAGCCCGTTTTCACTTCTGGCCCATGTATGGCCCATGACGCTTTCGGCCCATATGAGGCCCTATGTAACTCTTGGCCTATTAACGGCCCGTAGTGAAACTGGCCCGTAATGAACAGTGTATCACTTTACACCCATTAACGGCCCGTGGTGAAACTGGCCCGTAATGAACAGTGTATCACTTTATACCCATTAACGGCCCATTATTCCGTTGGGCCGTTTCCAGCCCATGTTATATTTCGGCCTTCTCAGAGCCCATTTATTCTTGGGCTTATTTCCAGCATTCGTTTACTTACGGCCCGTTACTGTCATTTTCTGCTTGTGGGCCAAATTCAGCCCGTGGTTACAGTCGGCCCGTTTGTGGTCCGTTAATACGTTGGACCGTTTTCACAGCGTCATCAATTACGGCCTATTAACGATGGCCCGTTACGGTCGGCCCATGAACGGACGATTCCAACTCTAGCCCGTTTACGGCCATAATGCGGCCTGTTATTGGCGCATGTTTGGCCAATCGATCATACGGCCCGTATAAGGCCCATTGATGATACGGCCCGTAGAAGGCCCATTGTTTCTACGGCCCGTAGAAGGCCTACTGTTTCTACGGCCCGTAGAAGGCCCACTATTTCTACGGCCTGTAGGAGGCCCAGTGTCACTACAGTAAATATTAGCGCATGGTTATTGTGGCCTAGTTTTAAAAAATAGGTTATTGCAGCCACTAGTTAACCGCGGAGAAATAACTGCAATGACTACAAGCAACCAAATAAACAAGACAACAAGGAAATAAATAAGCAAGCAATTAATGCTAGGCTATCACGGCTATTACACATATTACATCCACTGGGCATCAAAGTTCGCCACCAGTGCAAATATAGGGAACAAAGTAGCATATCATATACACTGGCCGTCAAAATTGGCCACCAGTGCAAATAAATGTGGCAGCAAAACAAGAGCATAACTGAAACAACTTCAGAAGAGCTCAAGAAACGTTATCCTGGGTATCCACCAAGCTGGCAATAAGCTTAGCAAGCTGATTAGCTTTGTCCTGTTTGGCACTAAAATCCTCCAACGCTTGCTGGTGCACCAGAAAGTATGCATATGAATGCTCCAGGGACTTCCGCAGTCCTTCCACTTCTTGTCGCAGCACAGCTGATCGATGTCTTTCAGCTTGTAGTTGAGACTCAACAAACCGAACTGATTCAGACAGTGAGTTTGAATAGCTTGTGCAAGCGGTAGTGGCCAGTAACTCCAACACTAAACCAAGAGAGGATGTGTCACTATCCTGAACCTTATCTGCATTACTTCCTTTACCGTTGCTTAATAAGGCACTCTTCCCCAACATTCTGTCAACATTCTAAAAGAAGAAACAAGTAGACACATAACAAGTTTAGCATGTACTAGTATATGAAACTCATTTCGGTGAACCAGTTCATTAGTAAGGTGGACAGGATTAAACTACCAAGTCTTCTATTGCCAAGTACTAGTACATAATAAAATCATCAAACAAACATATATCTATGTCCTATGGTAGCAATGGAATCTTAAATTAGAACAGTTGTTCTTCAGGTTTAGACACTTGTTCTACATGAACAGAGTACAGTAAGACGCAAAAATATAATACTTAAAAATAGAAAATGAGCTCATAGACCTTACCACATTCTTGGTTCGGGACCATTACAGAACAAGGCATTCCCAGTCATCGTCCAGTAAATGTGTCTCAGGAGAACGTAAGGGAATTTGATGAGTTTCTTTGCCGGTGAAGTACGTTTTCTTCAGGTAATTCCGATACTGCCACCAAGCATTCTTGAAGATAGCAGAGGTATTAGCACAGGTTACCTCATCCTGAGTTTCCAAATCGGTCCTTCTCTATAGAGAAAAATGGGAAAATTTGCTGTATTATAACCATCATGGAGGTAGGATGTATGGGACGAAGAAAAGTAATTGCCATGAATAACATTACTTACACATAACTCCTGGACAAACACCTGCAACTGGCATTTTCCTTCATCTTCAGTATAATATTTCCAAGATGGTAAGATACGCACATACGATTTAACAACATCAAATGCGATAAATGCTAAACTACGACTAGCTGGTTGTGCTTCCTCCACAGGAATAGGCATACTAACTGGTGGAGTTGGGGTTCGCCGTGATAGTACTGGCCCTATGGGCACTGGAGCTGCCTTACTAACTGCTCTTGTTTGGGAGCTCTGTGGTGGAGATGGTGCTATGTCAACAGGAACTGGGTTACTATCGGCTAGGGTTGGGGTTAGATTGGGTGAAGCTGGTTCTCTGTCCATCGTAGTAGGGGTACAATTTGCGAGAGTTTGGGTTATGTGTGGTAGGGCTGGTTCTTGTGCATGTACAACCGGGGTGCTATATCCACCAAGAGGTAGCACTGTTTTATTTGAAGACCATGCTTTTAGTCTGCTAGATACTGGCATCATCCGCTCCAATTCAAATGGCTGATAAATAGGAAACATAGTTGAATGTACAAACATTGTATGAGAGATAGATGCAATAGATAGTGTGGAAAAAAGAGGGCATGAAATAGTTGAAATGTATATTGTTTAACTAAAACGGATAGCATGACATAATTTCACATATATGATGTCTATCTAAACTAGATAGCATAGCATAACATAATTCAAAGATATGATGAATAACTAAACAGGATCGCATGACATAATTCACCTACATGTTATCTAAGTAATCATGATCGCATCATTTAATTCACATATGTGATTTATATGCTAAACAGAGGGCATTCGATATGATGTCTGAACTAAGAACATGGTGTTGAATATTCTGTATATGATGTCTAAACTATGCAATGCAAGACACCGTATGCATGATATAAGCAGTATAACCGTGCCAAGTTAGAGCGTACACCTCAGTGGGGGAATAGGACTGGTCATGTGTATATGAATCCATCTCTGAGGAGCTATCGGGACCCAATAAGAGATCTTCTTCAACAGGTAGCACTGTCTGCTCCGAAGGCCTTGTTTTCACTCCAGATTTTTCCATCTCCCACCCATATGGTTGATTCACAGGAAGAGTAGTTTAATGTACAAACATTGTCGACAAATGGAAATGTAATGAAGAAAAGGATGGGCAAGATATCATTCAAATATATGATGCCTGGTTAAACAGGATGGCATTGCACATTTGACATATATTATGGCTGGCTAAAAGACATGAGACCGCATAATTCCCATATATGATATAGAAACTAAAAGGTGGCATTACAGAACATGTCTAAACTAAGCAGATGACATATATGATGTTAAAAGTAGGCACTGCAAGGCAACATATGCATGATATGACTAACATGATCATGCCAAGCTAGAGCAAACACCTTGGGGGGGGTAAATAGCAGTGGTCAGGGGCGTCCGAATCCGCCTCAGAATAGATATCTTCCTCTGGATTATGTTACGTCTTGAGCTTGCGTTGGTTTTCCCCGAAGAGGAAGGGATGATGCAGCAGAGTAGCGTAAGTATTTCCCTCAGTTTTTGAGAACCAAGGTATCAATCCAGTAGTAGGCCACACTCAAGTCCCTCGTACCTGCACAAAACGATAGCTACTCGCAACCAACGCGATTAGAGGTTGTCAATCCCTTCACGGTCACTTACGAGAGTGAGATCTGATAGATATAATATTTTTGGTATTTTTGGTATAAAGATGCAAAGTAAAAGTAAAAGGCAAAGTAAAAAAGCAAAGCAATATTAAAGTGATGGAGATTGATATGATGAGAATAGACCCCAGTGCCATAGGTTTCACTAGTGGCTTCTCTCAAGAGCATAAGTATTCTACGGTGGGTGAACAAATTACTGTTGAGCAATTGACAGAATTGAGCATAGTTATGAGAATATCTAGGCATGATCATGTATATAGGCATCACATCCGTGACAAGTAGACCGAAACGATTCTGCATCTACTACTATTACTCCGCTCATCGACGGCTATCCAGTATGCATCTAGAGTATTAAGTTAAAAAACAGAGTAACACCTTAAGCAAGATGACATGATGTAGAGAGATAAATTCATGCAATATGAAATAAACCACATCTTGTTATCCTCGATGGCAACGATGCAATACGTGCCTTGCTTCCCCTTCTGTCACTGGGAAAGGACACCGCAAGATCGAACCCAAAGCTAAGCACTTCTCCCATGGCAAGAACTACCAATCTAGTTGGCCAAACCAAACGGATAATTCGAAGAGACTTGCAAAGATAACCAATCATACATAAAAGAATTCAGAGAAGATTCAAATAGTATTCATAGATAGACTTGATCATAAACCCACAATTCATCGGTCTCAACAAACACACCGCAAAAAGAAGATTACATCGAATAGATCTCCACGAGAGAGGGGGAGAACTTTGTATTGAGATTCAAAGAGAGAGAAGAAGCCATCTAGCTACTAACTATGGACCCGAAGGTCTGAGGTAAACTACTCACACTTCGTCGGAGAGGCTATGATGATGTAGAAGCCCTCCGTGATGATGGCCCTCTTCCGGCGGAGCTTCGGAACAGGCCCCAAGATGGATCTCGTGGATACAGAAAGTTGCGGCGGTGGAATTAGGTTTTTGGCTCCTCCTCTGATCGTTTCGGGGTACGTAGGTATATATAGGAGGAAGAAGTACGTCGGTGGAGCTCCGCCTCTTTTGTTCCTTGGAGCAGGGTCCAAGTCTCTTGGATCACTTTCGGTGAGAAAATCACGTTCCCGAAGGTTTTATTCCGTTTGGACTTCGTTTGATATTCCGTTTCTTCGAAACACTGAAATAGGCAAAAACAGCAATTCTGGGCTGGGCCTCCGGTTAATAGGTTAGTCCCAAAAATAATATAAAAGTGAAAAATAAATCCCAATATAGTACAAAACAGTAGAGAATATAGCATGAAGCAATCAAAAATTATAGATACGTTGGAGACGTATCAGGCACCCCCAAGCTTAACTCCTGCTCGTCCTCGAGTAGGTAAATGATAAAAAGAGAATTTTTGATGCAGAGTGATACTTGGCATAATTTCAATGCAAATCTTCTTAATTGTGATATGAATATTCAGGTTAGAAAGATTCAAGACAAAAGTTTATATTGACATAAGAAATAATAATACTTCAAGCGTACTAACAAAGCAATTATGTCTTCTCAAAATAACATGGCCAAAGGAAGTTATCCCTACAAAATCATATAGTCTGGCTATGCTCTATCTTCACCACACAAAGTATTTAAATCATGCACAACGCCGATGACAAGCCAAGCAATTGTTTCATACTCTAACTTTTTCAAAACTTTTTCAATCTTCACGCAATACATGAGCGTGAGCCATGGACATAGCACTATAGGTTGAATAGAATGGTGGTTGTGGAGAAGACAAAAAGGGAGAAGATAGTATCACATCAACTAGGCGTATCAACGGGCTATGGAGATGCCCATCAATAGATATCAATGTGAGTGAGTAGGGATTGCCATGCAACGGATGCACTAGAGGTATAAGTATATGAAAGCTCAAAAAGAAAATAAGTGGGTGTGCATATAACTTGCTTGCTCATTAAGACCTAGGGCAATTTGAGGAAGTCCATCATTGGAATATACAAGCCAAGTTCTATAATGAAAGATTCCCACTAGTATATGAAAGTGATAACATGAGAGACTCTCTACTATGAAGATCATGGTGCTACTTTGAAGCACAAGTGTGGTAAAAGGATAGTAACATTGTCCCTTCTCTCTTTTTCTCTAATTTTTTTATTTGGGCCTTTTCTCTTTTTTTATGGCCTCTCTTTTCTTATTTGGGCTTCTTTGGCCTCTTTTTTTATTTTTCGTCCGAAGTCTCATCCCGACTTGTGGGGGAATCATAGTATCCATCATTACTGCCTCACTGGGACAATGCTCTAATAATGATGATCATCACACTTTTATTTTTCTTACAACTCAACAATTACAACTCGATACTTAGAACAAAATATGACTCTATATGAATGCCTCTGGTGGTGTACCGGGATATGCAATATGACAATGATGGAGTGTGTCATAATAAATGGAACGGTGGAAAGTTGCATGGCAATATATCTCGGAATGGCTATGGAAATGCCATAATAGGTAGGTATGGTGGCTGTTTTAAGGAAGGTATATGGTGGGTGTATGATACCGGCGAAAAGTGCGCGGTATTAGAGGGGCTAGCAAAGGTGGAAGGGTGAGAGTGCGTATAATCCATGGACTCAACATTAGTCATAAAGAACTCATATACTTATTGAAAAAATCTACAAGTTATCAAAGCAAAGTATTACGCGCATGCTCCTAGGGGGATAGATTGGTAGGAAAAGACCATCGCTCGTCCCCGACCGCCACTCATAAGGAAGACAATCAATAAATAAATCATGCTCCGACTTCATCACATAACGGTTCACCATACGTGCATGCTACGGGAATCACAAACTTCAACACAAGTATTCTTTAAATTCACAACTACTCAACTGGCATGACTTTGATATTATCACCTCCATATCTCAAAACAATTATCATGCTTCAATCTTTTCTTAGTATTCAACACAATCAAAAGAAAGTTTCACAAATCTTGAATACCAAGCATATTATTATTATTAAGAAAATTACCATGCTATTAAGAGACTCTCAAAATAATTTAAGTGAAGCATGAGAGATCAATAGTTTCTTTAAAACAAATCCACCACCGTGCTCTAAAAGATCTAAGTGAAGCACATAGAGCAAAATTACTTAGCTCAAAAGATATAAGTGAAGCACATAGAGTATTCTATCAAATTTTAATTCATTTATGGATCTCTCAAAAGGTGTGTAGAGCAAGGATGATTGTGGAACACTAACAAACAAAGACACAAATAATACAAGACGCTCCAAGCAAAACGCATGTCATGTTGGTGAATAAAAATATAGCTCCAAGTAAAGTTACCGATAGAAGTAGACGAAAGAGGGGATGCCTTCCGGGGCATCCCCAAGCTTTGGCTTTTAGGTGTCCTTATATTATATTGGGGGTGACATGGGCATCCCAAATATTAGGCTCTTGCCACTCCTTGTTCCATAATCCATCAAATCCTTACCCAAAACTTGAAAACTTCACAACACAAAACTTAAAGTAGAAAACTCGTGAGCTCCGTTGGCGAAAGAAAACAAAAGACAACTTCAAGGTACTGTAATGAACTCATTATTTATTTATATTGGTGTTAAACCTACTGTATTCAAACTTCTATATGGATTATAAACTATTTTACTAGCCATAGATTCATCAAAATAAGCAAACAACACACGAAAAACAGAATCTGTCAAAAACAGAACAGTCTGTAGTAATCTGTAGCTAGCGCAAGATCTAGAGCCCCAAAAATTCTAAAATAAATTTCTGGACGTGAGTAATTTATCTATTAATCATATTCAAAAGGAATTAACTAAATATCGCTCTCCAAATAAAAATGACAGTAGTTCTCGTGAGCGCTAACGTTTCTGTTTTTTACAGCAAGTTCAACAAGACTTTCCCCAAGTCTTACCAATAGTTCTACTTGGCACAAATACTAATTAAACAAAAAAAACCACAACCATAAAAGAGGATAGATAATTTATTTATTACTAAACAGGAGCAAAAATCAAGGAATAAAAATAAAATTGGGTTGCCTCCAACAAGCGCTATCGTTTAACGCCCCTAGCTAGGCATAACAAGCAAGAATAGATCTAGGTATTGCCATCTTTGGTAGGCAATCCATAAGTGGCTCTCATGATAGTTTCATATGGAAATTTTATTTTCTTTCTTGGAAAGTGTTACATGCCATTTTTTAATGGAAATTGAAATCTAATATTCCCTTCCTTCATATCAATAATCGCACCAACCGTTCTAAGGAAAGGTCTACCAAGAATAATAGGGCAAGAAGGATTGCAATCTATATCAAGAACAATGAAATCTACGGGCACATAATTCCTATTTGCAACAATAAGAACATCATTAATCCTTCCCATAGGTTTCTTAATAGTAGAATACGCAAGATGCAAGTTTAGAGAGCAATCATCAAAATTGCGGAAATCTAGTAAATCACACAAAGTTTTGGGAAATAGTAGAGACACTAGCACCAAAATCACACAAAGCATAAAACTCATGATATTTAATTTTAATAGTTTGTTCCCACTCATCATAGAGTTTTCTAGGGATAGAAACTTTCAACTCAAGTTTTTATTCATAAGATTGCATCAAGGCATCAACAATATGTTCGGTGAACGCTTTATTTTGACTATAAGCATGTGGAGAATTTAGCACGGATTGCAACAAGGAAATACAATCAATTAAAGAGAAACTTTCATACTTAAATTCCTTGAAATCCAATATAGTGGGTTTAGCAACATCTAGATTTTTATTTCTTTCAATCCCACTTTCATCAATTTCATCATAACGATCTAAATACTCCGAATTTTTAGAACGCCTTCTAGGTAAAGGAAGATCATATTCAGTTTCATCAAGATTCATATTGCAAAAAAAGTTTTAATAGGAGACACATCAATAACTTTTAGATCTTCATCTTGATTTTCATAGGAATTGGAAGAACACGCTTTAATAAAGGCATCTTTGGAAGCACGCATCCTAGCGGTTCTTTCCTTACACTCATTAATTGAAATTCTCATGGCTTTGAGAGACTCATTGATATCATGCTTAGGTGGAATAGATCTAAGTTTCAAAGAATCAACATCAAGAGCAATTCTATCAATGTTCCTAGCCAAATCATCAATCTTAAGCAATTTTTCTTCAATCATAGCATTAAAATTCTTTTGCGAAGAAATAAATTCTTTAATATTAGATTCAAAATCAGAGGGCATCTTATTATAATTTCCATAAGAGTTGTTGTAGGAATTCCCATAATTATTAGAAGGATTACTAGTATATGGCCTAGGATTAAAATTCCCTCTATAAGCGTTGTTACCGAAATTATTCCTACCAACAAAATTCACATCCATAGATTCATTGTTATTCTCAATTAAAGTAGACAAAGACATATCATTAGGATCAGAAGAAATACTCTTAGTAGCAAATAATTTCATAAGTTCATCCATCTTTCCACTCAACACATCAATTTCTTCTATCGCATGCACTTTTTTATTAGAAGATCTTTGAGTATGCCATTGAGAATAATTAACCATAATATTATCTAGGAGTTTAGTAGCATCTCCTAAAGTGATTTCCATAAAAGTGCCTCCTGCGGCCGAATCTAAAAGATTTCTAGAAGCAAAATTCAATCTGGCATAAAATTTTTGTATAATCATCCACAAATTCAAACCATGAGTAGGGCAATTACGTATCATTAATTTCATTCTCTCCCAAGCTTGTGCAACATGTTCATGATCAAGTTGTTTAAAATTCATAATATTGTTTCTAAGAGATATGATCTTAGCGGGAGGGAAATACATAGAGATAAAAGCATCTTTGCACTTGTTCCAAGAATCAATACTATTTTTAGGCAAAGACGAAAACCAAGCTTTAGCACGATCTCTAAGCGAAAAAGGAAATAGCTTCAATTTAACGACATCATTATCGACATCTTTTTTCTTTTCATATCACATAAATCAATGAAGCTATTTAGATGAGTAGCGGCATCTTCACTAGGAAGGCCGGCGAATTGATCTTTCATAACAAGATTCAACAATGCAGTATTGATTTCAAAAGATTCAGTATTGGCAAGAGGAGCAATCGGAGTGCTAAGGAAATCATTATTATTGGTATTGGTGAAGTCACACAATTTGGTAGTATCTTGAGCCATCGCGACAAACAAGCAATCTAGAACACGAGCAAACAAGAGCAGATAGGCAAAAGAGGCAAATAGAGAGGGAGGATAGAGAGAGAGAGAGGGCGAATAAAACGGCAAGGGTGAAGTGGGAGAGAGGAAAAAGAGAGGCTAATGGCAAATAATGTAATGCGAGAGATAGGAATTGTGATGGGTACTTGGTATGTTGACTTTTTGCGTAGACTCCCCGGCAACGGCGCCAGAAATCCTTCTTGCTACGTCTTGAGCTTGCGTTGGTTTTCCCCGAAGAGGAAGGGATGATGCAGCAGAGTAGCGTAAGTATTTCCCTTAGTTTTTGAGAACCAAGGTATCAATCCAATAGGAGGCCATGCTCAAGTCCCTCGTACCTGCACAAAACGATAACTACTCGCAACCAACGCGATTAGGGGTTGTCAATCCCTTCACGGTCACTTACGAGAGTGAGATCTGATAGATATAATATTTTTGGTATTTTTGGTATAAAGATGCAAAGTAAATGTCATGGAATTGTCACGGCAGATGTCCTTAGTGTCAGGACTTAGTCGCGAGGCCAACGCATCTATGTGGTAGCTTGAGAGGGGTTGAGCGGGATGAGAGATGCGATGTTGTACCCAGGTTCGGCCCCTCACGGTGGAGGTAAAAGCCTACAGCCTGCTTCATTGATATTGACGATGATGATCATGGTTACAAGTGTGCTCTATCTCGAGAGCTATTGTCTAAACCTAACTTGTCCAACTTGTGGAACTTGTGAATCTTGTCCCCCTTGGGGTGCCCTGCCCCTCCTTATATATGTTGAAGGGGCGGTTTACATGACTAGTCCTAGTTGGATTAGGATTACTCTATTACAAGTGGAGTCCTAGTCTTGCTTCCTTTGTAAGGGAATATTCCTTGTGCTTTCCTCATAAACCGGCCCACCATTAAACGTGAACCGGCCTTCTGGGCCATGGGCCTCGTCATCCATCTGACCCGCCCGCCGGGTTACTAATGAACCGCCAAGACCGGGCGGGCAGCCCGTGAACTGCCAAGCTCCGGGCGGGTTACCAGTGAGTCGTCCATTCCGGCCGGTTTACGCCACGGGGTATATCCCCGACATTAGCCCCAAGTTTAATTTGGATTTATCCATGTTAAACTGATCCTGTAAAACAAACACAAGAGCAAATTTGACAGATTATGCTTCGGGTTAAGAATTCTTGTAAACCGGCATCTGATGATCCTTAAGTCCTTGCCATTTCCTCCTTCTAGAAAATCCGGGTTAAGAAGCCAGCTTCATACTCAATTTGTTGACATTGGTTTCTCACAGAGAAATATTGTGAAGAATAATCCACTTGAGTCAGCTTCCAAAGCGCCGGTTTAAGAATTATGGGTCTTGAAATACTTGTCTGATATTCAGCCGGTTTGAAGATGTAAAACTTGCCGGTTTAATATTACCAAAATGGCCAGTTTATAAATATTGATGGCACCGGGTCATAATTGTTGTCGACACCGGGTCATGATTGTTGCCAATGCCGGTTCAATCTGGTTTGCTCAAACTGAGAATTTGAAAATATTTCTTCGATAATAATATAATACCTGTAGCCCCCAAGTCTTCGAGTAGAACAAAGTGATGGCTTAAGACTTGCTTCAATATAAATACTGCCAATTTTGAAGAAATCCATGTTGTTCATCCCAGTCACTAGTAAAAACTGAATACTCCATATGATGTAGCCCCCAAGTGCCGGGTTGTCATGCTTGCAGCAACCTGGGACTTATAATTGACTGATGCCCAAACAACTTCAACCAATGTAGCCCCCAAGGGCCAGGTCATTATGCAATAATGGGCAGGCTCTTTATAAATATGATCATGTAGACTTGATCAGCGATATGTAGCCCCCAAGGGCCGGCTCATTATGATATGATGAATCGGGTCTTCAATAAGGCCAATAAAAATGACTTTGCATTAGCCCCCAAGAGTCATGGTGCATGCTTGCAGCGACATGAGACTTGCATGTAATCTCAATTTGTATAATGTAGCCGCCAAGTGCCGGGTCGTAAGCCTGCAGCGACTCGGGACTATTCCTTCCATTGTAGAATAAATCATATCCTTTGATAAAATAATAGCCATTGCGCTAAAGCGACTTTGAAAACCTCAATAATACCAGTTATTAATAACCATAATAAAATCCAGCCATGTTGGCTATTCAAGATAATATAATCCGGTATGAAAACCTTATTCATTCAATATCATAATGAAAATTCAACCAAGTTTGGCTATTAAATAATATAACCCAATGATTTATGAGCGCATGTTTCCAATGGCGCAATCCAAATATATACTGGCGACTTATCGTCTTAAAGCCAGGCCGGTTTAATAAACACCGGATAATTTATCATCATACTGGCGACATATAGTCGAAAGCCAGGCCGGTTTAATAAACGCCGGCGATTTATAATCATGCTTTATTCAACCTGTTTCTGCATACAACAAGTTTAAAGTGTCCTGGTGGTTTACCGCCGGACGGGTCATAATGCCCAACATATAACCCGGGTTTATAACCAAGGCTGCACTTAAGAACAATCAAATATGAAAGATATCATACCTGTGACATTGAATTACATTGTTGGTTTACCAATTTTTTGTAGTAAGGGTGATAATCCCAATCTTGAGTACTGATAACTCCTTCCATATTGTGCCGGCTTATGATAAAACCGTACCGGGTTGTGATAAACACCGGTTTAACCATATATAATACTAGCGATTCGTAGTCAAACCAGACCGGGCGGATAGTCTCCGGGTTATAATTTGATCGTGTACTGACAACTTGTGGTTGAAAGCCGAGCCGGGTTGATGAAAACCGGTTTACTCCATAATAGGATGGTAACAGAAAATCAAACCGGGCAGATAGTCTCCGGATTAAGATTTGACCGTGTTTCGTCAATTTGTAATTGACAGTTTGAACCGGTTTAAAACTTTGTCGGTTTAAAAATGCAACAAAAATAAAAGAAACAGTTATCAAGGAAAATATTGAAGCAAAGGCAATGATAAAACCATTTGCAAAAAGAGGCTTATTGAGCCGATCAGATGGTGTTACCATGGTCGGACACGACCAAGCTCCCCAATGGTGTAGCTATGGTTCAAGTCAGCCAGGTCCCCAAATGAAACCGTGGCATTATGCCGATCAAGAGGCGTGGCAATGGTTCGGGTTCGACCAAGCCCCCAAGTGATTCTATGGCCTTAGGCCGATCAAGAGGCGTGACTGGTTCAGACTTGACCATGTCCCCAAGTGATCTGGTGGCTTTCACCTATCAAAAGGTGTTGCATTGGTTCGGACACGACCAAGCCCCCAAGTGATGTTTATAAAATTTTCAAGGGGTAAACCGGAGGCCGCTTTAAGACAGAACAGCTCCATGTAACCATGCATGATGTAAAAGAACAGAGACCCCGCTTTATGAAGCAGAAGCCCCCATGTGATCAATAATATGTTAGGCCAGTAAGGCGGGATACCCATGTTTGAACCACGCATCATGGCAGCAGGTCCTCTTTGGCAATTTTTAACTTTTCGCAAGAGATAAATTCTTCTTGAACCGGGATCTTGAACCGGATATTGAGAGCTTCAAAGCTTTGTGGGAGATATCTTTCCCTTGGACCGGATTTTAAACCGGAATCTTCATTTTCAGCCGGAAATTTTCTGACGGCCTTTAAACTCGAACTTGCGAGAAGTTAATTCCCTTTTGAACCGGACATTGTTAAACCGGATTTGAGCGCTTCGGAGCTTTGTGGGAAAATAGATTTTTCTTGAACCGGATTGTAAACCGGATATTGAGAGCTTCAGTGAGACTGACTTCCCTTGAGCCGGATTTTAAACCGGAGTCATTTCTGATGACCCGGAACTTCTTCATTGAGCCGGGATTTTATAATTGTCATATACTTCTTCATTGAGCCGGGATTTTATAACTATCATATAAAAGTAAAAGGCAAAGTAAAAAGCAAAGCAAGATTAAAGTGATGGAGATTGATATGATGAGAATAGACCCGGGGGCCATAGGTTTTCACTAGTGGCTTCTCTCAAGAGCATAAGTATTCTACGGTGGCTGAACAAATTACCATGGAGCAATTGACAGAACTGAGCATAGTTATGAGAATATCTAGGCATGATCATGTATATAGGCATCACGTCCGTGACAAGTAGACCGAAACGATTCTGCATCTACTACTATTACTCCACTCATCGACCGTTATCCAGCATGCATCTAGAGTATTAAGTTAAAAATAGAGTAACGCGTTAAGCAAGATGACATGATGTAGAGAGATAAATTCATGCAATATGAAATAAACCCCATCTTGTTATCCTTGATGGCAACGATGCAATACGTGCCTTGCTGCCCCTTCTGTCACTGGGAAAGGACACCGCAAGATCGAACCCAAAGCTAAGCACTTCTCCCATGGCAAGAACTACCAATCTAGTTGGCCAAACCAAACGGATAATTCGAAGAGATTTGCAAAGATAACCAATCATACATAAAAGAATTCAGAGAAGATTCAAATATTATTCATAGATAGACTTGATCATAAACCCACAATTCATCGGTCTCAACAAACACATCGCAAAAAGAAGATTACATCGAATAGATCTCCATGAGAGAGGGGGAGAACTTTGTATTGAGATTCAAAGAGAGAGAAGAAGCCATCTAGCTACTAACTATGGATCCGAAGGTCCAAGGAAAACTACTCACACTTCATCGGAGAGGCTATGATGATGTTGAAGCCCTCCGTGATGACAACCCTCTTCCGGCGGAGCTCTGGAATAGGCCCCAAGATGGGATCTCGTGGATATCAGAAAGTTGCGGCGGTGGAATTAGGTTTTTGTCTCCTCCTCTGATCGTTTCGGGTACGTAGGTATATATAGGAGGAAGAAGTACGTCGGTGGAGCTTTGAGGGGCCCATGAGGCAGGGGGCGCGCCCCCCCACCCTCGTGACCGCCTCTTTTGTTCCTTGGAGCAGGGTCCAATTCTCCTGGATCACGTTCGGTGAGAAAATCACATTCCCGAAGGTTTTATTCCATTTGGACTACATTTGATATCCCGTTTCTTCGAAACACTGAAATAGGGAAAAAACATCAATTCTGGGCTGGGCATCCGGTTAATAGGTTAGTCCCAAAAATAATATAAAAGTGAAAAATAAAGCCCAATATAGTCCAAAACAGTAGATAATATAGCATGAAGCAATCAAAAATTATAGATACGTTGGAGATGTATCAGATTACAATCTGGAGAGGGGTGGGGAGGGTTTGCCATTGAACCCATGCAGCGATGTCTGCATGACATTGTATTGCCGCGCAAAACTCTTCTCTTTTTCTCTACATGTTCAGCATGACTGTGTACAATATCTGACATGCATACGAAAAAAATATGGTGAGATTATGTAAGGAGAGCATGCAGAAATTTAGAGTGATGGTAACAACCAGTGGATCGATGTTTTTTCGTTGAACCAAAATAGCCCTAATGGATCGACATGAATGTATAGTAATAAGTGATGCAACAAGTGTACAACCTCTTTGCCGTAGCCGTGTCGACCTCAGCATCATTGGGTTGGTCGCTGAAGCAGTTGAGGCAGAGGTGGCTTTCGGAGGTGTGGAGGAAGATCTGAGGAATCTGTAGACGGCGTCCAGGGCACAGCTTTGTTGTGACGGATCGTTCTGTCGTTGGAGCAGCTCTGGTGAGCCGTAAGACGTCAAGGCTGAAGCAGCACAAGACAGACATTATCAATCTCAAGTGGGATTTTAATAGCATCTCCAATAGATGATGTAAAATGGATGTAAAATTAACATCACCAAAAACCAGCTAACTACAAAAGATGAGGTAAAAACTGTTGACTCTGAACTTAACTGTCGAAATTGAAATTTACTGTGGAATCTGAATGCTACTGTCGTAACTGAACGCAATGGTAGCAGAGAGGCACTTGACACGTAGTTTAGGGAGGGCATGCAGTTCATCTTCAAGCTGCACCCCCCTGAGCCACCAGCCAGCACCGGCCGAACCGCCGGCCCCAGCGCCGCCTCGCCGCCCCGAAACAACTCGCCACCGCCACCCCGGCCAGCCCTCTAGCCCCCCCGCCCCACCCTGAACCCTAAGATAGATAGTGAGGTACCTCTCCGGCGAGCCCCCGTCCCCGCTGCGGGTGGTTCTTCCTTAACTCCGACGAGCCCCCCAACCCCTGAAAATCGACTGACCCAAAAGTCGATTCAGTCGACTGAAGTGTGGCTTAATCGGAGCAGAGTAGCAGCACGAGTGAGGGGGAGAGCAGCAGCAGCAATTGGGCGAGCGAGCGATAGCGAGAGCCGGAGCAGCAGCAGCAGATCCGTCTGGTATGGACGCTGCCGCCGAAGGGGCCTCGCACTGGGGGAGAGCCGCCGTGGAGATGTCACCCGCGGCACCGGCTTCAAGGTAGCCGCTCCATGGGGGTGCGGGATGGAGCACCGTCGGCGCCGGGAGGTCGAGTTAAGGAGAAGGTGCGATGCGATGAGTGTACAACCTCTTTGGTGGCGCCGAGTAGGCCTCGGCTTCGTCCGAGGAGTCGGTGAGGATGTTGCGGTTCCGGTGGAGCAGGTTAAGGCGGCGCTGTGGGGATGGAGCAGCCGTGATAGATGAGGCGATCGTCGGAGCAGCTCCTTGGAGGTGGAGGACGGGGCGGCTGAACCGGCGGGACGGCGAGATGGACGACGGGTGCTCATCCGGGAAGGTGGATGAGGGACGTCGAGCTGTTGCGCTGGACGACGTCGTCGGGGAAGAGGCTCCGGCGGGGCAGCGGTGATGTGGCGGACGGAGGAGGGTGGGGTTTCACGGCTGGAGCGGAGAGGTTATGGCGGCCTAGGATTTCGAATGGCGAAAAGGGGGCGATGGGAGGGGGTGAAGCATGACTTAGGAACACGCTTGTCCAAAATGTAGGGTGTGTTACAAAAGTACCCCCCACCGATTTGAACTAACGGCCCTTTCAGCTCAGGGTTAGAAGGGGGATTTCGCGTGTTGGGATTTGGCAGCTGGAGGGAGTTTTCGCGCGCGTTGTAATTTCAGGATAGCAAGGCGCGGGTTGTGAAGGTGCCAGTTTTGGGAGCACGATATCTGAATTTTCGGGATATAACAAGACGCGGGTTGAATTTTAGGGACAAGCCTAACGTGTAGTAATATTGTACTTGTACGTACCAAATCAATTCGCACTTCCCTCAACCAAAAAGAAAACAAAAAAAATAAAACTATTCACACCACACAAAGAGAGAGTCTTGCCCCGTTTTACTATACAAAGGCTATTCAAAGCTACTCCCTCCTTCCATCTATATAGGGCCTAATGCATTTTTCGATGCTAACTTTGACCAAATATTAGAGCAATGATATATGACATGCAACTTACACAAAGCACACCGTTAAATTCGTCTGTGAAAGGTTCTTTCAATGATATAATTTTCACATTGTGCATGTCATGTACTATTAATCTTGTCAATAGTCATAGGCGGTCATAAAAATCTCATTACGCCCTATATAGATGGAAGGAGGGAGTATGAATCCATGTTATGTCCGATTAAATTTTTTCGCTTGCTGTATAATGCATGTAACCTACTCATACCAATATTTTAGTGCATTCCAAATGTCTATACTACCGCTGCAATTCGAACTAAATTTGAATTCGTTCCTCTATTTCAATAAGAATCTACAATCATGATTGTTGCCAACTTCAACCATCATAGTTTCCTTGCTATCCGCCAGATATAAATCAGATGGCCTATAATGCAGGATGGCAGGCACAACATCATCAACAACTCCATTTTTTATAAGAGTAGAGATAAAACATATTAAATGTAGTATACCATGTTCATAACCACACCACGTGTATCACCGTTATATATATTCACACATCCGTCGGTTTGAAACAGTATGATAAATTCTTCAAATATCCGAATTCGCTTTTTATAATGAAGTATATATGATCTCTATTCGTCTTTTACACCCACACAACCCTCTTACCTTTGTAGCTAGCGCTAACTTTCTCTTGTGCATGCACACGCCCGCATCCCTCTCACCCTCCCTCAGCATTCTCTAGCTCCATCGCGCAAATTCATCTTTTCACTTTAGGTCGTTCACCCACGGTGTGTGTAGGCCCCCCAGCTCCTTCTTTACAGCACACATCGATCGATATGCCTCTCTAGCCAGGTGTGCCTAGCACAAACACAAGCTTCCCCTCTTTTCTTGTCACCGTCCATGCCTCACTCCCACCACTCTTTTCATCATTCTCATACTCGCACACTCCTCCCCCTTGATATAGTATGCCTCTCGTACCACCTCATACACGCATCCCTCTCTCTATCCTTCTCCTCGTGCCTCATTTGCTTCTAACACACACATGCATGTATACCGATCAATCTCCCAACATATACCTAGAACGACTTTAACTACCCCCCCATCGATCGACGTACCTCACAACTTATGTCTCTCCTTTATCTTACAAAGGGCGATTGATCTTCCTATGTAGTTACGTCTGCTTACCACAGCCACATCGTCCCCCCCTCATCATTCGTGCATGCCTCCTGACCCGTCTCTCACACGCACGTGCACAGACAACAAGCAGCCATCTCCTCTCTTATTGATATTGCGGGCGTGCCCTCCGTTTGTCTAGCAAGCCTATCCCACCATTTGTTAGAAGCAACTCCACTACCACCCCTCCAACACTCTAGCTCTGTCTCTCTCCCAACCTTATTCATCTCCTACACATATGCATGGATGCTGATCGATCTCCCTTAATACATGAGGCAGATCGATCTCCTTAATACATGTGGTAGGCCTCTCTCCTCCTCCACACATATACCAGCCACCGATAGTCGAGCACTGCAGGTAGTTATGGTATATACCGGGCCTCCCTCTTCCCCTACCACACACCGATAGTCGAGCACTGCAGGTAGGTATCCATGCCACAGAGACAAACTGCACATTTCCCATCTGACGTTCCAGTAAGCGAGCCACTCTATATCTTTGACGTGGGCACACACAAATTCGATGACACTCTTTATCGATCGCGCGCGCGCACACACACACACATCATCCCTCGCTTCGATTCTATGGACACCTCAAGCCGATGATACCTCCACTCTCTTCTCGTGGATCGCCCCCTCTATATATATGTTATATCCAGGACTCTATTTCACACACATTGCATATGTTAAATTTTTTGATTGACCCCCCCCCACAAAAAAAACTCTCAAGAACCCACACACTATATCTCTGTAGGTTTGTATCTCTCTCACACAACCCCACATAGGTGGTGTACGTATACAAGAAGAGAATAGGTGCACCGTGCACATACTCACGCTTCGTGGCCAGCCACACCCTCGCGGGTACACGGTGGAGCTCATTTCTCCGCAGAAGCTGAATTTGTTTTTGAAACATCAAGTGGCCAGAGACTCGAAAACTTATTTGCCCATTAGTGACTTGTCAGGGCGGTGAATTTTAGTTTGTACGATAATGCTGCATCCACCTAAAGTAACGAAAGTTCTTACATAAACTTCCTAGTAATTCCCTCTTCGTAGGTGCAGCATTACTCCTAACATTTGTAATATCAGTTTGAAACTTGTAATATTGCCGTGTCCTATTCCTCACTCTGTGCATTTTAAAAGCGAACCGAAAAACCATACCGAAAATAAACCGAACCGAACCAATTTTATGGTTTTTATGGTTTCTGGTTTCGGTATGGTATGAACTTTTCATACCGATTTGAACTTGGTTTTTATGGTATATACTGGAAAACCGAACGGTTAATCGAATAAACCGAAGTAAAAAATAAATTTATATTTCTTGAGATGAACAACCATACAAGTTGTCATTTTTCTTGCACATGAGTCAAATGCACTACTAAGCACGCAATTTTTTCTTGTAACATAGTCATTTTTCTATTTTTAAAATGCTAAGCACGTCCATAACCATCAACAGATGAATCAATGCATGCATATATACTTATATATATAGTCATATACTATTTGTGTAGAATAGTATGTGTTTTGAGTCATAAATTTGCTAATTATTATTACGTCATTTCCAAATTCGCGTCAACTTTAGTTTTTATGGTATATACCAAAACCATACCGAAATAATTTGGTATATACCGAAACCGAACCGTATTTCAATTTCATACCATATTTACCGAAGCATTAATACCGTACAAACTAAAAAACCGTATAAATCGAACATTGTAAACCGAATAAACCGAACGCACAGGGTGACCTATTCCTGCGTTTTCAAAATCCTGCGAATCAAACAGGTCCTCAGTTGGTGATGATGTTGTGCCTCCCATCTTTCACCAATAGCCGTCGGATCTAGATCTAACGCATACAAACCAAGCTTCTCCATTTTTGCAAAAAGATGCCCGCACTTGTTCCCTATTTACAAACAACTCATTGTCTCTCACAATCAGCCTCATCTCCTCCCCACCACATCTAGGAGTAGAAGGCCGTGGAAAAATCTGGCGCGATGGCCGCTGCCGGAGCCGTCCACCCCCAATCTTGGTGTTCTGTGCAATGCATGGGAATCTACGCACGGGAAATTATGTCGAACATGGCTAGTTGTAAGCAGGCTAGCTCTACAGCCATGATGATAGTGACTGCAGACGGTGTGGCTGACTATGGTATGCCGAACACGGCGCCTATACTCAGGTGTCATCTCCGGCGTAGGGTCTTGTCACTTCACTGTGAGGAGCAGCACGTAATAATTTGACCAACAGATAGTACAGTGCCAGTACTCTTACTACTACATTGGTAGTACTACTACTAGTACTAGTAGCACCACTGTCTGGATTTAGGAGTACTACCACGTCCATCTGGATTTTAGTATTTGACCAGCAATATCTAGTAATGCATGTCACCAAAAATGTACTACTCCCTCTGTAAAATACATGGTGTTTTATTCCTATCGGCGAGAGAACTTAATGTTTTTTGCTACTCCTAACTAGAGTACTAATAGGATGACATGCAATGAACTAAACACTGCATGTCATGTTGGTAGTCTCAAGTCATTGAAAGCATGCACGGCCCACATCTCTCATTGGTTGATATGTCACAAAATAAGAAACAAGGAGGGAGTTAATGCACCGTGCCTAAGTATTTTGGGATTATTTGGTTTTCGTAAGGTGAGTTACACAACATTTTTGTTTACATGCATTAACATTTAATAGTTAAATCAAAGGTCAAAACTTGGCGCAAAATGCAAAGGGGACCAATAAACCAGTAAACATCAAACTTCTCTTGTTTGGCCCCAACTAGAGGTCCGGTGAGATGACTATACTGCACTGGCACAGAGGGGGACGCGGCTTCATTGACATACGGCAACTGCCTTTGGGTGAATGACACGTGGCCCCAGGGGGTGGCTGGCCCACCTATCATACAGCTAAAGGCAGGTGCAGTAGAGGGCCGAGGAGTAGTACGAAATCCTACGCACCTACGCACGCTAACCAAGGGCTAAGTGATCACTCGAATCGCAAGATCAGTTGACTAGAAGCTACGCTAGACCCATGGAGGCGATGAGCGCAAGCATCAGCCGGCTGTGCCAGATGGTCCATGACGCCGGCCTGCGGCCCGGCACCGAGGAACGTCTCCAGGTAGTATTGCTTGAGGCCGCAAGGGCGAGGGGCCGCTTGGACGACAGCTTCGTCTCCTTGTTCGACGAGGTCCTCGTCGGTTTCCTCGACAAGTTCACCGTCGTCAAGAAGCTTGCGGACGACTTTGATGTAAGCCTCCAGCTGACGTGCCCAGGCTCTGCGACGCCCGCCACCCTCAACGGCCACTATGGTAACAACCTCTTCGACGCACTGGTGGCCCTGCGATTGCCCGCCGTCGCGCCGGAGAATGTCCACCTCGAGGTCGCGCTCACCACGCAGCGCTTGGCGCAGCAAGACACCATCGACATAATCACCCACATCTACGCGCAAATCATCCACAAGGACTACTGCATGCAAGAGGAGGACGATAGGACGCTGGCCTTCTTGGAGCGCAGGGCAACCTTGGACGGCACTGTTCAGAAGCACGTTGAGCTTGCCGCCAACGCCGCTGCTCCTCACACGTCGATTGGTGACCCGGCGCACTAGGGCGTGAGGATGTCGTTGAACGTTGATGGATCCGTATGTATTTTTATCTTTCCGTCAAATCCATGTAGTAGTATATGATACTACAGTAATTATCTTACCTTTCGCATCAACTTCATAATTTTCGTACGTACTCCATGCATGAACGGCGCCAGAACCAAACTTCTCATTACTCTAGGGAAAATCATTATTTTCTATCTATCAGTCGCGCCATGGAGCAAAACCAAATTTTACAAGTTACGAGTTCAAAAGGAAAAGCCTGCCGTGTTCGCGTCGCACCCCCACACGGTTAGTCCGGCACGCCACTCAAGCGGGAATGTGTGCGGTGGTGCATTTTCACTTACAAGTGGGACCATAGTTGAGCAAACCGACTATCGGCAAACCCCACCCCACCCACCGGGCGATGGCTGAGAAAACAGGAGGGAGAAGAGATGGTTGTAGCATGGACTCCAAGAAAATTGGTGTCGGATGGGACTCGTGTGGGTGGTGTGTGCCGTACTGCTAGACATGAATGCTACTGAGTTATGGCCCATTCCACCCCACTATATCGAGGTACGTAGAACAAATTTCCTGCAGTCCATGCTCAGCCCTCCTCTATTTCTCTTCTCAGCCAGCCAGCGGACGCGCGGAGCCCAATCGTCTGTTTGCTCACATGCGGCCCCACATGTCAGTGAAAACGCAAGAGGACCCACTGAACCTACACATCTTTCACCTCGACGTGCTGGTGATGAAAAACAAATCCAATAAAGATCTTCGGTGGCCGCTTTTGGAGTTACTCAAGAGTAGTAAGATTCTATTTATAGTTTAACCCAAGATGCACATCTCATGGCTTCAACTACCACTCTATTTTCTTTCATGACATGACCTGGATGCTGGATGTCCCATGTGTCGGCAAAAGGAGGAAGAACCCGATGAGATTAGTGCACTTGTTGATACTCCTACTAGAATAGAGGCTAGACATGAGACTAGATGCGAGGAAGCAACGTCTACTTCTTGACACTTGAAGAAGAAAGAAGCACGCAAGATCGAGCCTCCGCGGATCAACAATGAATGCATCGAGAAGGCACTAATCCAACTTACAGGAGTAGTAAAATGTATTCTTGTGGTTCTTGTTTTCTTTGGTCTTGCTTTTCTTGTCAAAATTATCGTTGGAGTCCATGCAAAATGGAGGTGCGTTTGGGGTCGTGTGTTGGAGTTGGCCTTACAAGTGGGACTGCAGTTAAGGAAACCTACTATCGGCAAACCCCCACCTCGCCCGCCGCGTGATGGCTGAAGTTAGAGAAACGATGAGGTTGAAGAGATTGCTCTAGCACGGACTCCAACAAATAATATGGTGTCAGATGGATGTCGTGGTGGTGGCGTGTGCCGTACTCCTGGACGTGAATGCTTGTTCTGGCCCATGCCACCCTACTACTCCCTACTACTTACTCCTACTATATAGTACTAGTATCGAGGATTCGAGGTGCTGGTTACGTACAGCGAACACATTAACATATGGCTACAGTAAAAACACCCGCCCGACGCGCGAAGCATCTGAAGCTAGTACAAATAGTGTACTACTATTGTTGATTGGCCTCATCCGATAACCTGTTGCAATGCATGTACAATTATGTATTCGGAAAATAGTTTTTTGCCTCATCGCACCACTCACTCAGAGAAGTGACTCGAAAGCCATTCATAAATTCAGTAAGTTTATCACAGGGATATCATTTTATTACATACAATAGGTCATCAACCCACATCGACAACGAGGATACATTATAAATACTAATGTTTTCACCACACAACAAATAATAAGCAATAAAATGAACTTCAACTCAACCATTCCTCGGCGTTGGAAACACTTGCTTTGAACCACAACTGATTCTTTGGGACGGGCCATCTGTTGTCGATCTGGAGACCAACACAGGACCGATCATCCAGGCTGAAGCGGCCTACTATATCCCTACCAGGGTAGGGAACCACCCAAATGTCCGAGGTATAGACACACTTGCTTCTCATAAATGTGTCAACAACAGTTGGATCGCCTTTCACCATCATCGGATAGTTTTGTCCAAGGAAGAGCGAGTTTTCTCCAAGACTATCAATTCTGTGCCAGGGAGAAGGAGTTGGCGCTAGCACACTAGTATCCATCCCGAATACCATGCAACGGGTGTTGGAATAGGTCCGAAGAGTGCGACCATGGGAGACACCTGCTTCCTTACCAGTAACATCATGAGTGCGTTGTATACACACAAGAAGAGGTGATCCATCGGAATTAGTTGCCAGGCGCCACAGAGTATATCGGCGCTGCTCGTCCTCATGCTCGTGATCATCACCATCGTCATCTCCTCCTTGGTTATAAAAATTTTCAAGTATAGGTGGTGGGATGTTCACAGGACCTTGGAAACACAAGAAGAAGGTTAATTAGTAAAGGGAAACTTGCTAACCCGCGTGCATGTGGATGAAACAATTATAATTATGGTGGAAGACAAACGTACCGAAACTACTAGGATGCCATGCAAAAACAGTGCCACGAGTGGTGGCAGCAAACACAAGGCCCTCGTATTGAATTGCATCACAGTACTCATCCATGTACAAAAACTGATTTTTGAGCAATATCCATCGAGTCGAACCACGAAGGACGGCAACAAGCTTGTCGAAGATAGCAACAACTTGATAGTTGTTGTAATTCCAAGAGCGGCTGGGAACTCGACAAATTGCTATCTTCCGTAGAAGACAGTCACCATGATCGTATTTGAACGTGCGTACATTACCGGTGTGCTCAACCTCTGGGCAGTGTGCTGAGATTTTTGGAAGTGGAACCCGATGACGAGTGTACACATTCACAAGTTCCCACTCGCAGTTGGACCCAATGTAAACAACCCAATCTCCATTTGCGCCCGCCCAAGCCTTGCCCTTGAGTGATGGCATCTTAACATCATATGTATCATTATCAAGCGGCATCAACTGGCTTAGGGCGAGGCCTCCGTCGTGCCGGCACCAGTCATCAGGGTCACGGCGAAGAAGATAGGGGAGATCAAACCGCTCCTTGACTCTTGGGTTCTTTGTAATGATGTTATTAGTTGAGTCGAGAATGGGCTTGAACGAACCTGCCATGCTAGCCGAGGTGATGACGTCGCACCGATCAATGAGTTCCTCCACCACATCATCTTTCAGATCGGGGCAAGAATAACGGGGTCGTTTCTGGCCTGTTCCCTCCATGGAGAAGATGATTGAACAATGGCAGAACAGAGGGTGAAGGGCTGAAGGAAAATGGAGGAGGGAGAGGAAGAGCGTGCGACAGCAGTTCCAAATCGAGAGGGAAAGGTGAAGAGTCGGTGGACGGTTGCGAGTTTGCCACGGTTCACGAAGAGGCGCCCCGGCCTACACGTCCGTTCAAAAATACTCCTACTACTCGCCGTCGTCTCACTGATATGTTGGAACGGGACTACATGCCAACGAAACATGGTGTGTAATTTCTCGTGCAAAATTCGATCTGGCCGCGTTGGCCCGAGGTGCCGCATTAGTTATCGACCTTTATTTTTTTAATGGCGTGCCGATCAATTTTGAAGCACGACTAACTGGTACTGTACGTGGAGAGGATGACAGCAGGGACCCACGAGGCCATGGCAGTACGCAAGCAAGTGCCTCCTTATTTGAAGCCAATAAAAAAATGGCTCCTCCTAGTGGATTTATGACATTTGGGTCCCATGCCATTGTCAACGTAGTCAATAAACGAGAGAATTGCACAACGAGCGGCTGACACCAGGGACCCAGCAGCTCGCCTAGTTATTTTTGTTTTGGGTTAATTTGATAAATGCCACTCCAAATCTGGTGTATTCGAGAAATGGCACTGCAATTTCCAAACTTTGAAAAATGCCATTTCATGCCATTTCTAGTGGCATTTTTCGAATTCTGGAGTGGCGTTTTTCAAAGTTTGCAAACTGCAGTGGTGTTTTTCAAAGTTTGCAAAAATTGCAGTGGCATTTTTCAAAGTTTGGAAATTGCAGTGGCATTTTTATGAATCGCCATAATTGGAGTGGATTTTTCTAATTTGTTTTTGAGACGGAAGCAGGGTGTCAACTGGGCTGTGTGGGACACTCTGGCCTGTCTAGACAACCTTTTCTTTTATGTTTACCACAGACCAGCCCAGTAGTTTTTTTTCTTTCTGAAAATGGCTAGCCCAGTTCTTTTGTGATTTGTCAAGTAAGTCGCTTTATCAGGCCTGCTGGACTGCAAATCTTTCAAGACGAGGAGAGCTTCATTCGGCTGGCCGAGAAAATGGCCTATCACTAATGAGAAATGGGCTGTACATTTTTAAAACACATCAAACCGGCAATTATTTTCAAATATCTTTTTTTTTCATTTCAAGATTTTAAATTGCATTGATTTTTATGCGTGGACAATTTATTGGATTTTATATTGATATATATTTATTTTTAAAATCAGTCTGAATGTGACTCGAAATTTCGGGATTAAAAACAGTTTAGACCGCACCGACATATGCAAAATTTCGTATAATTTTTTAACCGTGGCCGCAATATGGGCTGTAATGCTAATATAAAGAATATGGGCTCCAAAGAAACCCATAAGAATTATCAAATGGGCTGTAAATTATTTGAAATAATGGTAGATGGGCAATATGTTGTTTTCCACAGATTTGAGGCTTTCCACAGATGGCCTGTATACTGTTGGATGTCCATCCAACGGCCGTCGTGCTTCTTCAATCTCTGCTCTTCCTGCTCCAGCCGCTCAAACAAGCGCCGGCGGGACTGCTTGTTCCCTCCTCCCCGCGGCCGGCTGTGTTGCCGCGCAGGCCTCACCGCCCCACCGTACTCCCATCGCTGGCCTAGCCATCCCTCTAGTCACCAACACCTGTTGTTATTCTCCGGCTACGGCAGACGAACCAGTAAACCCTCGTACAGTCGTACTCCCCTCCGCGTGGGAAACAAAAACAACGGCCGAGTCTTCCCTGCCTCCGTGTCGTTCCCTTCCTAGGCCTCATCGTCGTCCACCGCCCTGGTGCTCTCGGCGTGGCGTGGTCAGCGTGGTCAACGACCGACATGCATTTGAAGTGGACTGTACGTGGAGAGGCTGATAGCTGGGTCCACGGCTGCACGCAAGGAAATGCCTCCTTATTACGCGAAAAATAATGATTTCCTCCACCTGACATCTGGGACCCACCGAAACGGCCTCTGTATTTCACGAAAAAAACATTACCACCGCTGACAGCTCGGACCCACCAGCTATATCTTCGCACGCAAGGAAGTGCCACCTTATTACGCACAAAAAATGAATACTCCCCCTGCTAGCTGGGACCCAGTATAGTGGGCCTACTATGTTGACGGGGACAAAGGGCTTTGTCAACTTAGTCAATATGCACGATTCTAGCTCGACTGACCATACGATGTCCATCCAACGGCCGTAGTGCTTCTTCAACCTCTGGTCTTCCTGCTCCAGCCGCCTAAAGCAGCGCCGGTCATGCCGCCTGCTCCTACCTCCCATGGCTGGCTGTGCTGCCGCGGAGGCCTCACCGCCCCCATACTACTCCTACCACTGGCCAGGCCATCCCTCCACTCCACTCACCCACACCCCCTATTATTCTGCAGCGACGACAACACGGCCGAACCAGTGAACCCTTGTACTCCTCTCCGCGTGGGCATCCACTGCCGCGTCTTCCCCGGCTCCGCGTCGTCCCCTTCCTAGGCCTCGCCGTCGTCCACCATCGTGGTGCTGTCGGCGCGGCGTGGTCAATGTGGTCAAGGACCGAATTCCATCGGAAGAATACTGTACATGGAGAGGCTGACAGCTGGTTCCACGGCAGCCGCAAGGAAGTGCCTCCTTATTACGCGGAAAATAATTATTCCTCCACCTCACAGCAGGGTCCCACCGGACGCCCACCAGTATATCGCAAAAAAACGTTTGCCCCTGACTGCTGGGACCCACCCGACGGGCCACCGTATTTCGCGAAAAAAATATTCCCCTTGCTGTCAGCTCGGACCCACCGGAAGTGCCTCCTTATTATGCACAAAAAAATGAATACCCCCTGCTAGCTGGGACCCACCTTAGTGGCAGGCTGACTTGTGGGCCTACTCAGTTGACGGGGACGGAGGGCTTTGTCAACTTAGTCAATATGCATGATTCTAGCTCTAGTGACGGTACGATGTCCATCCAACGGTCGTAGTGCTTCTTTAACCTCCGGTCTTCTTGCTCCAGCTGCCCAAACCAGCGCCGGTCGTGCCTCGTGCTCCTGCCTCCCGTGGCCGGCTGCGATGCGGCGGAGGCCTCACCGCCCCCTACTACTCCCACCGCTGGCCAGGCCATCCCTCTACTCACCCACACACCGTGTTATTCTGCGGCGATGGCAGCCTCACTCCGCAGCAAACGAGTGAACCCTCGTACTCCTCTACGTGTGGGCATCCACTGCCGCGTCTTCCCCGGCTCCGCGTTGTCCCTTCCTGGCCTCGCCGTCGTCCACCGCCCTGGTGCTCTCGGCACGGCGTGGTCAACGTGGTCAAGGAACGGCTTCCATTGGACGTGGACTGTATGTGGAGAGGCTGACAGCTGGGTCCACGGCCGCAGCAAGGAAGTGCCTCCTTATTACGTGCAAAATAATTATTCCTCCACCTGACAGCGGCGACCCACCGGACGGGCCACCAGTATTTTGCGAAAAAAAATATTTTCCCCCTAACTACTGGGACCCACCGGATGGGCCACCGTATTTCATGAAAAAAACGTCCCCCCCCCGCTGTCAGCTCAGACCCACCGGAAGTGCCTCCTTATTACGCACAAAAAATGAATACTCCCCCGGCTAGCTGGGACCCACCTTGCTGGGAGGCTGACTTGTGGGCCTAATAAGTTGACGGGGACTAGGGGCTTTGTCAACTTAGTCAATATGAACGATTCTAGCTCCAGTGACCGTACGATGTCCATCCAACGGGCGTAGTGCTTCTTCAACCTCTGGTCTTCTTGCTCCAGCCACCCAAAGCAGCGCCGGTCGTGCCGCATGCTACTGCCTCCCGTGGCCGGCTATGCTGTCGCAGAGGCCTCACCGCCCCCTACTATTCCCACCGCTGGACAGGCCCTGCGGCGACAGCAGCCTCACGCCGTAGCCGAACCAGTGAACCCTCATAGTCCTCTCTGCGCGGGCTTCCACTGCTGTGTCGTCCCCTTCCTAGGCCTCGCCGTCGTCCACCCCCGTGGTGCTCTCCGCGCGGCGTGGTCAACGTGGTCAAGGAACGACTTCCATCGGAAGAGTACTATACGTGGAGAGGCTGACAGCTGGGTCCACGGCCACAGCCTAGTTTTTTGTGATTTGCCAAGTAATTCGCTTTGTCTGGCCTGTTGGGCTGCAAATCTTTCAAGACGAGGAGAGCTTTCATTCGGCTGGCCGAGAAAATGGCCCATCAGTAATGAGAAATGGGTTGTACATTTTTAAAACACATCAAACCGGCAATTAGTTTCAAATATCTTTTTTTTTTCATTTCAAGATTTTAAATTACATTAATTTTTATGCGTGGAGAATTTGTTGGATTTTATATTGATATACATTTATTTTTAAAGTCTGTTTGAATGTGAGTTGAAATTTCCGGATTAAAAACAGTTCGGACCGCACCGAAATATGCAAAATTTCGTATAATTTTTTAACCGTTGCCACAATATGGGCTCTAATGCTAACAAAAAGAATACGGGCTCCAAAAAAACCTTAAGAATTAGCAAATGGGCTGTAATTATTAGAAATAATGGCAGATGGGCTATATGCTGTTTTCGAAAGATTTGAGGCTTTCCTAAAACAAGGTTGACGCACAAGCACTAACTATTGGATGTCCATCCAACGGCGGTCGTGCTTCTTCAATCTCTGCTCTTCCTGCTCCGGCCGCTCAAACAAGTGCCGGCGGGACTGCCTGCTCCCTCCTCCTCGCGGTCGGCTGTGCTGCCGCGCAGGCCTCACCGCCCAACCTTACTCCCATCGCTGGCCTAGCCATCCCTCTACTCACCCACACCTGTTGTTATTCTCCGATGACGGCAGACGAACCAGTAAACCCTCGTATTCGTACTCCCCTCCGCGCGGGAAACAACTGCCGAGTCTTCCCTGCCTCCGTGTCGTCCCCTTCCTAGGCCTCACCGTCGTCCACCGCCCTGGTGCTCTCGGCGCGGCGTGGTCAACGTTGTCAAGGAACGACTTCCATCAGACGTGGACTGTACATGGAGAGGCTGACAACCGGGTCCACGGCCGCAGCAAGGAAGTGCCTCCTTATTACGTGCAAAATAATGATTCCTCCACTTGACAGCTAGGACCCACTGGACGGGCCACTATATTTCGCGAAAAAAGCGTTTCCCCTGACTGCTGGGACCCACCAGCTACATCTTCGCACGCAAGGAAGTGCGTCCTGGCAAAAAAAAATGATTCGCCCCCTAACTGCTGGGACCCACCAGCTACATCTTCGCAGGCAAGGAAGTGCCCGACAGTCGGGACCCACCTGGTCGAAGCGTATGTAGCGTTGTCATTCTGGTCGCAAACGTGTATGTACATATATATTGTTCGATGTAGAGGTGCGCACGTGTCGTAGTAGAGGCGCGCACGTATCATGTACACATACATACAGCAGCAGGGTGCAAGAAAGAAAATACGGCCACGTATGTGTACATACGGGCGGCGTCTCGAACGCCTACTCACGCATACGTATGGCCAGGGCTCATGTACATGGCTGGGTCGGAACGGAGAAACAGCATCGTCGTCGTGTTCATGGGGAGGCAACGGAATGCGTCGTGTTCATGGGGAGGCAACGGAATGCTTCGTGTTCATCGGGAGGGCTTGGACGGAACAGGCGATGGAAACGAGGCCTGGCGTACCGCAGAACGGAGGAAACGGCCTTGTGTTCGATCGGCCAAGTTCGAAACGGGATCCTGTTGATCAGGAGGGGTCTGGCGTACCACAAAACGGAGGAAACGGACCTCCTACGGTCGAAACGGGGGTCCTGTTGATCGGGAGGGGTGTGGCGTACCGCAAAACGGATGAAACGGACTTGTGTTGGAGCGCTACGGTCGAAACGGGGGTCCTGTTCATCGGGACTCCACGGGATACTGTTCATCTCCACCGTCGACTCCCTCCAGCCTCCACGAGCTCCTGTTCATCCACCGTCGACCTCCTCCAGCCTCCACCTGTGACTGTTCATCCACAGGCTCCTGTTCATCCAGCCTCCACCACGCGCTACTCCACCGGCTACTGTTCAACCAGCCCTCTCCACGGGCTCCTGTTCAACCACCCCTCCACATGCTACTGTTCATCCTGCCCTCCACCGTCTACTGTTCATCCTGCCCTCCACGGGGTGGTCCTGTTCATCCAGCCCTCCACGGGGTCCTGTTCATCTAGCCCCAACCGGCTCGATCGATCGGGGTCCTGTTCATCCAGAGGCAACACCACGGGGTCCTGTTCATCTACCCCCACCGGGAACTGTTCATCCAACCCCCCGCAACGCTCACTGTTCATCCAGAGGCAGCATCAATCGGCTTCAGTTAGCAGCAGTAGCGAAGGAATCACTCGATCGGGTTCAGTTAACAGCCATCGATCAATCGCTCGCATTCAGTAACTTGTAGCTTGTAGTGCAATTGCTCAGGTTCAGTTAGAGCCCAATGCCTCGCTCGGGTTCAGTTAGAGCCAATGCCTCACACACACGCGCGTACGTGTACGAGAGAAACGCGCATCGCTCGGCCCCCGACCTCCCACCGTAACCGGGAACTCCCCGAAATTTTCCTCCCCCTCGCTTCTACCACGTTTTTTCCATCATGGACGGCCCAAAGAATGTCATGCAGCTGCATCTCCGGCCCGCCCAGGACGAAAAGCCCATTTTCTGTCATGATTTTTTGTCGTAGAAGTAGGAGCCCACCACATCTATGATGATACCGGGTTTTGTCACAATTATCGTCATAGAAGTGTCATATTTATGACAGAAAAAATTTCATTCGGCCCAAAATGTCACGGATGTGTCTTTTTTTTCTAGTGGTTTGACTTGGTCAAAATGTGGCGGCCCGGCCCATGGCAAGCCTGTTAACGACATGTTCGCATATAGCCCATTTACAGCCCACTATCCCAGGGCCCGTTTACGGCCTATCCGAATTAGGCCCAGTAGCGTCATTTGGGCCGTCCAATATAATTCCAGCCCGTTTTAACTTCCGGCCCATGTATGGCCCATGACGTCTTTCGGCCCATATAAGGCCCTTATTACTCTCGGTCCATTAACGGCCCGTGGTAAAACTGACCCGTAATGAATAGTGTATCACTTTATACCCATTAACAGCACGTGGTGAAACTGGCCCGTAATGAACATCGTATCACTTATGCCCATTAACGGCCCATTATTCCGTTAGGCCGTTTCCAGCCCATGTTATCTTTCGGCCTTCTCGGGGCCCATTTATTCTTGGGCTCATTTCCACATTCATTTAGTTATGGCCCGTTACTGTCATTTTCTGCTCGTGGGCCAAATTAAGCCCATGGTTACAGTCGGCCCATTTGTGGCCCGTTAATACGTTGGGCTGTTTTCATAGCGTCATCAAAATATGGCCCGTTATGGTCGGCCAATGAACGATTTCAACTCTATCCCATTTATGGCCGTAGTGTGGTCTGTTATTCACTAATAGGAAAAGGCCTACTAGTGGCGCACCAGTTTTGCCTACTAATGGCGCACTACTGGTGCGCCACTAGTACCACGCCACTAGTATTATATACTAATGGCGCACCACTGGTGTGCCATTAGTATCTGGTATACTAATGGCGCACCGCGCCTTGCGCCATTAGTATAGACCAACATGCGCCATTAGTATGCCTCCCAGGGGGCCATATTTACCCATGTGCTTTGGCATACTAATGGCGCACTGTGGGGTGATGCACCATTAGTATCCTTTGGCATACTTATGGCGCACTGTGTAGTGATGCGCCATTAGTATCCTTTGGCATACTAATGGCACACTTTGCGGTGATGCGCCATTAGTATGAATATTAGGTTTTTTTTACTTTTCTGATTTTTGCACAGGTTACAAAATATATTATTGGACAGAATATAGACAGCACCACACAGCAATAGCAGATTCATCGAATACAATAGAAGATTAGTCTCCGAATACAATTCATCATATTAGTCTCCGAATACAAAAGACCGAACAAAGATAGAACATTACAAGTCTCGAGACCGCGAGTAGCGAGTTTGTCTTCACATTACAAGTCGATATCGATCATCTAAACTACCATCACATAGAAGAGAGCTGTGGTCATCATGATGAGCATCATCGCGATGAAACTGGTCTTCATCCGGTTCCTCCAACGCTCCCTCCTCTCTCCCGCTAGATAGCGGGCGTATCTAGATTCCACCTCCGCCCTAGTGGTGTACCCTTTGTAACTATTACCGCTGAAATGGTGAACCTGTCTCTGACACTCCTCCCAGTCGTCTAGACTCCGGGAACCTTACCCTTGTACACGACATACGACGGCATCTCCATGCACAAGCCAAACAACAGACAATACATAAGCAATATATAAGTATGCAACAAAAGGATCAGAAGAGAAAAGCAAGACATTAATAGCAAGATTCATGGTCCTACTAATAAATAGCATCAATTACATCTAAGTTGAACGACTGTCCAAACCAAAGAGACATACAATTCATTAAAGTTTAATTACAACATGAGCCAATCAATGTTTCAGAACTACACATAGCATCACTACTTTCGACTCGACTCATGGGACCGGAGCGTGGATGAAGCCACCGTCTGTCGTGATGGTCATGAAATCGCGGGCGTTGTCAGCCTGCATTTGTAGCGTTGTGTCTATCTCACTGTTGGACAGTTGATATCTGAGGTTGAACTGCCCCGAGGTATGAAGGACATCTTGATGGATGATTTCCGCAAACTCCAACTGGATGCGAAAGAATTCTTGTCTGATGTCCGCGTCTTGGATTGCCAACAAGCTCGCGGCCCAATATTTGAGATTATCTGGTAGCAGAAGGTGATGATGGTCCCGTACGATCGCCCGCATGTGATGGAGGGCGTAGTAGGCATCCTTCTGACCGCCAGGCGGCTGCTTGACGCAGCAGAACTTAGTATTGTGGGCGAACACGTGCCTGCCGTACCTACGAACTAGCCTGGTGATGGTGCCTCCAGATTTGGCATAGCCGGGGAGAACATCATCAAGAACTTTCTTGATATTTGTGTAGTCTATCTTGGAGTCACGGTTCGGGTCAAAATACGTGGCCATGGAATATTTCGGGCTTAAGAGGATGAGTATGCAATGTGTGTCACTGCATAGAACACGGAATGTTAGAAAAAAAGAACGATCGAAATCTAAGAAACCATATGTTACGGGGCGGTTAGGGGATGACTTACTCGGGAAAGTAAGGCACGAGGAATTTATCCTTATCTGGGTTTGCCAGAATGACGCCTTCAAGGTATGAACTCGTGACTTGGCAGTCCCCAGCACTGTCCAAGAGCTTGGCACGCATGTCGAAGGGGTCGACTATCATGATGTCCGGGGTCTTGTCTCTAATGATCCGCATCTCCATACTCAGCAAAAACAGCCGAATGAAGGTGTAGTGCAGCGAATGAAGGTTAAACATAGCAAAGATGTCATCAAACCGCATGATGATCGTACCCCTGATGGCGCCATCCACAAAGCCCTTGCCCTCTGGCACCTTGGCCACGAAAACCGGGTATGCCACATCATTCTCTCTGAGACGCCGCTTCTCCAAAGAAAGAACACTGTCATGCAGACTCCGCATAGCACCGGTTGCAGCATTGAGCATATTTGTCGGTAGCATCGCCCTACCCGCCACATGCACCCTCCTCAAGATATCCTTAGGTGAAGGTGGCCCGTCCTGAGCACGGATCATACTCGGTGCCGGCTGGCTCACACCGGCGCCCTTTTTAGTCTTTCGTTTCCGTCCCTTCTTCTTGATCTGCTGTAATGGGACCGAGTTCTGCCCACAGACCGCCTTCTTGAGCGTGTTGGGGCTGATAATATTTCGCACCTCAGCTATCCGAGGCTCGGTGAAGGCGGCAGCTGGAGGCGTCTCCTGAGAACTGAACGCCAGACGACGCCTGATGCAATTGGGTTTCTCCGCTGTACCAGCTAGATCGCGGTCGTCTTTGTTGGGTTCTTGAGAAGGAGGCCCGCAAAACTCATCACAGTACCCATGTTCGGCAAAGTACTTATCGACATTGGTAAATGTACCGTCGTCGTTGTCGTCGTCGTCCGGATCCTGTGCCATATGCATGTCCGGATCCTGTGCCATAGGGATGTCCGGCATGTCCGGTAGCGTTGCGGCGTTCTTGCCATGGCTTGGCGCCGGCACGACTGGCGGTCTTGTCTGTGGGGTGGTGTCCCCCGCCCCCAAACGAATCTGGCTCTTCGGCCAAAGAAGGGGCCAGGTTACGCAGGCGCTGAGGGTCATCTCATCATCTTCGTCGGCCCCAGCGGGTCGAATCGGAGGTAACAGCTCGTCGCAGCCTGGCAGCACCCGAACCAGTTCAACCCTATACAGTGTGGGTGGCATCGGATTACCGTGGAACACGGGGTTGCCCGGTTGAACGATTCGGCCCTTGGCGACATCGACCAACTCACTGCCCACGAAGTGCAGGAGAGTGCAAGGAACGTCGGCGTCGCCCTGCGAAAACATGTAGGGCGTCTGGGATGCCCAGGCAAAGGCAAGGAGATGAAGTCATCGGCCGAGAGGCTTAGTTACCGTGATGCCGTTGAGCTCGCTAATGTCGAGGCAACTGACAGAGGGGCCGCTTGCTGGCGAGGTGCCGGCCGGCGTACACCCGGGTGCTTTAAGCTCCAATGCCCGTGCCGGCGCCGGAGACATGAATACCGCCTCCGCCAGAGACACCAATGGCGCCGCCCGCACGTTGTGCGAGTTGCTGGCCGTGAAGCTAGGAACTGGGGGAGGCCCCTGTTGGCCGCCCGCAATCCACGTCGTCAGCCCATGAATCAATGTAGGCACCATGGCGTTGAGTGTCGTTCCTAGTTGTTGTTGCACTTGCTCTTGTTCAATCTCCGGAATCCGCTCCACTTGTGCCTTGAGTGCTTCAACCTCGTGCGACTGGCTTTCCGAGCTGGTCTTTTTCTCCTTTCGCCCACCAGCGGTATAGTATGATGACCATTTTGTGGACAAGCCTTTGCCAGCCACACGACCAGCTAACGTCGGCTTACTGAGCTTATCCTTGTTTTTCATTACGTTCAACGCCCTATTTAAAGGGGTGTCAAAAGGGGAGCTCTGAGACGACCCCGCGCTACTGCTTTCATTGTCCTGCGGAAGGAACATGAACCAATTAGAAATATTGGGGATTAATTAGAATGCAACCATATGGAGCTAATTATGCGGGGGTGTATTCCTTCCCAGAACAAGCTCAAGCGCCCTGGTCTTCGGATCCGTGGTAAGCTCCTTTGTTACCGGGTCCTCCTTGTACCGGGCCCTGAGAAAGTTCCTGGTCTGCTTGTCACGGTATTTCTCGGAGTGGGGTGGTAGGCCTTGCTCGGCACGCTCCGCGTCCTCCTTGTCCCATATAGGCTCCGCCACTCTGTAACCGCCGGGACCGAGTTGGTGGACCCCTAAGTTCAACTGCCGCATTTCTTTCCCCCACTGACTTGATTCGGAGGTTGCGCTGCTCTCGCAGTTGATCTTGAACTCCTTGTAGTCATCTTCGCTCATCAAAGGATATTTCGCCTTGATCTTCTCATAAATATCACCTTTTCAATCATTTCCTTCACTGTGCTTCTCCAAGCAGACAGGGACGTGCTCATCCTCGTGAGGACGGCATTGTTCACTTTATTCCCTGAGAGGCGTGTGTTTGCAAAGTCAGCGGGGAACTTGTATCGTTCGTGCAGCTTCATGAAGAGGAGGCTACGCAAATTCCCTCGGTCCTTATGCCTTAGGTTCTCGGTGTTGATCGAGACGGTGCTCCGGAGAATGCACCTGAGCTGAACCGAGTACCCCTTGACTACTTATTTGGGCGCCGTCGGATGCCCATTGGAGTTCACATCAGTAAATTCCTCCTTGACGGTGCCGAGCACGCTCGGGCGCTGGTCCTTCCATTGCCTCTTCGCTTGGCTGCCATCTATGCATGCGCCACCATCATCAGGGGTGGCATCCTCGGCGGCACCATCAGTGGTGTCATCCCTGACGCCACTAGGGGTTGTGTAGTCAGGATCGGTGTCTTCCGCGACGTCCTTATAGCGGTGAGGTTCTTCCTCCAACTCCTGGGACAGCTCCCAGATGTCACATCCCTGCTTTCCTGTTATGCATTAGGGTTGGTTGAACGTGTGCATCATGTTTAAATTTCTTTTAAACTTCAAATGGGGGCTAATCAACCCCAACACCCCCCCTGAAAATGCTAATTTCCAACAATTGGAATTTCAGTGAACCCAAAATGTCCTTCATAAAAGCCCACCATTTTTGGTCTTGATTAAAACCTCTGCCAAAAATGGTCTTGCAATATATGGAGCCATTCTGGATTTTTGAACAAGCCAAAAGTATTTGAATTTGGGCATTTTAAATGCTATAAATATTTTAAAGTGCTCAAATAATCTTGGAAGCATTTTTAGGCAGTTGAGAATATTCTCAAATGTGCCTCTGAATATTCCCTGGATTTTTGGAAATGGAATGGTATTTTAATCATTTCAATACACAGAGCAGAGCAAATATAAAAGAGAAAACAAAAAGGAACAAAGGACTTACCTGGAAGCCCACCTAGCAGGCCCACCTACTGGCCCAGCCCACCTCCAATGCCAGCGAGCTGCTTGCACTCACCAGCACAGCATGCGTGCCACGCAGCTGCCCGCCGCCTCGCCGCTCCCCTTGTCGAGCTGTCGACGTGGGACGTACCCCCTCTCTCTCTCCCCGACCTCGCAGACACTCGCTCTCCTCCCCTGACCCTCTCTCTCACCCTTCCCGATGATGCCCGAGCCGTCACCGTCGCCGCCGGTCGTCGCAGCCGCATACAACGCCGTCCCCGAGCCGCGCCACTGTGTCTAGTAGTGTCGCCGTCGTCGACTACGTCGACTAGCCAAGCCGCACGACGCTGGAGCCCCTGTAATGTCGCCGTCGCCGTCGTCTTCAACCTCGGGCCGCCCAAGATCGCCGTCGCCATTCCGACCGCACCGAGCCTTCCCCGAGCACGCTGACCGTCTCTGCGGCTTCCCAGTGAGCTACTGCTCCTCCCCCTTCTCTCCGCTTCATCGCTAGAGCTCTGTAGCCGCCGTGCCTCTTTCGTCCGAACGCACCGCCGCCTGAGCTCGTCGCCGACGTAGCTCCGGCCCCGCTGGCATGTCCAGCATGCTCACCACATCGTGTAGATGCTGTAGGTGCTAGCGCAACGCCGCCTAGGCCACTGCAGCCACGCGCACGAGCTGACCCGAGCTTCGGCCTCCGCCAAGCTCGTCGCAGGCGATGCTCCGGCCACTCCCCGGCCAAGCCATCACCACGGCTGGATGCGGGCGAGCACCAGCTGCCCGTAGCTGCTCTTCGCGCAGCAAATGGTGCCCTGTGGGCAAATCCCGTAGCACGCCGCCGCGTCTGGCCTCGCCGTCGGCTAAACACCCACAGGCGCTGATCGCTGACCGGCGAGGTTTGACCCCGCAGAATCAGGTTGACTTCCCCTCTCTCTCACTGACATGCGGGCCCCGCCCGGCTAATTAGTCTGATTAGTGCTAATTAACTAGGTTAGTTTAGTTAGTAGTCACTGACTAGTGGGCCCTGCCCAATTAATTAGGACTAACTAGCTTAGTTAGTACACAGAGTCACTAACCAGTGGGCCCCACCAGTCAAGTTTGACCTGGGCTGGCGCCTTTGACTCGCTGACATCACAGTGACGCAGTGCTGATGCAATTATTCATTTTCTGGATTTATTTTTATATAGGAAATTCCAGAAAATAGCCTAAACTTCTAAAAATCATAGAAAATCAACCATAGCTCCAAATCAAACAAATTATATATGAAAAATGATCAGAAAAATTCAATCTATCCATATGTAATGGTTTCATGCATGAAAAACCACTTTAACCTTGCTCTTTAGGTGAAACAAGCTAATACACTTATTTGCATAAGAGCTTAAGCTTTCATTTGAATCTTTGATTCAAATGGAACCATTTCAACTTGTTTCACATTGCATTAGGCAGGACACATCATTTTGCCATGTCATAGCATACATCATATTGTTTCATATTGCCATGTGTTGATTATGTTCTGTGTGTCCTTCGTGGTAGGTTCTGCCTCCGAGGATATCTCCGAGTATCCAACTGAAGGGCAGTACCATACTACCACTCCATCAGGCAAGCAACCCCGTTGATCATATCGATACAATCCCATGTTCTCGCCTCTGCTCTCGTTTACTACATTAAGACAACAACATTTCAAACTACTGTGTGCTATGGTAGTTGAACCCTTATCCTCTGCATGACCTGCCATTGCCACAGTAACTAGATGAAACCCACTAGCATGTGTAGGAGTTGATTGAGCCATGTTTGTGTTTCCTACCTTGCTATTCCTGCTATGCTTAGAGTTGTGTCCAGTCTGGTTCATCTAGGTGATGGGCTAGAGTGAAATGATTATGTCGGTAATGTGAGGGATGTGTTGAACATGATTTGGTAAAGGTATCGATGAGAGGCCATGTAGGAGTACATGGTGGGTTGTTTCATTGAGGCCGTTCCTAAGAACTGAGATCTGTATGTGTGATTTTAAGAATCAGCTTCTACCATGCATTGGGATCCTTAATTGACCCTCTCAGCTTCTTAATCACCCTAGTACTCTGTCCAGGAGTTGCAAATAGTATCTGGTGTTTGTAGGTTATGTGTTGGCAGCCGTGCGTAGCGCTGACCCTAGGGGTGGGCTATGTTGCGGTAGATACACCGTGGCCGGGTATGCCGGGTGCCCGTTTAGCGTCTCGGGACCCTGTTCACATCGTTCGGGGCCGTATGTGGAAACCTCGCCCAGACTCCCTGCGGATGGAACCTGGATAGGCGATAAACCTGGACTAGATACTTGAGTGTTTAGGTAGGCCATGGCCGACACCCTCGTTGGGCTTCCGCTTGAAGGTTGCCGAGTACATGTCGTGTAAACGGCGGTAAGTGGTGAGAGCGTGTATGAAGAAGTACACCCCTGCAGGGTTAACATCATCTATTCGAATAGCCGCGTCCGCGGTAAAGGACTACTTGGTTGCCTATACAGTTCATAGACAAGTTAATGGCTACTACTAAAAGACTCAAGATAAGTGTGTGTACCGAGGATGGCCCTCTCATAGGATGAAGAGGGAGGATCCCCGGTGGAGTATTGTGTTGGTGATTAGTGGACTTGTGTGCGAAAACTATTTTACTAGTGGTGTCTCGTAGGATAGCTTAGCCAAGGGTCAAAGCTGGCTTGCTGCAATAACTCCACCACCTTCTTGAGAATGAGCATGTATAGTAGGTTCTGATGTAAGACTTGCTCAGTACCTTTGTACTCATGTTTGCTTAATTACTGTTTTCAGACGACAACACCGCCCCCTCCGATGGGTTTTATGTAGATCTCGACTTCGATGAGTGACTTGCCACCCAGGTGGTGATCCTGGCCATGGAGGGCCCTATGTAGATAGACAGGCTTCGAGAAGCCTTGTTGCTCTCTAGTGTCTGTACTCAGACTATTTGCTTCCGCATGTGCTTGTATGCTTGTATGACTTGAGTGTCGGGTAATGTGACCCCTTCTATATGAACATGTTATGTATGGCTCTCTGGAGCCTTTAAATAAAGTACTTGAGTTGTAGAGTTTTGTTGTGATGCCATGTTGTATTTGCACATATCGAGCATATTGTGTGTATGATTGAAATGCTTGGTATGTGTGGGATCCGACAATCTAGTTGTTTATCCTTGGCAGCCTCTCTTATGGGGAAATGTAGTCTAGTGCTCCTTGAGCCATAGTAGTCCGCTACAGCCCAGTTCACCGGAGTCCTGCTAGCCCAGCACTACTGCTCAGGACACTTGACTGGCCGGCATGTGTTTCACTTCGTTCCTATGTCTGTCCCTTCGGGGAAATGTCATGCGGTGACTTCCGGAGTCCTGCCTAGCCTGCTACAGCCTGGGTTCCCCGGAGTCCTGTTAGCCCAGTGCTACAGCCCAGATTCACACGCTGATGACGGACATGATCGATGTGATTCATGTATGCCTGTCTCCATAGGCCTGTGCCGCTTTGGGTTCACGACTAGCCATGTCGGCCCGGGTTCTCTGTCATATGGATGCTAGTGGCACTATCATATACGTGAGCCAAAAGGCACAAACGGTCCCGGGCCATGGTAAGGCGACACCTGTGGGGATACCGTGCGTGAGGCCGCAATGTGATATGAGGTGTTACCGGCTAGATCGATGTGACTAGGAATCGGGGTCCTAACACCAGAATTGCTTGCCACCCGAACCGCCAGCCTCATCGTTGTGGGCCATGTTTCGCTCTAAATAGGAAAAAAGTTTGGTAAAAAAGTTTGTTATTGTCAAGGAACAAGATCATGGTCTCATCATTTAGGGTTTGTCGACACCGAGGCATCCTAAAAGCTAAGCTTTTATCATTTAGGGTTTGTCGACGACGAGGCACCCTAAAAGCCTAGGCGTACATTATTTAGGTTCTCATTGCGACACCGAGGCACCCTAAAAGCCAAGGTTTCATCATTTAGGGTTTGTCGATGCCGAGGCACCCTAAATGCTAAGTTAAGTTTTCATCATTTAGGGTTTATCGATGCCGAGGCACCCTAGGTTGGGCCTAATCACTTGTCACTAATCTCTTGGCTCTATTGCCACCTATGTTGGGTTTATCACCTAGGGTTTATCGATGCTAAGGAGAATTCTAAGTTGGGCCTAATCACTTGGCTCTATTTCCACCTATGGTTTAATGCAGCAAGAATGACGGGGCAGTTGATCCTACTTAACTAAGTACTAAGATACCCCGGCCCATGCATTAGTCGTAAGTACCCCATATGTCCTATTTTTTAGCAAAGTCATGCTAAAATTCACGGAAAATTTCAGCATGACCTTTGCTGAAAATAGGACATATGGAGTACCCGAATTTGCCGGAACGGAAGTTAATCGACATTCCGGCAAACTCAAGGGCATCTCGGAGTACCTGCCAAATCATTATCCCCGCGTAATGAAGTCGCCAATGGGTCATTTCAGAAGATCACAAGTAGCATCATCACAAGTACAACATCATCACAAGTACAGCAGCATCAGTAGTAGGTTTATTCTTCTTCTTCATAAGCATTAATTCTAGATGTCATAATCAGATTGAAATTTCAAACCACACACTTACTTTCAACTATAAACAAAACTGACTTGTTGTTAATGAACAGTTGCTAAAGATATATAAACAAAACTGACTTGCTGTTAATAAACAAAACTAAGAGCAGAACGTTCTTGCAACAAACATTATTGTGTGACATCGAAAGGCATCACTCTGCTTAAAGGGAAGGATGACTTAAGTGGCCAGATGTATATGATTGTACCACTTGATCTGCACTTCTCTATATTATATGATGTACTGAAGAAGCATGTCGCAGATGATGCGGACTATAAACTAAGTTATCTTAGAAGGTAGTTTCAATCATGCATATTTAAGATTTATTGTGTCTCCTTAACTCATTACCCATAAAATTTTGCAGGTGATCTTATTCTGTACTACTGCAATGGTTACAAAACTTGTTGCTGAAGTTCTCTCCTAGCTGAAACTGAATATAAGAGAGATTCATTCTAGAAAGTCACAATCTACAACTCGAACATATTTCTCACCTTGTTGCAGGTGATCTAGAGTAAAAAGAGCTGAAGTTCGAGAGTAACAAGTAACAAGAGCACATCTAGCAAAAAAATATAAATAGGAACATATTTCTCACATTGGAGGTGTTGCTGCTGCACTGTCTGAACTTCACTTCCTTTACCTCCTCGGAAACCTGAAATATGCAGATGTTAGAAAGCTTCTAATTTGTATATGATGATTCTAAGAAAAGGGAAAAGGAGTATCAAGAACATATTCACATGTCTGGATGTTAGCCATTACAAACTTCAATTTATCTATTTCTGTATCTCATAAACTATCATAAATGAATAATAGTATTACAATTCAGCTATTCCATGGAATAATCTCTCTGAACGTTCTTGCTTCAAAGTTGTCAGAAGTTCTAGCTAGGCTTCTAGCCATGACAAAGACATGTACTAAAAGTTCTCAGAAATAACCAAAAATAAAATTCATATCAGGACAGGAAGATGTTTGTTTGACCAAATAGTTACCACTCTCTGAACCATATTACTAAAAATTGGCAGGAACTTGCCTCCAATCTAAAACTTGTTGCAGGTGATCATATTCTGTACTACTACAACTCGAACAAGACCAACTCAACTCTAGCTGTCTTACACAGTGAACCGACATACAAATTCACTGAATCTTAGCTGCCAACTACACAGTGACCTAACATATAAATTCACCGAATCCTAGCAAAAGCAATGACGGCCACAACAAGTTGCAGCATCTTCACACTTGCTCCATCATGTGCATTTACGCCAGGATGACACAACACAATACAACCATGCATCAACACATGAACATGGTAACTAATTAACAGTTTTACACAATGACAAGATTAGCTACCGACAGTTCTTCCATTGGCCTTATGAATGGCAAGCTAGTTTTAGGGGAATAAAAACATCTCTCGGTTACAGACAAGCCAATCCCATGTGGACTGGTGATGTACATTAACATTAACATGCCGCCATGGCCCTAGGGTTTGCAGGGGAGGGGGTGGAGGAGAAGGGGGGAATCACCTGGGGAGGGGATGGAGGATTGGAGGAAGACGCCGGCGTTGAAGCTCCGGCAACGGCTGGGCGTTGAAGCTCTGGTGACACGCGGTGGGCTCCTCCACTCGCCTGTCTCTGCGTCTCGGCTTGGGCGGGAGGACGTCGAGGGCGCGGGCGCGGGCGGAGGGGGGACGACGAGGGAGGAGGCGCTCGGCTCAGCGTCGCGTGGCCTTGCTGAGCTGAGGTAGAGGCGATTGTCGTCTCCTCCTCCTCCTCGTCCTCCTCCCGGTCCTCCTCCGGCTCGGGGCGCGGGGGCGCGGGGGAGCTGTAGTGGTGGGGGGCGCGGGGGCGGCGGCGAGGGGGAGCTGCGGTGGTGGGCGGCGCGGGGGCGGCGGGGGTGGAGTCCGAGGGGGTGGTCGGGGCGGCAGCGTCGGGGCAGCGCGCGGGTGGATCTGGCGAGGGAGAGGGGTAAAGAGGATCTGGCGAGAGGGAGAGGGAGGAATTAGCTAGGGGGGAAGCTTACTAATGGCGCACCCCGCAGCGGTGCGCATTAGTAATCTTTTTTATATAGCAATGGCGCACCAGCCAGAGGTGCGCCATTAGTAATCTTTTTTTATATAGCAATGGCGCACTAGCCAGAGGTGCGCCATAAGTAATTTTATTTTTATTTTTTGTTGCATCTAATATGAATATGAATATGAATATGAAACAGTAATAATTTTAATAAAACAGTAATAATTTTTTAAATAATATCATCAAATTTGTTATTTGAAAATATTTATGAATATGAAAAAATATCATCAAATTTATTATTTGAGATATCATCAAATTTGTTATTTGAAAATATAATCAAATTTGTTTTTTTTGCAAGTTGCATTCATTTGTGACGGTGGAGCGGGTCGGGGAGGGTGTGGGGGGTCATCGGCGGTAGTGGAGCGGGGGAGGGTGCGGTGGGTCGTCGGCGGCCGTGGAGCGGGGGAGGATGCGGGGGGTCGGCGGCGGCGGCCGGTGGAGCGGGGGAGAGTGTGCGGGGGGTCGGTGGCGGCAGTGGAGCGGGGGATCGAGGGTGCGGGTGGTCGGCGGCGGCGGCCGGTGGAGCGGGGGAGAGGGTGCGGGGGGTCGTCGGCAGCGGTGGAGCGGGGGAGGGTGCGGGGGGTCGGCGACAGCCGGTGGAGCGGGGGAGAGGGTGCGGGGGGTGCTCGGCGGCGAGGAGGACCGGATCTGGCGAGGTGGGATAGCGATCGAGATGGAGGGGGATCGAGATCGAGTGTCCATGAAATTTGAAAACATTCATGAGTTCAAAAAGTGCCCATGAAATACAATCGAGAAATGAAGGCTACAATTTAAATACAATCGATCTTAGCTAGCTATCTGTTCACAATCTTCTTGCCCTTATTTTTCGTAAATGGAGTTCTTCTCTTGAATGGACGTCCTTTAGGTAGGGTGGTCCTGCTTCTTCTTGTGGTGTATGCTGATACTTCATCGTCGTCGTCATGTTCCATCTTCGGGTCGCCGTACTTGTCGAAGTCTTGCTCATTGGCGACTCCATCCATTCCGATGATCTTCCTTTTGCCTCTCCTCACGACAACACGACTGGGCTTTGGCGGGTCGGTAATGAATAAGCATTGGTCGACTTGGGAAGACAGTACCCATGGCTCATTTTTCGCGGTGACGTTTGTGCCCGCGGTCTTGGATTTGGCTTCGGGTATTACCATGGTGGTGAAATACCGGTCTTCTTTTATGAAGTTCTTGGCCCATCTCACACGGAACATCGGGACCTTCTCTCCAGTGTAACTCAGCTCCCGGATCTCCTCGATCCTTCCGTAGTATCTGTCCTTGTCGTTACTGGTGTAGGATTCCATCGTTACCCCGGAGTTCTGATAACCATCACTCTTCATGTCCTTTCCCTCGGTGTAGAATGTGTAGCCGTTGATATCATACGCCTCATACGTCATCAGGTTGTGCTCGGCGCCCTGTGACAAGGCGAATATGAGTTGTTCTTCCGCGGAAGAATCCTCATGTAAAGGGTACGACAGAAGCTTCTGCTTGAACCAACGCGTGAAACATGAGTTGTGCTCTTTGATTATATCTCCGTCCGTCCTCTGTTGGCCTCGGTCATTGTACGTCTTCTCAATAAAGGTTTTGTGCTCTACCACCCAAGGATCGACCATGTCTATGTGTTGTAGCGCGACTAGGTTTGCTCTTTCAAAGTCGGCGAGTCAACCCTCGAAGTCGACATGCATTTCGCGGCGACCCCTCACGGTGACCCCATCCAGCGAGCCTGCCGAGGTGCCTGTTGACGGGCAGACCAACGCGGTTCTCGATGCCTAGATAATTCAACACGGTCAGAAAGGCCCTGGCTATGCTTCCCTCTATATGTGACATGTTGCGAACGTATCCTTTGATGACACCATTCATCCTTTCGAACGGCATCATGCTGTGCAGGAACGTCAGCCCGAGTTGGATGATATCCTCCACGATATGGACCAGCAGATGCACCATAACGTCGAAGAATGCGGGCGGGAAATACATCTCAAGCTCGCATAATATCACCACGATCTCTTCCTGTAGCCTTCTGAGTTACCTCATGCCAACCTACTTCCAAGAGATGACGTCGAAAAAGTTGCATAGGCCAAATAGCGTTTCACGGACGTGCGCGTCCATGATCCCACGGATTGCAACTGGAAGTATCTGCGTCATCAGCACGTGACAGTCGTGAGACTTCATCCCACTGAACTTCTGCTTCGCTGGGTCTAGGTATCTGCTTATCTTCCCCGCGTAACCGTAAGGAAGTTTTACTCGTACGAGGCAGGTGAAAAACTGATCGATCTCCTCCTGATTAGAGTGAAGCATGCGGGAGGGTAGTCATTTCCGGTCTTCTTGGCCCTTTTGCCTTTGCGACGACTTTCCGTGTCCTGCTTCGCCTCATCATCATCATCATCATCATTAGCGTGAAGCTCCTCCCTGATGCCCATTGATTTCAAGTCTGCCCTTGCTTTCGGCCCATCTTTGGTCCTCTCTGGCAAGTTGAGCAGGGTACCTAGCAGACTCTCGCACACATTCTTCGTGATATGCATGACATCAACGCTGTGAGGCACACGGTGGATCTTCCAGTACGGCAAGTCCTAGAAAATAGACCTCGTTTTCCATACCTTCAGCAGCGGCTCTGGCGCCTTTTGCTTCTTTCCCGGCTCTGGCACCTTTTGCTTCTTTCCCGGCAGTGGGCAATCTTTCCAATTTTTCAACAGCTTGTCTATTTCCTCGCCGCTCCTCGTACGCGGGCGTCTTCGGGGTTCGGTTTCACCATCAAACAGATCCTTGCGTTTCCTCCATGGGTCATCGTCGCGAAGCCACCTTCGATGTCCCATGAACACGGTTTTCAAAGACCCAGGATCTCTATCTAGCTGGCGATACGTTGTGACATCCATGCACCTGACGCATCCAGAAAATCCGTGGACCACCTGCCCCGTGAGATATCCGTAACCGAGATAGTCGTGCACCGTCGTGAGCAGTGCGGCTCTCATAGGGAAATATTCTTTCTCTGTGGCGTACCACGTATTGGTTGGCGTTTTCCACAGCGTGTCTAGCTCCTCTTTTAGCAGCCCCAGATACAGATTGATGTCGTTCCCTGGTTGTTTCGGCCCTTCAATTAGCATACTCATGTGAATGTACTTCCTCTTCATGCATAACCAGGGGGAAGGTTGTACATCCACACAAACACATGCCAGGTGCTATGTGTGCTTCTCTGGCTGCCAAACGCATTGACTCCATCGGTGCTCGCGCCCAGCACGATGTTCCTTGGATCCTTCCCAAATTCTGGGTGTTCGAAGTTCAACGCTTGCCACTAGCTCCCATCCTTAGGGTGACTCAGCATCTTGTCTTTTTTATTTATCTCCAGATCATTTGCGTCATCTTCTCGCTTCTTCTCCTCCCTATCCGCGTGCCAACGCAGGAGCTTTGCTACCTTAGGGTCTGCGAAATACCGCTGCAGACGAGGAGTGATCGGAAAGTACCACACAGATTTTCGAGGAGCTTTCTTCCTCTTCTTGTATCGAGTGACGCTGCACACCGGACATATGGTAGACTCCACGTGCTCGTCCCGATAAATGATGCAATTGTTCATGCACACATGGTATTTCATGTGCGGTAAATCTATAGGACACACGATTTTCTTTGCCTCCTCGAAACTGGTCGAGCACTTGTTCCCCTTGGGAAGACGTTCGTGCGAGAATGACATGTTCTTGTCGAAGCATGCGTCGGTCATTTTGTGTTTTACCTTCATCTCCAGAGCGATGAGCGTTACTTTCAGACGGGTATCCTCGGGCCTGCATCCTTCATACAATGGAGTAACCGCGTCTATCTCCAGTTGATCCAGCTTGGCTTTCTCTCGGGCGGCAGGTCTTGCGTTATCCCTCTACTTGAGAAGCAGCTCTTGAATATGAGGGTCCTGCACCCAGCCCATCGATGGTCCATCATCGTCTGCTCCGCCCGCATCTTCATCTTCATGATCATTCCCTTCGTCTGCTCCGGCATCTTCCTCATCATCATGTCCGACATCTTCTACATGATGACTGTGTACATCATCACCGTCGTGATCATGTCCTGGAGATTCTTCGTCTTCTCGCCCGCCCAAGCCACGTTGGTTGTCTTGCTGCCCTTCCTCATTTCTTGCCCGGCCCCTATGGACGGCTTCATAGTCATCTTCATCACATTGCCACCGGTAGCCATCCATGAAACCACGCAAGAGCAGGTGGTCCCGCACCTGCCCGGAATCCGGGTCCGCAATAAGGCTCTTCAGCTTGCATCTTTGACACGGACATCTTATCTCCGTCTCATTCTTTTGAAGCATCTCGGCCTTCGTGGAGCTCAAAAACCTATTCACGATGCCTTCGGTCATCATGCGGACCATGGTCGCCTGCGGGGTAGAGCAAAACGATATTTTAGAACCAAAAAAAATTTGGCATGACTTTCCCTAAAAATAGGACCAAAAAGAATGCATAGTCCCAAAATTCTCGCCGAAACGGAAATGAATCAACATTCCGGCAAAATATTGCAACTATCGCATTTCAAATACCGGTACCTGCAAACACAAACATATATGCAACACCACAAACATACATAGATCTAGCTAGGCCACAAAAGTGCATGTGCACGTTGTTGGAGGGAGAACAACATAAAGATAGCTTCCCCCCTTACTTACCTATCAAAAAAAGGTAATTTAACCACTTAATTTGGATGAATCTATTGTGCAAATAAGGTGAGGAGGAGGAGGCAGCCGAGACAAGCTTGGAGGAGGAGGTGGGGAGAATGAAGTGGGGAAAGTGAGTGGGTAGGTGTGGCTGTCCAAAATATCTTGTTGGTCCCTGGTTACTAATGGCGCACCTGCTGGTGGAGCTCCATTAGTAGTTTTGCAAAAAAAATATACTAATGGCGCACCGTGGCATAGTGCGCCATTACTAGTTTTAAACTAGTAATGGCGCACTATGCCACGGTGTGCCATTAGTAGTTTTGCAAAAAAAGAATAAAAAATACAGTAGTGGCGCACTGTGTGGCTGGTGCGCCATTACTAGTTAGAACTAGTAATGGGGCACTGTGCCTGGATGCGCCATTAGTATGTTTGGAAAATGAAAAAAAAATTGTTACTAGTGGCGCACCATGTGTCTGGTGCGCCATTAGTGTCTTCCACACTAATGGCGCACCTGCACATGGTGCGCCACTGCTATATAGTAGTGGCGCACCACATGTCAGGTGCGCCATTAGTATCCATTTCATCCATGTCAGGGGACACAAGCTTAATTACAAGCAACTCGTTTTTACATATAAATATAAGCACAAAAATACTACATGAAAGAAATTAATAACGTGTGGTACATGTCCATATTTTAGTTGCTTCTGACCTACTCCATCCGTCCTTAGAGCATCTCCAGCCGCGCCCCCAACAGACCCCAGGCTATTTTCTAGCTCCGGCGGGCGAAAATCGGCCCAGTCGCGTCCCCGGGATTCCCTTTATCGCAGGGTTGGGCCAAAATAACAGCCGGCGCACCCGAGCAAAATCCGGCGTGCTGGGGGGCGCCTGGGGGCGCCGGCACAAGCGAAAAGGGTGCATGGGGCCGCTTTGTCGGCGAGAGGAGGGCCTTTTCCCACCGTTTCTTCCCGCTTCCCCCCGGCTTCCCTCTCATTCTCTCCATTCCTCCCACCAATCTCCTCCCACTCTCCTCCCCGCAATGCTGCCGAAGAAGTACGTGGTCCTCACGCCGCGACAGGTGCGACCACCGCCGTCGCCTAGCCGAAGCAGAGGAAACCGAGGGGGCCGCCGTCCAAGCCCCCGGGCATGTCCAACACCGACTGGAGGGCTGAAGTTCAGTGTCGGGAGGCAGTCACCACTGACCGGCAGAACAGGGCCAACACCAAGAAGGCCAGGGACAGCATGGCGCTCGCGGCTGCGGCGGCGGCGGATCAGGCGGAGCCCTCGACCGAACATGCCGAGGCGGCTCACGTGGGGATGATGAATCCACCTGGCGTCCACTGCCAGTACGCGCCCTGGAGCCAGCAACGCGTCGGCTCTTCGGCCGGCTTCTCGGCCTTGCGGCAACCCTGGGTTGCTCGCCGTTGCCGGGCTACATCGATGGGGACACGCACGGTGGGTTCAACCCCAACATCACCTTCCCCCATGGTCACTTGGCCCAACGGACACCCTCGCCCGCCTTCACCGGCATGCAGTACCCTCCGTACAACTACTCACCGCCGGCCTACGCATCCTTCCCGACGCCCCCTCTCCACTGTGGCGCGCTGCCCTTCTCCCAAGCCTCCACGTCGCACCTCGGCGACACCGACGCAACCGAAGCCGACATGGACGACATCATCACGGCAGGCTCGGCCGCCGCCACCGCGTCCCCAGGGTTCACTGCGCAGGATGACACGGTAGACCTCAACGGCGACATGGACGGCGAGCTCGACTACGGCGAGGAGGAGCCGGATGAGGAGGAGAAGGAGGACGAGGATGAGGAGGAGGAGCCGGCGCCGACAAGGAAATGGAAGAAGAAGAAGAAGAAGAAGGGGGCGGCCAGGACCGGCGAGCCGCGCATCAAGTGGGCGTCCAAGGAGCAGGAGTGTCTCACCGAAGCATGGAAAGTCGTATACCTCAACCCGATCACCGGCACAAACCAGAGCATCGACACATATTGGGAGCGCATTAAGGCCGAGTTCGACGAGCGCAAGCTCGTCGACCCCTACTTCAAAGGCGTCCACATGCATCGCGGGTCGAAGGCGATGGCGAACCATTGGGAGCTCATCCAGACGGCGTGCAACAAATGGCATGGGATTGTCGAGGAGATCGCGACTCGCCCGGAGAGCAGTGCCAGCATTGAGGATCAGGTATGGCACGCCGGTTGCCACTACAAAAAAATACACTTCCGTGATGATACGTGTTTGTCATAGTAGGTCACGTTTTCTGTCATGCATGTACATCCATGACAAATTTATGACAGAATCAAGATAGTCATACCTGTGCTGTCGTAGAAGTGTTCCATGACATTACCAAAATTATCATCACGGTGTGTCCACTTCCATGACGATAAATCGCGCGTCACAGAAGTGCTTTCTTCAAGGGTGACCAACATGTGGCATCCACCATAATGGAACGATGTTAAGCTATCGTGTCCGGTTTTGGATCCGATAACCCGTTAACAGCCCCGACCAATGGGGATTTTCCACATGTAAAATCATCATTGGCTATAGGAAACACGTGTCGGCTCACCGTTGGGACAGATGTCATCCACTCATTGGACCCAAAGCGCCTATGATACGTCGACACGTGGCACGGCCCAACAGAGGCCCATACCTGTGAAAAGGCCGGCCCGTTTGACTTGGTCAAAAGGTGGAGGGCCGGCCCATGACAAGCCTGTTAACGGCATGTTCGCATATAGCCCATTTATAGCCCACTAACCTAGGGCCCATTTACGGCCTATCCGAATTAGGCCCAGTAGCGTCATCTGGGCCGTCCAATATAATTCTAGCCCGTTTTAACTTCCGGCCCATGTATGGCCCATGACGTCTTTCAGCCCATATGAGGCCCTTATTACTCTTGGCCCATTAACGGCCCGTGGTAAAACTGGCCCGTAATGAACAGTGTATCACTTTATACCCATTAACGGCACGTGGTGAAACTGGCCCGTAATGAACAGTGTATCACTTATGCCATTATTCCGTTAGGCCGTTTCCAGTTATCTTTCGGCCTTCTCAGGGCCCATTTATTCTTGGGCTCATTTCCACATTCATTTACTTATGGCCCGGTACTGTCATTTTCTGCTCGTGGGCCAAATTCAGCCCATGGTTATAGTCGGCCCGTTTGTGGCCCGTTAATACGTTGGGCTGTTTTCATAGCGTCATCAAAATACGGCCCGTTATGGTCAGCCCATGAACGATTTCAACTCTATCCCATTTACGGCCATAATGTGGTCTGTTATGGGCCCATGTTTGGCCAACCGATCATACGGCCCATAGAAGGCCCATTGATGATACGTCCCATAGAAGGTCCATTGTGTCTACGGCCTATATAAGGCCCATTGTTTCCACGCCACGTAGAAGGACCATTGTTTCTACGGCCCTTAGAAGGCCCATTGTTTCTACGGCCCGTAGGAGGCCCATGTTAACTACAACCAGTGGGCATCAAAGTTCGCCACCAGTGCAAATATAGGGAGCACCCCTACACTATACAAAAATGGCTTGCTGTTTTCTTCAGCTGGTGGCTGCATGTTAAGAACAAATTTTGTATTGCACCAAAACAAATTACAACTATAAAACAAAAGAAAGGTTGGCATAAAAGTTAACAGTCTAGCAGATAAATGGACCACCAGAAGTTCGGAAGCTCAGTTCATTTGACCCGACTGTTACGTTTTCAAGCTATATTGTCCGATGGAGCACCATAACCTTCGCCTTCAGTTCTCCTTGGGTCCTGAACAACATAGCAAATGTCTGATAGTCTGGTTTCAAAACCATGCATATCTTGACAACATCAAACAATGTCTCTCCTTGTTTCATAAAGGGTCTTTGTTAGGGAATGGACTTGTGTCTGGAGCGCAGATACAACATTGTTTTGAGCTTGCATATCTTGATCATGAGGCAGTTTGGACGAGATTGCCTTAACAACCAAGCCAGTATTACTCAGGAACGTGCTTTTGGCACTGTTAGTGGACATGTACTGACCCAGTGCAGCAAGAGCTGACATTGCGGTTATAGTTGCCTCGCCACCTTCAGAAGGTGGCAGTTCCACCATTTTTTCCATAGCTCGCTGAAAAGTTGTGGTTTTACATTAGTAGTACCAGAACAGAAGATATTAAGGAGGCAGCAAAACCAAACAAAATAGCTTTGGTCTATATATAGAACTTATTCTGGTGAAGCCATGTAAAATAATAGTTGTATTTTATTGCAAAGTACATAATAAAACCAGGTTCCAAACATATGACCATGTACCATCGCTAATGTATTGTCTATTTCTTCACATTGTATTGAGGGCTAAGGTTAAAGAGAAAAAGTTTATAATACGGTAAGCATAGTAAGACATCATTCATATCACAAAACAACTGAGAACAGACAAACAGGCAATTATAATATTGTGTGGGCAAGTCCAGCACGGAACTAGATTACAGGTCAAGATCAAAGAAACATCACTCCTCTCTTTTAAACCTTGTAAGGTGTAATGATACGCTAAGACACTTGTGTATAAAATTGAAAAGAGTAATAGACATTGGATGCAAACCATGCAGTTCAAGGCACGAGTCAAAGTAAGTAGTAGTTAAAAGGCATGAGGATTAATGACTTATAATAGCGGCTTTGACTGGTGTAGTCATGCCCTTCTTCTTGCTGGTGTGACAGACCTTGAAGATTTCCACAACATTTGGTTCAAGTACTTTTTTGTTCCTTGCGGGCTTTCCTCTGCATTTGGAACAAGTCAATATAGATATGATAATATGGTACAGCGAAAAGAGTGAAACAACAGCTAATTACAAGAGCCTCGAAGTGTGCAATATAGCTACGAGATCCTGTCGTCTGTTGGAATTTCACTTTCGTATGGTTGGCCTTGTTCTTTGAACAGTTCACCTACAAGAAGATAGATTTGTGTGGCACATGCGTAAATAGGACTTCAACATGTGATCTGATCACATATATATAATGTACCTGATACTTCGGATCGGACCAGTGTTTAACGAGGCCTCTCCAGTCTTCATCAGATATATTTTCCACTGGAGATGTTTGGGCAAGTTCACTGTTAGCCTTGCCTTTAAAGTGAGTTTTCCTCGAGTTATACCAATATTGTCGCAGAGCAGACTTGAAAACATGGGTGCAAGCTTGTCTGGTTGCATCATCTTGGCTATCCAACTTGAACCTCATCTGTTGAAAATTATGGGAGTCTCATTATCAGCAACCTAGAAAGTATTAGATAGAGCAAGAAGATATTACTAGTTTCCATACATAACCATACTTACAGATAAATGGTCGAGGAAGGTGTTGAACTGGGTTTCGTATTTGTCATTCCTGTACAGAATCCATGTTGGGAGGATACGCACATGACACCTAACAACAACCGCTGCCTCTGATACTAACTTGGCTGACTCTGTAGCATCACATGGCCTTTTTAAACCTGCCTCAAAACGGATCTCCATTCTTCCTCCTCTAGATTTAGTTAACCTATCGAGCATTATCCCAGATGTTTGTTTCCTCTTGCGCCTAGGTGCTAGTACAACAACAACCATATGAAGTGTTAGTGTACATCAAACTGTGAGACTACATATAAAGAAGCATGCAGCTATAACTTGACTCTAGCAACTATACCTTCTTGCTATTGAAGCTCACAAAGTTCATCTCATCTTGCCAACTCATCTTGTGTCAAGAGTGGTTTGGAAGTAGTGTCAGGTGGCAAGGGAGCTCGAGAACATGCTGCTAGCTGAGTTGACCAACGAGTAAATCGTGCAGCTGGTGGTACTGTGGAAGGTGTTGCAACAACTAGGGTTGTCTCTGCTTGTTTGGTGGCAGCTATTTGTTTCAGTTTGGCTTGTTCTGCAGCTCGTGTAGCACGGGATACCCTGTCGGTACAATTTTCCGTTGTACTTTGACCTTATATTGCACCATCAGTACCAGCAGAATCTGCAGGATTGTTCCGCTTCCCTTTCCCTGTCGTTCTGTCTTCCTTCCTCTTTCTCTGTGCCATGTTAAGCAAGCCGACAAGAAAAACGAATAACAATTTAGTTCTTCAGAACAAATGTACTTTGATGTAAGAACGTGGTGTGATAGACAGATATTGTATGTTCTAGAAATAGGAACACGTGTCTTAGTCACAAGTATAATGTGTAAAGTAAGCAGATGAAATTCAACAAAAAAATAAGCAATACAAGCTAGTCATCATACATAACATGCAACCACATATAACAGTACCAAGTTAGAGGGAGAACCTATGATGGTGCACTAGGGGAGACGTGTTCATCACCAACACAGCTACTTTGAGTGTCTATGCATGTGTTGTCTTGGAAATCATCTTGGGGGGATGGAGGAGTAGAATCTGTAGAGGCCCTCTATTTGGAAGGAGCACCTTCATCCGCTGCCTTGCTAACTTCCTTCCGCTTTATTGATTTTGAATTGTCAAGTAAAACTGACAAGAAAAAGCAATAAAATTCACTCTTCAGAACTCATTCGTGCATGATACTGACAATCACTACTTTGATGTAAGGCGAACACATGATTCCAGGATGGAATAATATGAAAAACAGGACGGCATGGTATATTCACAACTGTTTGTGTAAACTAAGAAGAAACAATTTCACAAAATAAGAAGCAATGCAAGCTAGACACCATGTGAAAGATGCAACCAATATGACTCTGCCAAGTTAAAAGTGTCCCATCATAAATGGCATTTCAACAAATTAGAAGCAGCCCATGCTATAAATCATATCAAAGATGCAACTAATATCACACTGCATATACTGAAGGTGTCTTGTTATATTGATTTATGCGGGATACAAAAAAACAATAATTTTTATGTGAGGACATGCTTAATAGACAGATGTACTGTGTACTAAATACAGGAAGGCATGTCACATTAATAGGTATAATGTATAAGCTAAGCAGAATAGCACATGCAGTTTAACCAGATTGGAAGAATTACAATCTAGACACCATATGCAAAATGCAACCACATATCATGCTGCCAAGTTAGAGCAAGCACCTGTGATGCTAGTGTAGGGGAAATGCGGTAATCAACTACAGAGCTACGTTCACTATCTTCATCTAGCCTTGTTGTTTCTTGCGAATCATGTTGGGAGGCTGACGCTGCATTCTTTAAATGAGGAGTAATGCACTTGCCTGACTGCCTTATCGTGATTGATGAGGGATACACAAGAACATTTGTTTGATGTAAGAACATGATTAATACACAGATGTACTAGTATGTACCAAAAACATAAAGGCATGTCATATTCAAAGGTATAATGTGTAAGCTAAGCAGATGCAATTTAACCAAACTGGAAGTAATACAAGCTAGACATCCGGCTGGAGTGGTGAGCATGATCATCTAGGACCTGAGAGCCTGGTGGGAGGCGGGCTGCTTCGCCACCATCATGGCTTTTTATTTGGCTTCCAGGTGATGCCTCTCTTTGCTGGGCTTGTCACTGGCTCGGCCAGTGCCCTGACTAGCTATTTGTCTTCTCGTGCTCACGGGATGGTGGTTCATGTAAAAAATATCTTTCCTTATCTTAATAAAGACCGACTTTGGACTTTCGAATAAAAGCTAGACACCATCTGGAACATGCAACCACATATGACACCGCGGAGTTAAAGCAAGCACCTGGGATGGTGGTTCATTGCGAGCGAGGTCATCAACTCCAGAGCTACGTTTACCGTCTCCATCTGCTGACAGTGCACCTATTATAAGGCTAAAACATGTCTGGCCTATCTGAGTACGACGCTGGAGCGACTTCTCTCTTTTCTTTTTTGCTTCTCTCATAGCAGCAGAGCTGAAATACCCTTGCATAAAAACACAATAGTGAGAGTATGGGTGAAGTGTGTGCAAAACTAGTGCACTGTAAAAGTAGCAGATAGCAGGTGGATGAAAAATAAATGACATGAGACATATGATAGCTCTACAACATTGCATGGCAAACAAAATTAGATTCTACTCCATATGATTTTGTAATATATGAGCACAAGAAATGCAGGTACTCCTCTAGCACACCACCACATGTGGTCATATCAAGATAACAGTCGACTGAAAATAAATAGGTCAGTCGATTTTTTTAATGAACCATCCGATCTATAAGGAACGGGCAGATGGCCTTCGTCTACCGCCCGCCAGTCACTGTTAACGATCTTTCTCGAACCGCCAGCGACCACCGGCCCAGACCCGTGCCTCCGCCGCCCCGCCCTCCCCTCAACCTCACACCACCGCCGTGCTTGGCAGCGCCCCCAGGCCATACCTTTAATCCCGGTCGACCTCCAGATCGAGCACCAGTAGCTCGAGGCCCCACACGCCCCTAATATAAACACCGAGGCGCTGCTTCCCCGGTGTAATAGGTGGACTAGCGCCTGTTACGCCGGGGAATGCTTCCATTAATTGGGAATCAACTGAGCAGGAATTGAAATTCAGGGGGCGACGGACCTCTAGCTAAGGTGAAATAGTATATGAGGAGAAACCTTGTGCATCGCGAGTTACTAGGAACATCTAGTATCAAGAAGAAGCGGTCAACTGTGTCTTCTGTGGGATGAATACCGTGCAAGCAGACACGTATGATTTGCACGAATAAGGGAAGAGGGGTACCATTTTCGGTTGCCGGTGTGGTCGCCTCCACATGTTGCGCCGATCTTCTTTTTTTTGCCAGGGAAACCGATGTTCTGGAGGAGGGTGCAGGCTTGGGCCAAATTTTGACTGTGTTACCGTGGTCATATGTCGATGGAGGGGAAGCAGATATGAGGCGGCGAAGGACGGTGTAGGAGGAATAGCTCCGGTGCGGTGGAGGGTGGCGAAGTTGGAGCGGTAGCGGTGAGGCGCATGACGGCGTGGTTGAACTGGCTCGGGTATGGACGGCTCGGCCTTGGCTTCAACTACTAGCCGTGGAGGGCGTTGCGGTTGAGGTTAAGGTGGACGACGACGTTGGGGTATCGGCTCTGACGTGATGGAGGAGGGCGGCAGTTGATGGGTGGAATGGGGTGGCGGACGGAGGACGATGAGGTTCCGCCGCTGGTGGAGAGGTAGTTTTTGCACCCACGAAGTACGAATGCGGAATCGGACGGGTGGGCGGGGGGGGGGGGGGGGGGGAAGGGGGAGAACCATGTTTCGGTCTAGGACGCTCTTGTGTTTGGCTTTTTTGAACAGAAGATGGGACGCGCTTGTTTGAAATTTGGGGAAAGTACAAACTTTGCCCCCTCCTTAAATTTCGGACCTACTGCGGGTCGGGGGTAGGATGGTAATCCCAGGTGTCCCAAATAGTTGGCGGGAGCGATTTCGGCCGCGGGCATGTGTGCTTAGGCGGCCATTGTGTATGAATGTTTTTCGGAGGCGGTTGCGTGGCGTCTAGATGATGCTACAAACCTACCCCATTTTAGACCTTTGGACGTCGGGCCAGTAGGTTTCACGGGTCGCAGTTATTAGAAAAGTAATTTCCTTGTACTACCAAACATTGGTCTCACGCAGTTTCGGGCGAGTAGAGGCTCTTTTGGCGCTTCATTCGAAATTTTGAAACACAAGCATTCACGTTTAGAGTACTCTTGAACTTTGAGGATTGACCTAAATAGATAACGTTAAATTTGACCTTGTATGTTTGAAAACCTCATTAAATTATCTGCTTCTTTTTGATATTTTGACACTTGAAAATCCTAAAACTATGATTATTTTGGAACGGAGGAGCTAAATTAGAATCTATTTTGTACACGACTACATATGCTATTATGTACAAAATTAGAACAAAGATTGGTGCCCCCATAATTTAGGTATAATTTACAAATTCCATGATATCAAATTCAAATAATTGAATGGACTTCATGTTGAATTCGATATTTTTAAACCACATTAAGTTGAATTCAAATGTATGCTAGTTCATAGGTAGCTATTTATAATGTTCATTGTGTAACTTTCGTATGTATAATGTGCTTTACACACACAACATAACTATACTCACGTTTATATTCAATTGCTAAAGTGATGCATTGTATGGAGTTCAAAAATACTAACTATGTGAATCAATTGTGTCGAATAATAACATAGACATGGTCAAATTCGATAGAATCTAGATGTCTGATGGATCAATGACCGTTCCTTACGCGAATTGCAAATATCATGATCCCATCCTAATATTTGGATACAATTTATATCCTTAATCAATGTGTACAACAGTCTTGTACGTGTAGTTTCACTCTCCATCGGTGGTCTCTCACACATGCTCACACACTCTCTCCCGAGGTGTCTTTCTCGCACACATGCTCTCGATATAACCCTCCCTCCCTCTCGTAACCATTTACGACAGTTTTCACTAACCTTTATCAGAAGCACTCTTCCTCTCGCAAGCATACACACGCACAATCCCCATCGACCCTTTATATATACATAGACCTGCCTACGTGTCTCCTGTATGCACATTATCTTTAGGCCTGTCTCTCACGCATTGTCTCACACCTCTCTTCCTAATCAACGAGTATGATTCTAGCATAGCATTCTGTAGGATGCCCCTTAAAGTTAGGTTGGATGAATAGTAATATCAAAGATAAAGGGCTTACCTTAGTCTGAGAACCTAGGGTTACAAATCCTAGCCGGCTTTGTTAGTGGACATAGAGTCCTTCACAATTATGCTATCTTTGTCTTGTACGACTAGTCTTCCATGGGTCTCCCTAAATGCGTCATGGGCCTCACCTCGACCCACCGGACCTCACGCGGTAACACACCCTCTGCCCCGATGTCTCGTTATCTTCTCACACCCACACATACCAACACAGACACCACAAACAAAAAATATATTCTCCTGGTGCCTCTATCCACTCCCCCCTTGCATATACACACTCAAGGGAATCTCTCACCGTGACGTCATATTCGTCTCTCTCTCTCTAGACCACTCTCATTTCTCGTGCTATCCCTCCCACGCCCCCTGTCGGCCCCTCTATCCATGCCTCTCTCGAATACGTAATACACACATACCTCTCTAGGCCCTGCCAAATGCATCAACTACACATTCACACATGTTACATCACGTACCCCATTGATCTAAAAAGCCCCCTCTTGACGTTTATTTCGCATACAACATTCCTTTTGAATAAAGTGTGGCCAAAAAATATTTTATAATTTCTACATATATACAACATTACAAAGTTATATGGAGGAGTATGAACGCTTGCATTGCATGGTGCCCACAATGATATTTATTCCGCACTGTGAATTTGTATATTTTTATACTATATATAAAGTTAGTCATAATAAAGAGAAATGAAGAGCATCTCTCTCTCCATCGCATACCCCCCCCTCCACGCCCCTTTCACGTACGCACACAAACTATCTCGAGGTCCTCAAAAAGTAAGCCCCCAGCACATTCACGCATGTTTCATCTTTCTCTCACGATATATACAGTGACGATCACTGTATTTGAAGCGAAAGCATGATATGTACATTGGACTTCAGAGTCCACTCATTACGGTCACCATTTACGTTTTGTGGTTATTATACAGGCACGACTAGTTGACCAGTTAAACGCTCCACATGGCACCTCTAGTGTTGCATCACATTATCTCACTACCATCGGGCCCACCTGTCGGCTTGTATCTACTCTACATCTACACTCTTATAAAATACTAGCAAGATGCCCATGCGTTGCACGGAACATCAAGATGCATTTGTATGAGTAATTTATATTGTGGGAGAAAAGGATGAACAAGGGAAGGCCTTATTTGCAAGTGTTGAGAGGGGTGTGGGTATCTTTTTGCAAAATTGCCATAGTTACCTTCCTATTCGTCAGATATAGATCGGACGGCCTATATTGCAGGATGGCAGGCACACGATCATCACCGACTATGCTTTTTATAAGAGTAGGGATAAAATACACTCTTATAAAAACAAAGTTGGTGATGATGGTGTGCCTGCCATCCTACAATATAGGTCGTCCGATTTATATCTGACGGATAGGAAAGAAACTATGACAATTATGCAAAAAGGTACCCACACACCTCTCCACATTTGCAAATAAGGCCTTCCCTCATTCATCCTTTTCTCTCACAAGATAAACTAGTCATACAAATGCATCTTGATGTTACGTGCAATGCACAGGCATCTTGCTAGTAAGAATGAAAACAAGCGACAAAAAAATATTGGACGGTGGTTCGAAGTCATGACCGCGGGCACAGCGGACAAGGTTTGTATTGGTATGCTGAGCCGTCTGTTTTAACACATGGGAGCTGGTGTGGTGATTATACAAATGCGCACGCATGCACACGAACTGCATGCACGCAACACTCACACGAACACATGCACCCACGCAAGCACACAACACTCACACGTACACACGCAGCCACGCACGCACGCAACACTCACACGCATGCATGCATGCACACACCAGTACACCACACGACCAACACACACGCTCACGCTCAAGTGCTCAACCTACATGTGCATGCGCACACATCAGGCCCTGACAGACACATACACAACCAGGTGATTCCCGCTCACGCGGTGGAGTCTTGTCACGCCTGCGTAATTTTGTGTTTATCTGACCTTTTCCCTATGCGAACTGATGGGTGGGACCCACAAGGAACGTGGTCAATTTAACTAGTCAACATGGTGCCATGCAGACTATTTGGACGATCAATAGAGTGCAATCCGATGCTGAACCATGAGCAAGTGACCGTATAATCACCGCAAAACGTATATAGTGACCGTAATCAGCTTATTCTGAAGTTCGGTGAACATATTACGCTTTTCTCTCTCTAGGCCCTCCAAAACTACATCTCTACTCATTCTCGCATGTTACATCTAACAACTATGCAATACATCACTACTACTACACTCTAACACAATAAATCATAGTATGTCTTTTTAGTTTTACTAGATATCATATTGTTACTTAATTATTCAGTTTGCATACATTAAAATTGCCTTTGAAATGTATGGCCAGTATCATATACCGCGCGGGAAAAATCCCTCCCTTTCTTGTTTAATCGGGGTTGTATCGATGAATCGTGCGAAACAACAAAACTATAGTACTATATATCGTACAAGTGACAGTTCACTAGGCTGTCGTGTCGTGTACTCCTTCATCGTAAGAGTGGAGAGCTCGCTTTCATAAATCTTCTTGTACCTTTCGCCGACATGTGGGGCTTCAAGCTACCGGGTCCACGTGCCATACCGAAATACAGTGCAGAGCAGCCAGGGTGAAGCATCCAGTCATGGCGCCGGCGTAGCAATGAGCAATGAGGCGTCAAATCACAAAGCTGCGCCTTTCCAGCAGTTAAGTTGGAGGGACTAAGTAATAATGCTAAAAAAGGAAGTTGGAGGAACGAAGCAACCATCATTTCACTCGTTGCTGAATCCGCTTCTCCCTCATCTTCTTCAAGTTAACCACGTGTTGCTTCTGCCGTTGTTCTGCCTCATGTGGGAAGCGGATCGTCTTGGTAAAGCACTGACACGTGGGACCGCATGTTAGCCAACCGCCAGGACAACGTCTTCTAAAAATAAGAAACCTCCCCCGCCATCCACGCGGAAAAATCACGTCCTTTTTACTAATCTTGATTCTATAATTTTTTAGATCAATATAATTGAGATTTGTTTAGATAGCACACAGGAGCAAAACCAAGTGGAAACCATTGTGGACGGTGTTGCCAAAGCCAAAAGGATGGAACCGAAGCTCCCTGATTGATTGATTGAAGGAATAGAAAAATGCAACGTCTCTCCTCTTTCTCGCGTGCTTGGATGCATGTACAGTATAGAGGACAGAGTCTACTCCCCTGTCCCTTCTATCACAAATCACAAAGCAGTGAGGCGTCAAATCACAAAGCAAAGACGAAGCAACCATCATTTTACTCTTCGCTGACTCTGCTTCTCCATCATCTTCTTCGAGAAACCATCTCACCGCACTAAGCTAGACGGACGACGCTATTGTGTACGAGTAGTACTAGTACATCTATGCGTCATTTGGTTCAACAGACTTCCTAGATGCAAATAAGGCGGTTGTATCGGCTTGCAAGCGGCACTTGCAAACGACTTACCGTGGTCTCCCTCAATGGTGTTCTCCGTCGAACGCACTTCGCCAAACCACAACGTTCGAGATATCATCGACGTCACCACAATGGGGAAGGAAGTCAAATATAGTTACTACCTCCATTTTTTGTACACAAGGACAGTATATAAGAATTATAATTTGCAAAAGGCCCCTAACACTAATCGAGGCAAAATTGATGGGGTTTGCCTCGTACTAGCAACCAAGGACATTAATATCCCCTGCATGCATGCGAAAGTGAGAAGGTTGGTTTGCATGGCGCTGCATTAATAAAGAGATGAGGAGTGAGATGGTTAGCTCTTTGGGCTTTGGAGGAAAAAATACGCATTAATTGACACGTGAAACAAGGATTTGTATCGATTAATGCCGTGAAGGAAAACCCCGCCTTTATTTTTTAACACTAGTACTCCTAGTACGTAGTACGTACTACGTACTTATCCTGTTTGGATCTAGGCCTTGCATTGCTATACTTCGCCACACATTTTTGCCAAGCTTGCCTAAAGTTTTCAAAATGAAAAGGAGGCACACTTGCGCACGGCTGTCGCGGTTGCACCGCACCCTCACACGGTCGCTCCTGCACGCCGCGGTCGCACCGCACCCTCATATGCACAGTCGCTCCTGCACACCGTAAACCCAACCAAGGGAATGCACCCTCATTGACACGTGCTGTCGCATGTGAACAAACCAAGCTCAGCCATCCTACCGCTGACACATAATTTTCATTCATAGAGTATGTTTATCCAACCGCATGTTGGGGAGTATCCATACGGCCCGTGCGGTGGTCTGCTTGAGAAGAAGAAGAGGTGAGGAAGAAGGGTTAGGAGACGTAGGATATTCATCCAACCACCTGAAAATGGTAGACTGACCCAAGTCAGGCGACTTGCATAACAATATATGTTTTTACACATCAAAAGATACATAAAAACAACAACATAAAGAAAAACTATCATTGCTCGCGGAACGAGACGGCCTCGTCGTCTTTGGCTGTCAGCGCGAACCAGCCGTAGCTGCCGATGTGTGTCTCCACACCGTGGTTGTCCTCGGCCTCCAGCTACTCGTTCACACGGAGTGTGCGTGCGCTCTGCACGGACGAGAGCACTGCCCGGTTCAAGTCAAGGACATCTGGTTCCGCCTGCAGGAGGGCCTCGATGGCAGCGGCATCCGCGCGCTCCGCGTCGAGTCGAGCCTCTGCCGCCCGGTTCAAGTCCAGGACGTCCGGTTCCGCCTGCAAGAGGGCCTCGATGAGAGCGGCATCCGCGCGCTCCGTGTCGAGTTGAGCCTCTGTCGCCCGGTTCAAGTCCAGGACGTTCGGTTCTGCCTGCAGGAGGGCCTCGATGGCAGAGGCATCCGCGCGCTCCACCTCAAGTTGAGCCTCCGCCGCCCGGTTCACATCCACGACATCCGGTTCTTCCTGCAGGAGAGCCTCAATGGAAGTGGCATGCGCGCGCTCCGCTTCAAGTTGAGCCTCTGCCTCCCGGTCCTCTTTTAGTATCGCCAGGTTGAACCGCTGGTCCGCCTGCACCATGGGGGACTCGGACGCTGGCACGAAGTCGATGTCCATCGTCTCATACCCATCGGGGGCCTTCTGCGCCGCGACCTCCTCCATGAACATTGGATTGGTTTCCTCCTCCTCATAGCTTGTCTCCAGAGAACTCGGGGATTGGCCCGCCGCAAAGCGAGCTTGGGAACAAAGGTCTCTGGCGCCGACCACCGCCGTGATTTCTGCGCAGCGCTCTGGCATCAGCATCTTGTAGTACGTGATCTTGCGGCGCACCATGGCTTTCTGGTGAACTAGGGGATGCTTGAGGCGGGCTAGGGGATCGAATGGTGGGGGAAGGGGCTGGAGATTAGGTGTGGTTTTAGGGTAGTGGCTAGCGTAGGCCGAGCAGCGAAGGTTCTGGTGTGAATAGTGGTTCCGGTGATGACCGGTCAATCGGTTTTGACTGTACATCGTTCTTGTCGCGTTCACGTTGCAGCCCAGCACGTTGGACCCTCCACGTCGCTCACCGAATGGAACGCGCTTCGTCTTGCGTTTTCGCTCGCTGGTGGGATAGCAGTTGAGAGCAAACCGATGTCCCTCCCCCTCCCCCGGCCGCGTCATTTTATGCGGAGTAAATAAAAACAGAGGGAGTATACTATGAATGAGGATCCCCTGACGTGGCCGGACCCATTGAGTAACTGACATGGGGGGCCTAGCAAGCATGGGGTCCGCCAGTAAGTGACCGTAAGGGAGGGTAAGGCTTGGATACGTATGTGAAAGGAGCTTCCAATGATATAATTTTAACATTATACATCTCATGAACTATTAATCTTGTCAATAGTCAAATGCAGTTTTGAAAAACGCATTACAGCATGGTTAATAATATAGCCAGCCGATGGCTATAAGGAACTGCCATGTCATATATAGCCATCATCTATTATATGCACTCATACAGTAGTGTGGGCTACAAGGTTGGCTATTTCCCGCAAAAAATGTTATAAGGTTTGCTATTGTATTAGTACTTTTTTCATCTCCTCTGCATCTCTTTCTTCATATTTATTGTACGTATTTAACTAGGAATGCGTATATATCTAGGCTCTTGCATGAGAGCTCACTCCCCTTACTTTTTCACATCTCTCTCCTCCACATAGGCCCCATATAAATGGAAGGAGGGAGTACAACTATGAGCAATGCATACTCTAGTATAGATGTTGTCAGTAATCCACTAGTACTATTGGACAGGGAGCTTAAAAAAGTTACTATTGGACTGGCTATACGTGACGAAATCCTAGTAGGAAGAGCATGCACGAGAACAAGCACATTCACGTGGTTGAAAACAAATTGGAAACCATCTCAAGTACAAATCTAGGAGTACGTACGAATCTAACAATATTGATTGGGCGTTGTTGAATGTTGATACTTTTTTTATCAAAGTAGAGATACTTTGACTACACATAAAACTTATATGTAAACTAGAAAGGATAGGAGGGAGTATATTGTACGTTCAAAAACAAAACGAACATTGAATACCCTTTATATATGATTGGCGGATGTTATGATCACCGGTTCAAAATTTTGAATCCACCTTAGGTATCACACAGGCCCCCACTCGTTCTCTCTTGATTTCATCTCGGGGTCTGGAGATCGATTGAAAGAGGACTAGGGTGGGTACAATACATTTGTTTCGCTTATGAACGTACAATATGTTGGAAATATGCCCTAGAGGCAATAATAAAATGGTTATTATTATATTTCCTTGTTCATGATAATTGTCTATTGTTCATGCTATAATTGTGTTATCCGGAAATCGTAATACAGGTGTGAATACATAGACCACAACATGTCCCTAGTGAGCCTCTAGTTTACTAGCTCGTTGATCAATAGATGGTTACGGTTTCCTGACCATGGACATTGGATGTCATTGATAACAGGATCACATCATTAGGAGAATGATGTGATGGACAAGACCCAATCCTAAGCATAGCGCAATATCGTGTAGTTCGTCTGCTAAAGCTTTTCTAATGTCAAGTATCTTTTCCTTAGACCATGAGATTGTGCAACTCCCGGATACTGTAGGAATACTTTGGGTGTGCCAAACGTCACAACGTAACTGGGTGGCTATAAAGGTGCACTACGGGTATCTCCGAAAGTATCTGTTGGGTTGGCATGAATCGAGACTGGGATTTGTCACTCCGTATGACGGAGAGGTATCTCTGGGCCTACTCGGTAAGACATCATCATAATGAGCTCAATGTGACTAAGGGTTGGTCACAGGGTGATGTGTTAAGGAACGAGTAAAGTGACTTGCCGCTAACAAGATTGAATGAGGTATTGGGATACCAACGATCGAATCTCGGGCAAGTAACATACCGATTGACAAAGGGAGTTGTATTCGGGATTGATTGAATCCTCGACATCGTGGTTCATCCGATGAGATTATCGTGGAGCATGTGGGAGCCAACATGGGTATCCAGATCCCGCTGTTGGTTATTGACCGGAGAGTTGTCTCGGTCATGTCTACGTGTCTCCCGAACCCGTAGGGTCTACACACTTAAGGTTCGGTGACGCTAGAGTTGTAGAGATACTAGTATGCGGTTAACCAAAAGTTTTTGGGAGTCCCGAATGAGATCCCGGACATCACGAGGAGTTCCGGAATGGTCCGGAGGTAAAGATTTATATATAGGAAGTCCAGTTTCGGCCACCGGGAGGGTTTCGGGGGTCACCGGTATTGTATCGGGACCACCGGAAGGGTCCCAGGGGTCCACCGGGTGGGGCCACCTATCCCGGAGGGTCCCATGGGCTGAAGTGGCATGGGGAAAGAGCCCCTGGTGGGCTGGTGTGCCCCACCCAAGGGCCCAAGGTGCCTTGGGTTGGAAACCCTAGGGGGCCATTGCCCCCCGAGGGGCATGCGCCCCTTGGTTGGAAACCCTAAGGGGGTCGTTGCCCCCCGAGGGGCTGCCCCCCTCTAGATGGTATCTCCAAGGGGCATGCGCCTCCTAGCCCCTATATATAGTGGAGGGGAGGGCAGCCGCACCCTAAGCCCTGGCGCCTCCCTCTCCCTCCCGTGACACCTCTTCCTCCTCTAGTTGCGCTTGGCGAAGCCCTGCTGGAATCCCACTGCTTCCACCACCACGCCATTGTGCTGCTGGATCTCCATCAACTTCTCCTCCCCCCTGCTGGATCAAGAAGGAGGAGACGTCTCCGCTCCTTACATGTGTTGAACGCAGAGGTGCCGTCCGTTCGGCTAGGATCATCGGTGATTTGGATCACGACGAGTGTGACTCCATCAACCCCGTTCTCTTGAATGCTTCCGCTCGCGATCTATAAGGGTATGTAGATGCACTTCTCTCTCTCTCTCTCGTTGCTAATTGACTCCATAGATTGATCTTGGTGATGCGTAGAAAATTTTAAATTTCTGCTACGATCCCCAACAGTGGCATCATGAGTTAGGTCTATGCGTAGTTTCTATGCACGAGTAGAACACAAGTTGTTGTGGGCGTCGATTTTGTCAATTTACTTGCCATTGCTAGTCTTATCTTTATTCGGCGGCATCGTGGGATGAAGCGGCTCGGACCGACCTATGCTTACGTGAGACTGTTTCCACCGACTGACATGCATTAGTTGCATAAGGTGGCTAGCGGGTGTCTGTCTCTCCCACTTTAGTTGGTTCGGATTCGATGAAAAGGGTCCTTATGAAGGGTAAATAGAAATTGGCATATCACGTTGTGGTTTTGGCGTAGGTAAGAAACGTTCTTGCTAGAAACCTATAGCAGCCACGTAAAAAAACTCGCAACAACAATTAGAGGACGTCTAACTTGTTCTTGCAGCATATGCCGTGTGATGTGATATGGCCAAAAGGATGTGATGAATGATATATGTGATGTATGAGATTGATCATGTTCTTGTAATAGGAATCACGACTTGCATGTCAATGAGTATGACAACCGACAGGAGCCATAGGAGCTGTCTTAATTTATTTATGACCTGCGTGTCAACATAAACGTTATGTAATTACTTTACTTTATCGCTATCCATTAGCCATAGTAGTAGAAGTAATAGTTGGCGAGACAACTTCATGAAGACATGATGATGGAGGTCATGGTGTCATGCCGGTGACAATGATGATCATGGCACCCCGAAGATGGAGATCAAAAGGAGCAAAATTATATTGGACATATCATGTCACTATTTGATTGCATGTGATGTTTATCATGTTTTACATCTTATTTGCTTAGAATGACGATAGCATAAATAAGATGATCCCTCGCAATAATTTCAAGAAAGTGTTCCCCCTAACTGTGCACCGTTGCTAAGGTCCGTTGTTCCAAAGCACCACGTGATAATCGGGTGTGATAGGTTCTAACGTTCGCATACAACGGGTGTAAGCCAGATTTACACATGCAATACACTTAGCTTGACTTGACGAGCCTAGCATGTACATACATGGCCTCGGAACACAGAAGACCGAAAGGTCGAACATGAGTCGTATAGAAGATACGATCAACATGAAGATGTTCATCGATGATGACTAGTCCGTCTCACGTGATGATCAGACACGGCCTAGTTGACTCGGATCATGTATCACTTAGATGACTAGAGGGATGTCTATCTGAGTGGGAGTTCATTAAATAATTTGATTAGATGAACTTAATTGGATTCACCTTCAAATTCGTCCGGAGCGTTGAGTTATGGACAAAACAATCTGACATTGCAGCAGAATCCGAGTCAAACTACAAGCCCAAAGGTGTTGCATCACCTCCACTTGGGCCCATGAACCTTGTACGACCTAGGGATAGTTTTAGCCTGCCTTGGGACGTCCTCCCACCTCCTTGGCCGCCACCCCTTAATCCTATATAAGTAGATCCATCTAGTAGCTTTTTCCTGGGGATTTGTTTAGTTAAAAGTTAGCCATTGCAACTTCGTGTACTTCGTTTGTGTCCAACGACCAGACCAAGACCGCTTACAGATCCCCACCATTATCACTACTTCATATATATTTGCAATATCCAGATTGCTTTATCATATTCTTGCTCATTCTTCAATTGCTTGCAGGAATAGACCTTCATGGTCAGGCTGACCATGCTTCCAGCATCGTCAGTAACCTCAGGAGATTGGTTTAGCGATTGCTAAGGCGCAACGTCGTGCACGTTTGTAGTCGGATCGTCAAAGTCGTCTCCACCAAATCGATAGTTATCATCTCATCATAAGATCGGGACACCCTCGCCTTTATCTAGTGGTATCAGTTTTCAGGTTGCTCAGTGAGAATTTCCAGTTTTTCCTAGATTAGATTTATTTTCTTACCTATTGTCGAAGAAAAAGCCACAAAAAAGTTAGATCTATTCATCCTTTGTCCAAGCCAGTCTGAGCCTTTGCAATTTTCTTTTCATTGCGTGCATAGTTGAATTATCGGTTGCAACGTCGTGTCGAGTTTCTAGTCTTAGTGTCTAGTTCATTTAGAGTTTCGAGTTCTGTTCACAGTAGTCACGCCGCCGCTGCATCGTTATCCCTTCCGCTGTCCACCACCCATCCATCAATTTTCACCACGTGCTACCCATCGTTCATTGTCAAAATCATAGTTGAGGTCGTTCACATCTTTGCTAGATCCAATCTGCATCTTATCTAATTTGTCTTGGAAAGAGGGAGAGAGAAAAAAACAAAGAAAAAAGAGAAAAAAAAATAAAAAAAGTTAGAGAAAAAAGAGAGAAAAAAAGAAAGAAAAAAAGTGTGAGGAAAAAAAGAGATAAAAAAACAAAATTTGGATCTATCTAGACTCAATCTCGTAGTTGAATTCGGATTGGAATCTTTTTTGTGCACTGTTCAGTAAAACAGGAATAAGTTCCTCATACGAAGTCCGTTTCGGCTCCTTGAGTACTCAAATGAAAGCTAGCGACGAGCCGCATCTAAATAGTTGCAGAAGAAAGTTCAATATTTTTCACCTCAAAATCTGCTTCTAAATAGGTCTTTTTTCCCTCTGAAGTTCACGAACACAACTTATTCTAGTTTTTCAAGCCAGTTTTAGAATTTTTTTGACTCCTCATATCAACTCAGAATTGAGTGATTCCTTTTGTGTTTGAAAGCTTGAGTCAATAAAATTATTGAAAAATTATCAAAAAATTGGCACAAACTTTTCCAGAGGAAAGTTGGAGAGAAAGTTGTTGATATATCCGTCTTGGCTGTTGTTTCATATCATTATCTTTACTACTATTGTGATCTTCACTTATATCTTGCTGTCGAGAGCTACTTCATACCCTTTATTGATGCTAGTTGTGCTACGCCGTGACCTCATTAGTTTTCTAGGCTCGCGTCTCTAGTCTGGTCTAGCCTAGGACCAGCACAGTACCATCGTTGAACGTTTATTCAACATTGCATATTTGAATTGATTATTGCTAATCTTTTGCTACCATATATAGCCAACCCAGCTCCACATATTTCTACACCATGTATACGTACGTTCCCCTGGCAATCGCTTTACTCAATCTTCAGAGTTATTTGACACCGCTAGTTGCCGATCACCACCTGCTGCATGGTGAGAGCTTGTAAGATATTGAGATTTTGCTATACTGTGAGCGTTTTACCACCACTTCCAAGCAGTTCATAGGAACATTCTTTTTTGGGATTCTGTTTCTTGTTTCTACTAATCATGACAGGATCCAGAGTCAATTCATGGGCTTTGTCGATCGTGGGAGATGTGCCACCACCTTTGCAAATACCACAACCGTCACAAGCGGTGTACAAACATCCAAATGCGCATGACCAGGTTAATGTATCTATACCACCATTTAATGGCCGTTTTAGACGTGCTTTATATATTGAATGGGAGTTCAACATAAAAAATATATTTGCTTCTCATAATTTTGATGAACATAAAAAGGTAAAGGTTGCGGTTGGTTCTTTCACTGGTTATGCTTTGGTTTGGTGGAGTGAATATTGTCGGTTACACCCTGATTATATACCTACTACTTGGGATGATTTGAAACTTTCCATGCGACATACTTTCGTTCCTGCTTATTATACTCGCGACATGATTAAGAAGTTGCAACATTTAAAACAAGGTAGTGACACTATAACAAAATATTATGTTGATTTACAAACTACCTTGTTGCATTCCTCTTTAGAAGAAAGTGAAGATGATTTTATGGATAGATTTTCGGGAGGATTAAACCATGATATTCAAGAGATATTAATTCATGAAGAGTGTTATGCTATGGACCATTTGTTTCGTCTTGCTTGCAAAGCTAAACAGGAAATAAAACGACATGTTGACCATGAGGAGAACAAGCGCACGGTGCACATTCCAAGAGTTGATATGATTGTTCGTTAAACTACTAGGCATACTATGACAACCACATCCGTTGTTGTGAGGACTACATCACCTCCACCATGCACTACAAAAAAAGACACATACGTGACATTTTGGGCTGAACGAAAGTTTTTTCTGTCATACATATGACACTTCTATGCCGATAATTGTGACAAAACCAAGTATCATCATAGATGTGGTGGGCTCCTACTTCTATGACAAACAATCATGACAGGAAATGGGCTTTTTGTCCTGGGCGAGCCAGAGACGCAACTGCATGACATTCTTTGGGCCGTCCATGACGGAAAAAACCGTGGTAGAAGCAAGGGGGAGGAAAATTTCGGGGAGTTCCCGGTTACGGTGGGAGGTCGGGGGCCGAGCAATGCGCGTTTCTCTCGTACACGTACGCGCGCGTGTGTGAGGCGTTGGCTCTAACTGAACCCGAGCGAGGCGTTGGGCTCTAACTGAACCCGAGCGATTGCACTGCAGGCTACGCGTTACTGAACCCGAGTGATCGATCGATGGCTGTTAACTGAACCCGATCGAGCGATTCCTTGGCTACTGCTGCTAACTGAAGCCAATCGATGGGATGAACAGTGAGCGTTGCGGGGGGGGGGGGGGGGGGTTGGATGAGCAGTGAGCGGTGGCGTTGCCTTTGGATGAACAGGACCCCGTGGTATGGTGGGGGGCTGGATGAACAGTAGACGGTGGAGGGGTGCCCGTGGAGGGGTGGATGAACAGGACCCCGTGGTGTGGAGGGCAGGATGAATAGTAGACGGTGGAGGGGTGCCCGTGGAGGGGTGGTTGAACAGGACCCCGTGGTGTGGAAGGCTGGATGAATAGTAGAAGGTGGAGGGGTGGTTGAACAGTAGCCGGTGGAGTAGCGCGTGGTGGAGGCTGGATGAACAGGAGCCCGTGGAGGCTGGAGGAGGTCGACGGTGGATGAACAGTAGCTCGTGGAGGCTGGAGGGGGTCGACGGTGGAGACGAACAGTATCTCGTGGAGTCCCGTTTTGCGGTACGCCACACCCCTCCCGATGAACGGGACCCCCGTTTCGACCGTAGCGCTCCAACACAAGTCCGTTTCCTCCGTTTTGCGGATCGCCACACCCCTCCCGATAAACAGGACCCCTGTTTCGACCGTAGGAGGTCCGTTTCCTCCGTTTTGCGGTAAGCCACACCCCTCCCGATCAACAGGACCCCCGTTCCGACCATAGGAGTGTGACGCCCTGGTAATCAAGCTACAGTAACCCTCTGGTAATGATGCCACGTCACCTCGATTATTGTTGATAATCTCGTGTTAGCTCGGAACCGAACCAAATTCAAATTTGAATTAAAGTCAAAACAATTAAAGTTTTCAAAAGTCAAAACTAAATTGTCCCTAATGTGTCTAATACTCCATAATAAATGCTGGTGAAGAAATCATCTCTTAATAAAATACCTAAATGCACTAAATAAACTAAAACAGTAGCAAAAATGATTATTTAAATGCTTTAAAATGATAAACAATTACAAACTAATATATTTAGGTTCCAAGTTAATTGTGACCGTGGTATAATTCCTATTACCAATTTAGGGATCATTTTTGTACTTCACAAAACTAAATTACAATGAGGAATAAAATAAAACAGAAAAGAAAATAAATAAAAAAGAACAGGAAAAAAAAACAGAAAACAAACACAACAACAAAAAAAAAGAACCCCATCCCCCTGGGCCGAATGGCCCAGCTAGCCACCAGGCCAAAAGGCCCAACCGGCCCACCCCCACTCCCCTTATCCCTGGACCCCGAAACCCTAGCCACTACCCATCGCCCCACTCCCCCACTTCCCCCCCCCACGACCCCCTCGCCCCTCCTCTGCCTCCCCCGATCTGGATCGGGGGGAATCAGCGCCGCCGCCCGATGCCCCGGCACGTCCCCGCCGCCCCACCGCCGTCCTCCTCGCCTCCCCCTTTTCCGAACTGCGAGCTCCGACGCCACATCCGATCCGCCGTACGCCACCGCCTCGTACTCGATTCACCGCCGCCCCGTCGCTCATCCTCACCCCCTCCTTGCCGGACGCCGTGGACGCGCGCCGTCCCGCCGCTGCCCATCGCCAGACCTCGCCGTCCTCCTCCTCTACGTCGCCGGACCTCATCGCCCCGCCGCACGTCGTCCCCGTCACCCTCCTCGAGCTCGAGCCCGCTGCCCCGAACCCTACTCCGCGCCGTGAGCACCCCCCTGGCCTCTCCCTCTCTCCCCGTCGTCGCGGTCGCCGTGCTCCGCACGCGCACACGCTCACTCACCGTCGCTCCTCGCCCGTGCGTGGCCACGCGCCCGCGCTGCCCCCTGGCCACACCCGCCTCCGCCTGACCTTGCTGGCGGCGGCCCGCATCTGCCCCGCGGCCAACCTGCCGGCCACCACGCCACTGCCCTGGCCGAGGCCCCCCTGCTACGCGAGCGTGCCCAGCCGAGGCCACGGCCTCGCCCTCGCCCTCGATGGGCGCCCGCACCTAGCCACCCTGCCCTGCTTCGCTCCCTCCTGCGCCGTTCCTCGCCTTGCCGCTCCCGCAGCGCCGCCGCCCCCTGCGCTCGCCTCCGCCTGCCGCGCCTGGCCGGCAAGCCTCACCGAGGCCACGGCCTCACCCCGCCGCACTGGGCTACGGCCTCCGCCGGCGTCCCCTGTTGCCCCTTTCGGGTGCACGGGCGCCCGCGGCCGTTGGCGCCCGCTAACCACGCCTGTTACGGTCCCCAGGGGCCTATGACAAAGGGGGCCTACCCCACAGAACGTTTTAATAAAGAAAAGGAAGAAGAAAAGAATAATAAAAAATATAATAATAATAAAATTAATTAATTAATTAATTAAGGAATTAATTAAGTTAATTAATTATAATTAGATTAACCTAATCACTAATTAACCTAATTAACTGTTAGTTAATTAAAACAGAGTATGACGAACGGGACCCACTTGTCAGGTTGACCAAGTCAACTACTGACGTCATGCTGACGTCATGATGACGTCAGCAGACACTATTCTGGATAATGTTGATTAAATTAAATAAATAAATCCTAAAAATGATTTAAATCTTTTAAAATTAATATAAAATAAACCGTAGCTCGGATGGAAAAACTTTGTACATGAAAGTTGCTCAGAACGACGAGACGAATCCGGATACGCAGCCCGTTCGTCCACCACGCATCCCTAGCATAGCGAACACGCAACTTTCCCCCTCTGTTTCATCTGTCCGAAAACGCGAAACACCGGGGATACTTTCCCGAATGTTTTCCCCCCTTCACCGGTATCACCTCATACCGCGATAGGGCACCCCTAGCACCGATACTTGTCATGTCATGCATCGCTATGCATCTGTTTGCTTAAATATTTATTGTTTCTCCCCCCTCTTCTCTCGCTAGACACCGGGACCGACGCCGCTGCTACCCAGTACGACTACGGAGTTGACGATCCCTCTCTCTTGCCAGAGCAACCAGGCAAGCCCCCCCTTTGATCACCAGATATCGCCTACTCTCCTCTATACTGCTTGCATTAGAGTAGTGTAGCATGTTACTGCTTCCCGTTAATCCTATACTGATGCATAGCCTGTCCTTGCTACTACTGTTGTTACCTTACCTGCAATCCTAATGCTTAGTATAGGATGCTAGTTTATCATCAGTGGCCCTACATCCTTGTCCGTCTGCCATGCTATACTATCGGGCCGTGATCACTCGGGAGTTGATCACGGGTATATACTATATACTTTATACATGATACATGTGGTGACTAAAGACAGGTCGGCTTGAGGAGCACCCGCGAGTGGATCTTTGAGGCGGAGCGACAGGGCAGGTTCCGACCACCTAGGAAAGAGGTGGGCCTGGCCCTGGTCGACGTTCGCGGATACTTAACACGCTTAACGAGATCTGGGTATTTGATCTGAGTTTGGCCATTTGGTCTATACGCACTGACCATCTACGCGGGAGTAGTTATGGGTATCCCGGCGTCGTGGTATCAGCCGAAGCCTTCGTGACGTCAGCGACTGAGTGGCGCGCGCCGGATTGGAACGTAAGCCTGCTCTTGTATTAAGGGGGCTAGTTCTGCTTCCGGCCGCGTACGCAACGTGCAGGTGTGCTAAGGGCGATGGGCCCAGACCCCTGTGCGCTTAGGTTTAGACCGGCGTGCTGACCTCTCTGTTGTGCCTAGGTGGGGCTGCGACGTGTTGATCTTCCGAGGCCGGGCATGACCCAGGAAAGTGTGTCCGGCCAAATGGGATCAAGCGTGTTGGGGTATGTGGTGCACCCCTGCAGGGAAGTTAATCTATTCGAATAGCCGTGATCTTCGGTAACAGGACGACTTGGAGTTGTATCTTGACCTTATGACAACTAGAACCGGATACTTAATAAAACACACCCTTCCAAGTGCCAGATACAACCGGTGGTCGCTCTCTCCCAGGGCGACGAGGGGAGGATCATCGGTTAGGATTATGCTATGCGATGCTACTTGGAGGACTTCAGTCTACTCTCTTCTACATGCTGCAAGACGGAGGCTGCCAGAAGCGTAGTCTTCGAAAGGACTAGCTATTCCCCCCCTTATTCCGGCTTTCTGCAGTTTAGTCCACATATAATATCCTTATTCCAGTTGATACCAATGCATACATATGTAGTGTAGCTCCTTGCTTGCGAGTACTTTGGATGAGTACTCACGGTTGCTTTCTCCCTCTTTTCCCCTACCCCTTCTACCTGGTTGTCGCAACCAGAGGTTGGAGCCCAGGATCCAGATGCCACCGTCGACGACGACTCCTACTACACCGGAGGTGCCTACTACTACGTGATGCCCGCTGACGACGACCAGGAGTAGTTAGGAGGATCCCAGGCAGGAGGCCTGCGCCTCTTTCGATCTGTATCCCAGTTTGTGCTAGCCATCTTATGGCAACTTGTTTAACTTATGTCTGTACTCAGATATTGTTGCTTCCGCTGACTCGTCTATGATCGAGCTCTTGTATTCGAGCCCTCGAGGCCCCTGGCTTGTAATATGATGCTTGTATGACTTATTTTATTTGTAGAGTTGTGTTGTGATATCTACCCGTGAGTCCTTGATCTTGATCGTACACATTTGCGTGCATGATTAGTGTACGGTTAAATCGGGGGCGTCACAAGTTGGTATCAGAGCCAACTGCCTGTAGGAATCCCTTTTCCAACTCCTTGGCCGAAGTTGAGTCTAGTCGATGAAAACTATTTTTCTAACATGGCTGTGCGGCCCATGGGCCCACGTCGCCATCCGGGTGGTATTAGGATCTTTTACTCCTCGATCCTTACTCTGGGACTCTGATCTCTCTTCTATTCGTGTTGAATGATTTGACTAAAATCTAACTTTAGGTTCTCGAAAATACTTCCTCCCGGAGAGCCCCATTCAGGCCAGATGATCGACTGCTTCAACAGAAGATTCTGACAATACTCTCTGATGTTCTCCCGAAACCTTATGCCGTTGCTTTTGCAATTCCTTACCACCGAAATATCCCTTTGGACAAGTATTTAGACCTGTCGTGCTTACTTTTATTTCCAGTCGATCTTGTTATCATAAGATACCCCGAGAATACTTTGTGCCTACTGCCTTGCAGTTCTTTGCCACATGCATACCACTACAGATAATTACTCGCATTTATCGAGTATCCGCTCATCCCCAGATATTCATGCAGTTCACAAAATTCTTCGAAATACAATTCGGTCTTCCGAAGATCCTCAGCAACCTATTGCTCCTGAAATTCTTGCTTGCTTGCATTATGGTTAATCCCATAAGTATAGTAATCTTATTGGCAACCTTTGTCAATATCATTTTGAGTCCATTGACTCAATATGTTGCGAATGCTCGCAATCCTCACTCAGATCATAGAATTCATCCTTCCATCTCAGATGTCATTTAAAACGTGAGCTGGTCCTCGGCCAATCAGATTGCCATCGATTGTACCCCTAAGTCTATTCAACTTGTCCGTCCTTGATCAGAGCGCTTGCTCCTGATCCCTTGATTTGAAAATCATAATTCCTTTGTTATTTAAACGTTGAATTATTCAGATATTCTGTAAAACGATGCATTTGCATTCTTTCTTCCTCTGATTGGGTATCGATACTCACATCAGCTCCATTGTGGGTCACCATATCCACTGTTGGATTATTATCCGACAATGTCCTTCAAAATTAATCACCTTGTGAGTTCTTTCTCCGATACATAATGCCTTTGGTAATTTGTATCCTCTCCTTTTTCCAACCATGCTCTGCTTTCGAGCTGGTAATATTTACTCATGAAACTTGTGGTATATGTTTCTAAGAAGCCCCTATGGGTTGAACATATGCCTTCTCTAAAACTGTGTGAACTCGAAAGTTTTCACGGGTCATACTCCTCTGATAATTCACCAGGTAGGTTTTGACACTGAAATCAGTTTTATTTAGAGCAGTGAATGAAAGGTTATGCATTGAAGAAGTGGGAGTCGACCTTGAACTTGTGTTCATGCCCATGGACACGATGTATATCCTATCGTGGAAGCTTCTTGCAATAATAACGATCCTCCTTGTTATAATATCATTTGGTATCTGTGAATTGATCCTTGCAATCGTGGTTCCGACCATATGTTCTTCTTTGACCCCATTTCTCGGGCAAGTTTAAGCACTTGTCTTGTGTGGACCAATACACCAGTCCAACCTTTACTTTGATCTACTGTCGAGTATTACACCCTGGTATCTCGGGAATATCATGGGACATCATAACTTCTTATGGGTTCTTCATAAACCATTATCACTCGCCGGATCCAATTGATCCTAGGTTCTGGGTTGTCGTCAACCGAGAACATCGAATAAGTGAATCGAGTCCTCACTCTGATTCAATAACTCTTAAGTAAATGTTGTTGCTTACGAGTTAATATTCATTTAAGTCATTCCTAGCCTGATCGGCTATATCATCCTTGTGCTAAATTTTAACTGTGCTACCTGGTCCTTCACGGAGCACAATTCTCGACGATGAGCTAAGCTTACGTCGATTTTCCTCATCATATCATTTCTCCCTGAACAGCAAACTTGATTTCGAGTTTGTGTCATACCCATGGTTCCAATAACCATTCGCTTCATCATTCCTTTCACTTGATGTCATCGCCGATCGATTACATCTTCGTGGAGCCTCTCGACTAAATTTGTCGTGGTCATCAAACAACATTTTGATTCCTTCTAGAATATCAACCAAATGTATAATGACATGTAACCATCCTTGTCCCTCGATGATTTGTGTTATCATCGACAACATTATTGCTTTCCCTCCAACACAAACTTGTTCGTGTTTTGTGTTATACTTTGAGTTCCTTGCTATCCAGCATTTGTCCTTCTTTACCTTGGAACATTACCACCTTTTATGTCAAGAATGTCGTGGCAATTTTACCACCTCTTGAGAATTCTTGATATAGTAATATCTCTCGCCATTTGCGTTCATTTCTTGGTCTCCGTGTTGTTTCTAACCGGAATACCGACAAATGGTCTGTGATGTGTAAATTCTAAACTTCTAGCAACCCTATTGCTTTGAAGTTATTGGTCTACAGTTTCTTTAGAAATTCTATTGCTTATTGAATCATCATTCGAACATTAATCGTGCTACCTAGTCCAGATTCCTGGGTGCACCCTTCTATCATTGTTCAGTTGAGTATGTTCCCCTCGAGCATACATCATTATATCATTGATCCGACAAATGTTATCTCCTTGTTCACTTAATTGTGGAAATCCATCTTTTGGAAATCTCGATGAATTGCCGTTGAGTTCACCAGACACCTCCTTGTCCTCTCCTTGGATTAATGATGAACTCTTGTTAACAGAAATCACTTCATAGTTCATTTCCCGAGAATCTTACATTGTCATCTCGTCAATTGTGTTGCACCTCTTCTTCTCAGGCTTACTAAGTCGGAGGTATCCTGGCACTAATCAGATCTGAATCTAGGTCAGATATGATGGTTGGAACATATTTCCAAGAGTTACAACAATGGTCCTTATGTGACCCGGTAAGGTGATGTCATGCCTAGCACACCTGGCCGGAGGCCCAATTGTTATAGTTTTCCTTTTCAGCCAGGCTATCCTTTCTTCCATGAGGAAATTGTAAGACTTATTCTATAAATTCTTCCTGATGGACCCTTTTTGTTTCCAAAGTCTGAACTTGCTTGAAGACCATGTAATGCTATCTCGAAGCATGTTTGTGGTACTCCGATTGTCAACAAGGACATTTGAAGCCAATGCTAAATGTTTCCTGCTAAATTATCCAAACACCGCTGTATGGGTAATGTCATGAAATTTCTCTCCCTTACCTAAAGAGCTTTTCTACGTTATATCCTATCATGGATATCATGCTCTGCTTGTCCTTGGGAAGGATGTACCCCTGAAAGATGTGTTTAAACACATTTTTCCTTTCCATTGTTCTGTTTAATCTGAGGATCACATTTTCCTTTCCATTGGTTTGTTTAACCTTTCTTGTGATCTATATGATCTAAACAGTAAGGTTCTTCTGCTCATGTAAACACATCGGTGTACAATTCTGTCAGCAAGACCCTGTTACTATTGTTTGTGACATTCCGGTAGCCACCGATGGATGAGAACTTTACCTATTGGACCGCCTCGTTTCAACAGCAGGAAAGTGGTTCTCTTCGTCCCTCGCCCTTGGTATCGATGTTGTTGCCGACATAGCTGACAGGCTATCCTCTGACATGCCTTCCTTACATGATCGTGCAAATCGTCACCGCCTTCCTACTTTTAACCCACATGGTGGGCCCATAACCCACAGTTCCCAGGATCGAAACCTGACTCTCCTATACAACCCTGTTTCTAATGGTTATTCTCCATGCTTGGCTTCGTATTTAATTCATGGGCCACCTTCCTAGTGCTCTATTCTGGTATCAGACACAATGCTTACTCTCGCCGCTCTGAACCCCTGTCTCACTCTGGTTCAGACTTCGAGCAACAATCTATCCTCTTGGAACCTCTTATGGTACCTTCGTACCTTACTCTCGATGTATTTTATATGTCCAACTCGAGAGATAATCTTATGCTCATTCATAGGTTAACCCTAGATGGTTTCCCTCATAAACATTCTGTCGTGACTGAGCTGCCCCTTACATATTCGTAAGTACGTTGGAGTGCCTGAAGAAAAGGACGACTTCACCATAATTACCTGAAGCATAGAAATGAAGACATCAATATAATGGATCGACCACTTCGAGAAGAGCAACCAAGACCGAAAAGATTCGTTAGAATTTCGTAACCAAATCCCTTCCCCCTTACTCCCGCTCCTAAATCTCGGGACGAGATTTCTTGTAGTGGAGGAGAATTGTGACGCCCGGGTAATCAAGCTACAGTAACCCTCTGGTAATAATGCCACGTCACCTCGATTATTGTTGATAATCTCGTGTTAGCTCGGAACCGAACCAAATTCAAATTTGAATTAAAGTCAAAACAATTAAAGTTTTCAAAAGTCAAAACTAAATTGTCCCTAATGTGTCTAATACTCCATAATAAATGCTGGTGAAGAAATCATCTCTTAATAAAATACCTAAATGCACTAAATAAACTAAAACAGTAGCAAAAATGATTATTTAAATGCTTTAAAATGATAAACAATTACAAACTAATATATTTAGGTGCCAAGTTAATTGTGGCAGTGGTATAATTCCTATTACCAATTTAGGGATCATTTTTGTACTTCACAAAACTAAATTACAATGAGGAATAAAATAAAACAGAAAAGAAAATAAATAAAAAAGAATAGGAAAAAAAACAGAAAACAAACACAACAACAACAACAAAAAAAAGAACCCCCTCCCCCTAGGCCGAATGGCCCAGCTAGCCACCAGGCCAAAAGGCCCAACCGGCCCACCCCCACTCCCCTTATCCCTGGACCCCGAAACCCTAGCCACTACCCATCACCCCACTCCCCCACTTCCCCCCCCCCCCACGACACCCTCGCCCCTCCTCTGCCTCCCCCGATCTGGATCGGGGGGAATCAGCGCCACCGCCCGATGCCCCGGCACGTCCCCGCCGCCCCACCGCCGTCCTCCTCGCCTCCCCCTTTTCCGAACTGCGAGCTCCGACGCCACATCCGATCCGCCGTACGCCACCGCCTCGTACTCGATTCACCGCCGCCCCGTCGCTCATCCTCACCCCCTCCTTGCCGGACGCCGTGGACGCGCGCCGTACGCCACCGCCTCGTCCTCGATTCACCGCCGCCCCGTTGCTCGTCCTCACCCCCTCCTCGCCGGACGCCGTGGACGCGTGCCGTCCCGCCGCTGCCCATCGCCAGACCTCGCCGTCCTCCTCCTTTACGTCGCCGGACCTCATCGCCCCGCCGCATGTCGTCCCCGTCACCCTCCTCGAGCTCGAGCCCGCTGCCCCGAACCCTACTCCGCGCCGTGAGCACCCCCCTGGCCTCTCCCTCTCTCCCCGTCGTCGCGGTCGCCGTGCTCCGCACACGCACACGCTCACTCACCATCGCTCCTCGCCCGTGCGTGGCCACGCGCCCGCGCTGCCCCCTGGCCGCACCCGCCTCCGCCTGACCTTGCTGGCGGTGGCCCGCATCTGCCCCGCGGCCAACCTGCCGGCCACCACGCCACCGCCCTGGCCGAGGCCCCCTCCTGCTACGCGAGCGTGCCCAGCCGAGGCCACGGCCTCGCCCTCGCCCTCGATGGGCGCCCGCACCCAGCCACCCTGCCCTGCTCCGCTCCCTCCTGCGCCGTTCCTCGCCTTGCCGCTCCCGCAGCGCCGCCGCCCCCTGCGCTCGCCTCCGCCTGCCGCGGCTGGCCGGCGAGCCTCGCCGAGGCCACGGCCTCACCCCGCCGCACTGGGCTACGGCCTCCGCTGGCGTCCCCTGTTGCCCCTTTCGGGTGCACGGGCGCCCGCGGCTATTAGCGCCCGCTAACCACGCCTGTTACGGTCCCCAGGGGCCTATGACAAAGGGGGCCTACCCCACAGAACGTTTTAATAAAAAAAAGGAAGAAGAAAAGAATAATAAAAAAATATAATAATAATAAAATTAATTAATTAATTAATTAATTAATTAATTAATTAAGGAATTAATTAAGTTAATTAATTATAATTAGATTAACCTAATCACTAATTAACCTAATTAACTGTTAGTTAATTAAAACAGAGTATGACGAACGGGACCCACTTGTCAGGTTGACCAAGTCAACTACTGACGTCATGCTGACGTCATGATGACGTCAGCAGACACTATTCTGGATAATGTTGATTAAATTAAATAAATAAATCCTAAAATGATTTAAATCTTTTAAAATTAATATAAAATAAACCGTAGCTCTGATGGAAAAACTTTGTACATGAAAGTTGCTCAGAACGACGAGACGAATCCGGATACGCAGCCCGTTCGTCCACCACGCATCCCTAGCATAGCGAACACGCAACTTTCCCCCTCTGTTTCATCTGTCCAAAAACGTGAAACACCGGGGATACTCTCCCGGATGTTTTCCCCCCTTCACCGGTATCACCTCATACCGCGATAGGGCACCCCTAGCACCGATACTTGTCATGTCATGCATCGCTATGCATCTGTTTGCTTAAATATTTATTGTTTCTCCCCCCTCTTCTCTCGCTAGACACCGGGACCGACGCCGCTGCTACCCAGTACGACTACGGAGTTGACGATCCCTCTCTCTTGCCAGAGCAACCAGGCAAGCCCCCCCTTTGATCACCAGATATCGCCTACTCTTCTCTATACTGCTTGCATTAGAGTAGTGTAGCATGTTACTGCTTCCCGTTAATCCTATACTGATGCATAGCCTGTCCTTGCTACTACTGTTGTTACCTTACCTGCAATCCTAATGCTTAGTATAGGATGCTAGTTTATCATCAGTGGCCCTACATCCTTGTCCGTCTACCATGCTATACTATCGGGCCGTGATCACTCGGGAGTTGATCACGGGTATATACTATATACTTTATACATGATACATGTGGTGACTAAAGACGGGTCGGCTTGAGGAGCACCCGCGAGTGGATCTTTGAGGCGGAGCGACAGGGCAGGTTCCGACCACCTAGGAGAGAGGTGGGCCTGGCCCTGGTCGACGTTCGTGGATACTTAACACGCTTAACGAGATCTGGGTATTTGATCTGAGTTTGGCCATTTGGTCTATACGCACTAACCATCTACGCGGGAGTAGTTATGGGTATCCCGGCGTCGTGGTATCAGCCGAAGCCTTCGTGACGTCAGCGACTGAGTGGCGCGCGCCGGATTGGAACGTAAGCCTGCTCTTGTATTAAGGGGGCTAGTTCTGCTTCCGGCCGCGTACGCAACGTGCAGGTGTGCTAAGGGCGATGGGCCCAGACCCCTGTGCGCTTAGGTTTAGACCGGCGTGCTGACCTCTCTGTTGTGCCTAGGTGGGGCTGCGACGTGTTGATCTTCCGAGGCCGGGCATGACCCAGGAAAGTGTGTCCGGCCAAATGGGATCAAGCATGTTGGGGTATGTGGTGCACCCCTGCAGGGAAGTTAATCTATTCGAATAGCCGTGATCTTCGGTAACAGGACGACTTGGAGTTGTATCTTGACCTTATGACAACTAGAACCGGATACTTAATAAAACACACCCTTCCAAGTGCCAGATACAACCGGTGGTCGCTCTCTCCCAGGGCGACGAGGGGAGGATCATCGGTTAGGATTATGCTATGCGATGCTACTTGGAGGACTTCAGTCTACTCTCTTCTACATGCTGCAAGACGGAGGCTGCCAGAAGCGTAGTCTTCGAAAGGACTAGCTATTCCCCCCCTTATTCCAGCTTTCTGCAGTTCAGTCCACATATAATATCCTTATTCCAGTTGATACCAATGCATACATATGTAGTGTAGCTCCTTGCTTGCGAGTACTTTGGATGAGTACTCACGGTTGCTTTCTCCCTCTTTTCCCCTACCCCTTCTACCTGGTTGTCCCAACCAGAGGTTGGAGCCCAGGATCCAGATGCCACCGTCGACGACGACTCCTACTACACCGGAGGTGCCTACTACTACGTGATGCCCGCTGACGACGAACAGGAGTAGTTAGGAGGATCCCAGGTAGGAGGCCTGCGCCTCTTTCGATCTGTATCCCAGTTTGTGCTAGCCATCTTATGGAAACTTGTTTAACTTATGTCTGTACTCAGATATTGTTGCTTCCGCTGACTCGTCTATGATCGAGCTCTTGTATTCGAGCCCTCGAGGCCCCTGGCTTGTAATATGATGCTTGTATGACTTATTTTATTTGTAGAGTTGTGTTGTGATATCTACCCGTGAGTCCTTGATCTTGATCGTACACATTTGCGTGCATGATTAGTGTACGGTTAAATCGGGGGCGTCACAAGGAGGTCCGTTTCCTCCGTTTTGCGGTATGCCACACCCCTCCCGATCAACAGGACCCCCGTTTTGACCGTAGGAGGTCCGTTTCCTTCGTTGTGCGGTACGCCAGGCTTCGTTTCCATCGCCTCTTCCGTCGAAGCCCTCCCGATGAACACGACCACACATTCCATTTCGACCCATGAACACAACGATGACGTTGTTGTTGTTGGAAATATGCCCTAGAGGCAATAATAAATAAGTTATTATTATATTTCCTTGGTCATGATAATCGTTTATTATCCATGCTAGAATTGTATTGATAGGAAACTCAGATACATGTGTGGATACATAGACAACACCATGTCCCTAGTAAGCCTCTAGTTGACTAGCTCGTTGATCAATAGATGGTTACGGTTTCCTGGCCATGGACATTGGATGTCGTTGATAACGGGATCACATCATTAGGAGAATGATGTGATGGACAAGACCCAATCCTAAGCCTAGCACAAGATCGTGTAGTTCGTATGCTAAAGCTTTTCTAATGTCAAGTATCATTTCCTTAGACCATGAGATTGTGCAACTCCCGGATACCGTAGGAGTGCTTTGGGTGTGCCAAACGTCACAACATAACTGGGTGGCTATAAAGGTACACTACGGGTATCTCCGAAAGTGCCTGTTGGGTTGGCACGAATCGAGACTGGGATTTGTCACTCCATGTGACGGAGAGGTATCTCTGGGCCCACTCGGTAGGACATCATCATAATGTGCACAATGTGATCAAGGAGTTGATCACGGGATGATGTGTTACGGAACGAGTAAAGAGACTTGCCGGTAACGAGATTGAACAAGGTATCGGGATACCGACGATCGAATCTCGGGCAAGTATCATACCGATAGACAAAGGGAATTGAATACGGGATTGATTAAGTCCTTGACATCGTGGTTCATCCGATGAGATCATCGTGGAACATGTGGGAGCCAACATGGGTATCCAGATCCCGCTGTTGGTTATTGACCGGAGAACGTCTTGGTCATGTCTGCATGTCTCCCGAACCCGTAGGGTCTACACACTTAAGGTTCGGTGACGCTAGGGTTATAAAGGAAGCTTGTATGTGGTTACCGAAGGTAGTTCGGAGTCCCGGATGAGATCCCGGACATCACGAGGAGTTCCGGAATGGTCCGGAGGTAAAGATTGATATATTGGACGAAGGGTTTTGGAGTCCGGGAGTGTTCCGGAGGTACTGGGTGATGACCAGCATGACCGAAAGGTGTTTCGGGAGCCCCGGCAAGTGTTGGGGGGCTTCATGGGCCAAGGGAAGGGGGCAAACCAGCCCACTAAGGGGCTGTGCGCCCCCCTCACCTATTCCCACGTGACCAGGGGTTTGGGGCGCCCCATCTAAGGGTTCCCACCTCCTGGCTTGGGGGCCAAGTCACCCAAGGGGTAGATCCCATCTGCCCTGGCCGCCGCCCCCCCTAGGGGAAACCCTAGGGCGCCCCCCCCTCCCCCTTGCCCCTATATATAGTGGAGGTTTTGGGGCTGCCCAAGACACGAGATGAGTTCCTCTCCCCGTTGGTGCAGCCCTACCTCTCTTTCTCCTTTCTCCTCTCCCACGGTGCTTGGCGAAGCCCTGCAGGATAGCCACGCACCTCCATCACCACCACGCCGTTGTGCTGCTGTTGGATGGAGTCTTCCTCAACCTCTCCCTCTCTCCTTGCTGGATCAAGGCGTGGGAGACGTCGTCGGGCTGTACGTGTGTTGAACGCGGAGGTGCCGTCCGTTCGGCACTAGGATCTCTGGTGATTTGGATCACAACGAGTACGACTCCATCAACCCCGTTCTCTTGAACGCTTCCGCTTAACGATCTACAAGGGTATGTAGATGCACTCTCCTTCCCGTCGTTGCTAGTCTCTCCATAGATAGATCTTGGTGACACGTAGGAAAATTTTGAATTTCTGCTACGTTCCCCAATAGTGGCATCATGAGCTAGGTCTATTGCGTAGACTCTATGCACGAGTAGAACAAAAGTGGTTGTGGGCGTTGATTTTGTTCAATATGCTTACCGTTACTAGTCCAATCTTGATTCGGCGGCATTGTGGGATGAAGCGGCCCGGACCAACCTTACACGTACGCTTACGTGAGACCGGTTCCACCGACAAACATGCACTAGTTGCATAAGGTGGCTGGCGGGTGTCTGTCTCTCCCACTTTAGTCGGATCGGATTCGATGAAAAGGGTCCTTATGAAGGGTAAATAGCAATTGGCATATCACGTTGTGGTCTTTGCGTAGGTAAGAAACGTTCTTGCTAGAAACCCATAGCAGCCACGTAAAACATGCAAACAACAATTAGAGGACGTCTAACTTGTTTTTGCAGGGTATGCTATGTGATGTGATATGGCCAAAGGATGTGATGAGTGATATATGTGATGTATGAGATTGATCATGTTCTTGTAATAGGAATCACGACTTGCATGTCGATGAGTATGACAACCGGCAGGAGCCATAGGAGTTGTCTTAATTTATTTATGACCTGCGTGTCAACATAAACGTCATGTAATTACTTTACTTTATTGCTAACCGTTAGCTGTAGTAGTAGAAGTAATAGATGACGTGACAACTTCAAGAAGACACGATGATGGAGATCATGGTGTCATGCCGGTGACGATGATGATCATGGAGCCCTGAAGATGGAGATCAAAAGGAGCAATATGATATTGGCCATATCATGTCACTATTTGATTGCATGTGATGTTTATCATGTTTATACATCTTATTTGCTTAGAACGATGGTAGTAAATAAGATGATCCCTCATTAAAATTTCAAGAAAGTGATCCCCCTAACTGTGCACCGTTGCGACAGTTCGTTGTTTCAATGCACCACGTGATGATCGGGTGTTTGATCCAAACGTTCACATACAACGGGTGTAAGACAGATTTACACATGCAAACACTTAGGTTGACTTGACGAGCCTAGCATGTGTATAGACATGGCCTCGGAACACAGAAGACCGAAAGGTCGAGCATGAGTCGTATAGAAGATACGATCAACATGAAGATGTTCACCGATGTTGACTAGTCCGTCTCACGTGATGATCGGACACGGCCTAGTTGACTCGGATCATGTAATCACTTAGATGACTAGAGGGATGTCTATCTGAGTGGGAGTTCATAAGATGAACTTAATTATCCTGAACATAGTCAAAAGGATTTTGCAAATTATGTTGTAGCTCACGCTATAGTTCTACTGTTTAGATATGTTCCTACAGAAAAATTAGTTGAAAGTTGATAGTAGCTATTATGCGGACTAGGTCCGTAAACTGAGGATTGTCCTCATTGCTTCATAGAAGGCTTATGTCCTTAATGCACCGCTCAGTGTGCTGAACCTCGAACGTCGTCTGTGGATGTTGCGAACATCTGACATACACATTTTGATAACTACGTGATAGTTCAGTTAAATGGTTTAGAGTTGAGGCACCGAAGACGGTTTTGAAACATCGCGAAACATATGAGATGTTTCGAGGGCTGAAATTGGGATTTCAGGCTCGTGCCCACGTCAAGAGGTATAAGACCTCCGATGATTTTCTTAGCCTGCAAACTAAGGAGAAAAGCTCAATTGTTGAGCTTGTGCTCAGATTGTCTGAGTACAACAATCATTCGAATCAAGTGGGAGTTGATCTTCCAGATGAGACAGTGATGTTTCTCCGAAGTCATTACCACCAAGCTGCTAGAGCTTCGTGATGAACTATAATATATCAGGGACATATATGATGATCCTTGAGATATTCGCGATGTTTGACACCACAAAAGTAGAAATCAAGAAGGAGCATCAATTGTTGATGGTTGGTGAAACCACTAGTTTCAAGAAGGGCAAGGGAACGAAGGGATACTTCATGAAACGGCAATTCAGCTGCTGCCCTAGTGAAGAAACCCAAGGTTGAACCCAAACCCGAGACTAAGTGCTTCTGTAATAAAGGGAACAGCCACTGGAGTAGAATTACCCTAGATACTTGGTAGATGAGAAGGCTGGCAAGGTTGATAGAAGTATATTGGATATACATTGTGTTGATGTGTACTTTACTAGTACTCCTAAGTAGCACCAGGGTATTAGATACCGGTTCGGTTGCTAAGTGTTAGTAACTCGAAATAAAAGCTACGGAATAAAACGGAGTCTAACTAAAGGTGAGCTGACGACATGTGTTGGAAGTGTTTCCAATGTTGATATGATCAAGCATCACATGCTCCCTCTACCATCGAGATTGGTGTTAAACCTAAACAATTGTTGTTTGGTGTTTGCGTTGAGCATAGACGTGATTGGATTATGTCTATCGCAATACGGTTATTCATTTAAGGAGAATAATGGTTACTCTGTTTATTTGAATAATACCTTCAATGGTCTTGCACCTGAAATGAATGGTTTATTGAATCTCGATCGTAGTGATACACATGTTCATGCCAAAAGATAGTAATGATAGTACCACCTACTTGTGGCACTACCACGTAAGTCATATCGGTATAAAACGCATGAAGAAGCTCCATGTTGATGGATCTTTGGACTCACTTGATTTTGAATCACTTGAGACATGCGAACCATGCCTATTGGTATATATGCATGAAGAAACTCCACGCAAATGGACCGTTTGGACTCACTTGATTTTGGAATCACTTGAGACATGCAAATCATACCACATGGGCAAGATGACTGAAAGCCTCGGTTTCAGTAAAATGGAACCAGAAAGCTACTTGCTGGAAGTAATACATTTTGATGTGTGCAGTCCAATGAGTGCTGAGGCGTGTAGTGGATATCGTTATGTTCTTACTTCACGGATGATTTGAGTAAATGTTGAGTATATTTACTTGATGAATCACGAGTCTGAATTATTGAAAGGTTCAAGTAATTTCAGGGTGAAGTTGAAAGATCGTCGTGACAAGAGGATAAAATATCTATGATATGATCATGGAGATGAATATCTGAATTACGAGTTTGGCACAGAATTAAGACATTGTGGAAATTGTTTCACAACTGATACAGCCTGGAACACCATAGTGTAATGGTGTGTCCGAGCATCATAGTTGCACCCTATTGGATATGGTGCGTACCATGATGTCTCCTATCGAATTACCACGATAGTTTATGGGTTAGGCATTAGAGACAACCACACTCACTTTAATAGGGCACCACGTGATTCCGTTGAGACGAAACCGTTTGAACTATGGTTTGGAGAAACCTGAGTTGTCGTTTCTTAAAAGTTTGGAGCTGCGACGCTTATGTGAAAAAAGTTTCAGGCTGATAAGCTCGAACCCAAAGTGGATAAATGCATCTTCATAGGACACCCAAAACAGTTGGGTATACCTCCTGTCTCAGATCCGAAAGCAATAAGGGATTGTTTCTAGAATCGGGTCCTTTCTCGAGGAAAAGTTCCTCTCGAAAGAATTGAGTGGGAGGATGGTGGAGACTTGATGAGGTTATTGAACCGTCTCTTCAACTAGTGTGTGGTAGGGCACAGGAAGTTGTTCCTGTGGCACCTACACCAATTGAAGTGGAAGCTTATGATAGTGATCATGAAACTTCAGATCAAGTCACTACCAAACCTTGTGGGATGACAAGGATGCGTACTACTTCAGAGTGATACGTAATCCTGTCTTGGAAGTCATGTTGCTAGACAACAATGAACCTACGAGCTATGGAGAAGCGATGGTGGGCCCGGATTCCGATAAATGGCTCGAGGCCATAAAATCCGTGAGAGGATCCATGTATGAAAACAAAGTGTAGACTTTGGCAGAACGGCTCGATGGTCGTAAGGCTATTGAGTACAGATGGATTTTAAAAGGAAGACGGACAATGATGGTAAGTATGACCATTAAGAAAGCTCGACTTGTCGTTAAGATGTTTTCTGACAAGTTCAAGGAGTTGACTACGATGAGACTTTCTCACTCGTAGCGATGCTAAGAGTCTGTTGGAATTATATTAGCAATTGCTGCATTATTTATGAAATCTTGCAGATAGGATGTCAAAACATTGTTTCCCCGACGATTTTCTTGAGGAAAGGTTGTATGTGATACAACCGGAAGGTTTTGTCAATCCTGAAAGATGCTAATAAGTATGCAAAGCTCCAGCTATCCTTCTAGGGACTGGAGTAAGCATCTCGGAGTTGGAATGTATTCTTTGATGAGATGATCAAAGATTTTGGGTTTATACAAAGTTTATGAGGAACTTGTATTTCCAAAGAAGTGAGTGGGAGCACTATAGAATTTTTGATGAATATATGTTGTTGACATATTGTTGATCAGAAATGACGTAGAATTTCTGGAAAGCATATAGGGTTATTTGGAAAGTGTTTTTCAATGGAAAGCCTGGATTAAGCTATTTGAACATTGAGCATCAAGATCTATAAGGATAGATCAAAACGCTTAATGGTACTTTCAAATGAGCACATTCCTTGACATGATCTTGAAGGTGTTCAAGATGGATCAGTCAAAGAAGGAGTTCTTGCCTGAGTTGTAAGGTATGAAGTTAAGACTTAAAGCTCGACCACGGCAGAATAGAGAGAAAGGACGAAGGTCGTCCCCTATGCTTAAGACATAGGCTCTACAGTATGCTATGCTGTGTACCGCACCTGAAATGTGCCTTGCCATGAGTCAGTCAAGGGGTACAAGAGTGATCCAAGAATGGATCACAAGACAGCGGTCAAAGTTATCCTTAGTAACTAGTGGACTAAGGAATTTTCTCGATTATGGAGGTGGTAAAAGAGTTCGTCGTAAAGGGTTACGCCGATGCGAACTTTGACACTAATCCAGATTATTCTGAGTAGTAAATTGGATTCATATAGTAGAACAGTTATTTGGAATAGCTCCAAATATAGCGTAGTAGTTGCATCTACAAGATGACATAGAAATTTGCGAAATACATACGGATCTGAATGTTGCAGACCCGTTGACTAAAACCTCTCTCACAAGCAACATGATCAAACCCAGAACTCATTGAGTGTTAATCACATAGTGATGTTGTCGGTGTACTAGAGTAGGAGTACCCTAGTATCCCGAACTTGTGCACGGGCAGTCGCAGCATCCCGCGGCAAGGCTTGCCGGGTGACCGCCAAGGTCCTCCGTGGTTCCTTTGGAGCCATTCAAGAACAAAGTATCCAAGCCAAGGAGACAAGACCCTGGCAAGAGGAGCTTGCCGGGAAGGCCAACCAAGGCGTCTCAAGACCCCGGCAAGAGGAGCTTGCCGGGAAGGCCAACCAAGGCATCTCAAGGAACTTGCCGCGACGCGCCGCGCGTCACGGCAAGACCCGGTGAGCGACAAGCTCCCGGACGCGACAAGACAACGGCTGCGGCAAGGCGCTTGCCGCGACAAGACACCACTCCGTGCCCGCGCTCCAACGCATCCACCAACATGTCGCTCTGGGACCCTTCCAGGCGTGCGTGGCGGGAGGCTGTGCAGCCAGCGGCGCGCGGTGGCAAGCGGCGCTAACAAGATTGCCATCGTGGCGAGCGGTGGCGTCCCTGACGGTCCCTTTTTGCACTGTTTAGGCGACACAGACGGGCATTTAATGCCCTTGTCCCCTGCCGTCAGGGTTAGGTATGATACACTGTAGCAGGTAGCTGTACCTACCGCAGCACCTTTCCATTTTTACCCCTGTCTACGCTGCCACCTGTCGGTGACCCCTTGAGCATATAATAGGAGGCCCATGCGCAACGTAGGGGGGGTTAGCTAGTTCGGAGAACACTCACGCTCGGTCTCGCTAGCTGCTGGTGTGTATTGTAGCACTCCGCGCTCCCGAGCAAGAACTCAATACAAACCACAAAGCAGGAGTAGGGTTTTACGCATCCGTGCGGCCCGAACCTGGGTAAACTGCTCGTGTGTTTCGCCTCGATCTGCTCTTCGTGTGACCTCCGCCCCCGCCGAACCGAAAGGGACTCGGCCCGCCGGTCCCATAGGTGTTCGTGGATCAGTCCCCCGACATCTTTGGCGCGCCAGGTAGGGGGCGTCGAGGTTGTGTGAACCAGATCCGGCGTTCACACGAGCTAGATCTCCATCATCTTCACCGACATGCCGCCGAGAAGAAGGCTTCGGAGGCGGCTGCTCCGTCCGGCCCGCTACCACCGGAGAAAACGGCTGATGGGGCGGACGCCGGGGGAAAAAACGGGCGTCGACGAGGGAGCTCATGGTGCTGCCAGGTCCAAGGACAAGGCTGTGCTGCCCATCGGCGGCGTAGCCGGCTCCCACAACGACCGGGCGCACTCCAAGACCTCGGCGTCCGTACATGCACCGCGCCCACCTGATGAGGCGCGGGACCGGCAGCGTCACGGTGCTCATAGTACCATGCATTTGCTGGACCAAGATCGAGCTGGTGGGTCTCGGAGTGCTCCAGACCAGCATGCACACCAACATGTTGGCACGAGCGAGGCGCGGTCGCCTGGACGGGATACTGCTCCTTCTAACATAGTTAGAAGTTCGAGCATATCCCGCTCCTCGCACCGTTCGCCACCACCACCCGCCACTGTCGCAGAAGCTTTGGTGCGAGCTCAGCTGCTCCTAGACTACCCTCCAACAGCAGACAAGATCGACGACTAGAGGGCCACCATTCAGAATCTCATCGGCTTCGCCAACGGCGACACTCAGCGGCAGCCGAGCACGTCGCAGCCGCGGCAAGTCAGCCAGGCACGAGCCGGTGGAGACAAGACCGGTGGGGGTGCAACTACTGTGCACTCTCCGCCCCGAAGGCCAAGATCGCCGACTCGCCGGATCCACCTCGACAGCGACTCCACCGCGTCATCAGATCCACGAGCTCGTCGAGATCAGCGCCAAGTTCTTCACGAACGACAGCAAGGAGACGCTCATACTCGCATCGAGCGCCGGAGAGAAGCGCGACGTCAATCAGACCAGCGCGCTGGGCCCTCTGTCGACATGCATACGCCAGGGGAACCAGGCGACTTGCCGTACGCAGTAGGTTGCCCTGCGTTCACTCGTGAGCTGCGGCAAGTCCAATGGCCCAGCATGAAGAATTTCAAGCCAGACGTACCAGAGAAGTACGACGGCAAGTCGCATCCGTCGGAGTTCCTCAGCATCTACACCATCGCGGTGCATGCTGCCGGGGGACGGGACGACAAGATCCTTGCCAACTACTTCCCGCTGGTGCTCAAACCCAACGTCAGGTCCTGGCTCATGCACTTGCCGGACAACTCCATATCCTCCTGGGCAGACCTATGCCATCAGTTTGTCGGCGCCTTTACAGGCGGCCACAAACCTCATGGCCAAGAGAGTGACCTTCAGCTGCTCGTCCAGAGGGAAGGAGAGCCCCTGCGCAAGTACATTCAGAGATTCAGCCGTGTACAGCACAACATCCCAGACGTCCACCCTGCCGCGGTCATCAGCGCGTTCCATCAGAACGTGCGTAACCGTAGGATGCGGGAGGAGATGGCGATGTGCAAGATCAGAGACGTCAGTGAGCTGTATGCCCTGGCCGACAAGTGTGCACGTGCTGAGGAAGGGAGGAAACTCCCCGGAGAGAATGCAGGAGCAGGAGGATCTGGCAGCGAGGATGCTACCCCGGCAAAGAAAAACCGGCGGCGGAACAGGAAAAAGAAAGGCAAAGATGTGCTAGTCGTTGAGCAGTCCGGCAACGAAGGTGGCGCCAAGAAAGCCAAAGTTGGTAGCTCCGGCAAGGAGATTGCCGCATGCACCAACTGCCAGGCTGTGGCGGTCGCCGACAAGCAGGACGGCACCGACAAGCAGTACTGCAAGATTCACCGCACCAAGGGTCACGACCTCCAGAGCTGCAAGAAGGTCGAGCAGCTTGTCCAGCAACAAAAGGCTGAGTACGAGCGACGAGAGAAGGAGAGGGCCCAAGGAGGGGCTGGAGAATCTGGCAAGAAGCGCGCCGGCCGGGGAGGACGCCGCGGCAAGGCCAGGAGCGGCAAGGAGACAGACCTCCCCACGGCCGCGACAAGGATGAAGATGACGACGATGACGAAGACATGGATGATGTCGAGACCAGCGAGCAGGAGTTCCAGAAAGCCACAGAGGTCTTGTGCGTTGACGGCGGTGCTTCTCTGCATACTTCACACCGCCAACTCAAGCAGTGGGTGCGGGAAGTCAATGCAGCGGAACCACCTCTCGAGTCACGCAAGCTTCTGAAATGGTCCAGCACGCCTATCATCTTTGATATTGAGGACCACCCTGATCGCACAACTGCGGTCGGGTGCTTGCCGATGTTGGTTTCACCAACTATCCGCAACCTCAAGGTCACTAAGATGCTATTTGACGGTAGGGCCGGCTTGAACCTGATCTCCTCCGCTGTACTCCAGAAACTCCAGATCCCTGACAGCGAGCTTGAAGAGACCGGCACATTCCAAGGAATCAACCCGGGAAGGAGCAAGCCGAAGGGGAAGGTCACATTGCCAGTAACATTTGGCAGCGAGCTGAACTTCAGGACTGAGAGGGTCACTTTTGACGTTGCCGATATTCCATTGCCTTACAATGGGATACTTGGCCGTCCAGCACTCGCCAAGTTCATGGCAGCCTCTCACTACGCGTACAACATGCTGAAGATGCCAGGCCCGATAAGCGTCATCTCTGTCCCTGGCGACAAGAAGGATGCTCTTATCTGCGCCGACAAGATCTACCGGGAAGCAGCAGTCGCAACAGACCGCAAGTCACTTGCCGCTGAAGCTCCCGGGGGGAAGAAGAAGACCAAGTCCGGCAAGAGTTCTGATGCCCACTCCGGCAAGCGCACCTCTTCGGAGTGCTGCGCCGCCGTCCAGGACGCACCATCGAGCTCTACCGGCAAGTGTAAGAAGACAATGGCAGCTCCGCCAGAGATGAAGAAGGTGTCTGCCAAGGAGGACGGCACTGGTGGTACCTTCACCATCAGTGCCACTCTCGACCCTAAATAGGAAAGCGCGCTCATTGCTTTCCTGCGGGCGAATGTCGACGTGTTTGCGTGGCAACCGTCTGACATCCCCGGTGTTCCCAGGAAAGTAATTGAGCACCACCTTGCCGTTTGTCCTCATGCGCGGCCCGTGAAGCAGAAAGTTAGGAAGCAAGCAGTGGAGCGTCAAGAATTTATCGCAGAAGAGATCAAGAAATTGGAAGCAGCAGTCCTTGTCAGAGGAGTGCTCCATCCTACGTGGTTGGCCAATCCTGTAGTCGTGCGCAAGGCGAACGGGAAATGGAGACTTTGTATCGATTTTACCGATGTTAACAAAGCTTGTCCCAAAGACCCATTTCCTTTGCCGCGCATTGACCAGATTGTTGACTCCACAGCCGGATGTGATTTGCTTTCATTTCTTGACGCATACTCAGGATACCATCAGATCTTCATGGCAGAAGAGGATGAGGAGAAGACCGCATTTATTACTCCATGTGGCACGTACTGTTTCATACGGATGCCTTTCGGGTTAAAAAATGCTGGTTCAACATTTGCAAGAGTAGTCCATGTCGCTCTTGAGCCACAAATACACAGAAATGTGGAAGCCTATATGGATGACATAGTGGTCAAGAGCAAGGACAAGGCAACTCTGGACCAAGATTTAGACGAGACCTTTGCAAATCTGCGCAAGATCAGCCTCAAGCTCAACCCAGAGAAGTGTGTGTTTGGAGTTCCCTTCGGCAAGCTTCTCGGGTTCTTCGTGTCTCAGCGGGGAATTGAAGCTAATCCCGACAAGATCAAGGCCATTGAGCAGATTGAAGCACCAAAGCGCGTCAAGGATGTACAAAGACTTGCCGGTTGCGTGGCTGCTCTCAGCAGGTTTATCTCTAGGTCTGCTGAACGCGCCCTGCCATTTTTCAAATTATTGAAAAAGGCAGGTCCAATGAAATGGACTCCGGAAGCGGAGGCTGCGCTGCAAGACATGAAGAGATACCTGTCCTCCCCTCCAATACTTGTCGCACCTAAGCCACAAGAGAAGTTGCTGCTGTACATAGCGGCAACCAATCAAGTGGTTAGTGCTGCGTTAGTAGCAGAGAGGGAGGCAGATGACGAGCCAGCAACCACGGCAAGCGCATCTAGCGACAAGCAAGGGGCTTCCCCGGCAAGCTCTGGTCCCGACAAAGATGGATCTGCGCAGATGCACAAAGAGATACATAAGAAAATGGTGCAGCGCCCAGTTTACTTTGTCAGTTCCCTTCTGCAGGGGGCTAGGTCACGGTACTCTGGCGTACAGAAATTACTTTTCGGCCTTCTCATGGCCTCGAGAAAGCTGTGTCATTACTTCCAAGAACATGAGATCACAGTTGTCACTCGCTTTCCGCTGAAGAGGATACTACAGAATCCAGAAGCGACAGGAAGGATTGTTGAGTGGGCACTGGAACTGTCAAGCTTTGGCCCCAAGTTTGAGAGTACTTCAACTATCCAAAGCAGAGCATTGGCAGAATTCATAGCAGAATGGACGCCAACACCAGATGAAGAAATTCCAGAAACGAGCATCCCAGTCAAGGAAGCAAGCAAAGAGTGGCTGATGTACTTTGATGGTGCCTTTTCGCTGCAAGGCGCCGGCACTGGCGTGCTGCTTGTCGCACCCACCGGAGAGCACCTCAAGTACGTAGTCCAGATGCACTTTCCCAAGGAGCAGGCAACTAACAATACTGCAGAGTATGAAGGCTTGCTTGCCGGTCTCAGGATCGCGGCAGACCTTGGGATCAAGAAGCTCATTGTCCGGGGTGACTCACAGCTTGTCGTCCGCCAAGTGAACAAGAGCTATCAGAGTCCGTTGATGGAAGCCTACGTCGACGAAGTGAGAAAGCTAGAAGAGCACTCTCACGGCCTACAAATGGAGCATGTTCCGAGAGCTCAGAACACTATTGCTGATGGCCTGTCAAAGTGCGCCGCACTTAAGTTACCTGTGGAACCAGGGATCTTTGTGCTCAAGCTGACTCAACCATCCATAACGCCATCAACTGGACAGAGCAAGAAGAGGAAGTTGATTTCCGGTGACATTTTCCGGCAGAGCTTCCCGAAGCCGCCGCCAAGAAGGTCCCCAAGATCAACGCTAAAAGCGCTAAGGAGCAATATGCTCCGGCAAGCCCTAGGGTTTGTTCCGTTGAAGCAGAAGCTCCCGATAAGTTTTGCTCTGGCAAGCTTGTCGGGGAACGTCAAGCTCCGGCAGAGCCGCAGGTTCTCGCCGTAGAAGCGGATGTTCCCGCAGCAGCTGAGATCAACACCAAGAGTGCTGAGGAGCAATATGCTCCGGCAAGCCCTAGGGTTTGTTCCGTGGAAGAAGAAGCTCCCGACAAGTTTTGCTCCGGCAAGCTTGCCGGGGAACGTCAAGCTCCGGCAGAGCCGCAGGTTCTCGCCGAAGAAGCGGATGTTCCCGCAGCAGCAGATTTGCCTTTAGTCCTTGTTGTCGAGCCACAAGCTCCAGCATGGGCACAGCAGATTGTCCGTTTCCTTCAGACAGGAGAACTTCCCGAAGAGCAAGAAGAAGCGGAAAGAGTAGCCCGGCAGTCAAGTATGTACCAGTTTGTCGACAAGACACTGTACAGAAGAAGACTCAACGGTGTGAAATTGAAGTGTATTCATTGGGAAGACGGACAGAAGCTGTTGGCAGAGATACATGGAGGCATATGTGGTCACCACATTGGCGCGAGAGAACTTGTCGGCAAAGCATTCCGGCAAGGTTTCTTTTGGCCGACAGCCCTCCAAGATGCAACTGCACAAGTAACCAAGTGTGAAGCGTGCCAGTTCCATTCCAAGCAGATACATCAACCAGCTCAAGCTCTCCAGACGAACCCTTTATCCTGGCCATTTTCGGTCTGGGGGCTCGACATCCTCGGCCCCTTCCCCCGAGCAGTCCGGGGCTTTGAGTACTTGTACGTTGCAATCGACAAGTTCACAAAGTGGCCGGAAGTGGAACCAGTAAGGAAGGTGACAGCACAGTCAGCAGTCAAGTTCTTCAGGTCGATTGTTTGCCGCTTCGGGATTCCTAACAGGATAATCACCGACAACGGCACGCAATTCACGAGTCGCACCTTCGTGCAATACGTCCAAGATCTTGGCGCCAAGGTCTGCTTCGCTTCTGTTGCTCACCCGAGAAGCAACGGTCAAGCGGAGAGGGAAAATGCTGAAGTGCTGCACGGGCTCAAGACCAGGACTTTCGACAGTCTGCACAAGTGCGGGAAAAACTGGATCGAGGAGCTGCCGGTGGTTCTTTGGTCGATCAGGACGACGCCAAATCGAGCCACTGGCCAGACACCTTTCGCTCTAGTCTATGGAGCAGAGGTAGTTATCCCCACGGAACTCGTATACGGGTCACCTCGAGTGCTCGCTTATGATGAGCTTGAGCAAGAGCAGCTGCGACAAGATGACGCGCTGCTCCTTGAGGAAGACCGTCTTCAGGCTGCTGTGCGAGCTGCTCGATACCAGCAAGCTTTGCGCCGCTACCATAGCCGCAAAGTTAACGCTAGAAGTCTCGAGGAAGGCGACCTTGTTCTTCGGCGTATTCAGTCCGCCAAGAATTCCAACAAGTTGACGCTGAAGTGGGAAGGCCCTTACCGGGTGAAACGAGTCACTAGGCCTGGCGCTGTCCGCCTTGAGACCAAAGATGCCATTCCGGTGAGCAACTCCTGGAATATTGAGCATCTTCGTAAGTTTTACCCGTAAGGCGCGGTTGCCGGAACCTGTTCCGGCAACCACCTTTTGTACAAGTCTTGCCGCTGTTACATGTAATCCTTTGTACAAAGCCGGGCGCAGACCCCGTGCATAAGTAAAGCTCATGTGCTCCGCACATCTTGTCAACTTCATGCGTTCTATTTTTTGCATGTGTTATCTGACACTTTGTGCAGCACCTACTCGCCGGCATCCCCGGTAAGCAATAACGAGCCGTAAGGCTCCGTATCCTTTTTTTCTCTTCTTTCTTTTTTCTTAAGGAAAGGAAGGTTCCCTCACCCACAAGTTTGCCGGGGGGGAAAGGAGAAGATAATGGTATGGACCAGGCGTCGTTCAAGAAAGTTTCGCCTTGTCGGGAAGCAAACAACAGAAAAGCTAAGTTGCCAAAGTTTGAGCAATCAGATTTTTAAAAAAAATTTAAGTTATCTCCCTTGAACGACCGTACTTTGTATGGAAAACCTGTGCGCGGAGGAACCAACTTGTAGCTAGTTGCGCCCTTACTTTGTTTCGAGTCCGCTCAACAATTTAAGTGAGCTGCAACTAGTTGCGACAAGGTTTCATGTCGGTAGCGGCACCGCCAGCAGGCTGCTGACGTCCCGCACTCAGCGCTCACGGCTCGGGTGCCTGCACCGGCAAGTTCCCTAAAAGCGTAGGGCAAAAACATACAAAGGAAGGAATCAAGTAAAGGGAATAACATTGCAATCATTACCCAGAATAGAGTTATATTACAAAGATAGCTTGTCGTGGCTCTAACGGATTGTTTTCGTAACGTGACAAACAGCGACAAGAAAAGAAGAAACGGGTGGCCTAATCTATGCGATCACCCTCGATCCTCTTGATCCCACTCACCTTGTCCACAATGGGTGCGACAAGGGCCTTGAGCGCCTCCAGATCAGCATCCGGCGGCAGGGTCTTGAGGACGTTAGTGAGGTTGAGGCCCGGATTGCGGAAGGCCACCTTCACCAACACTTTCTGAAGAGCTCCCGCGCAGATCTTGCGTGACTCGTCGGCCAGCTGCCTTGGGATCCTCTCCCGGAGTCGCTGGAGGGCCGTGGCCACGCCCTTGAAGAACAAGACGAGCTTGGCGCTGGGTTGGAGGTTCTCGTCGGAGGGATACCCGAGGTCCTCCATCCCCAGCTGCGCCAGCTCCTTGTCAATATCTGCGGCATCACTCACGAGGCTCTCCGTCCAGTGCTCCACATTTTCCCTGAAAGCGTTCTGGGTGGCGGCAACACTCTCCAGCAGCGCCTTGTCGGCCTTGATCTCTTCTTTCAAGGCCGCCTCCTGCTTCTTGGCGCCGTCCAGAGTCTTGGTCAAAGCGGTCAGCTTCAACTCAAGATTCGCGTTGGAGTCCTTGGCGGCGCTGAGCTCTTTGCTCTTCTCGGCGAGATCGGCCTCCAGCTGCGCCACCTTCGTCTCCAGCTCCTTCTTGGCGGCCTCGGAGGCGGCGGCAGCATCCTCTGCTTGCTTGAGGGCTCCGCCGAGTTTTTCCTCGCGCACGGCAAGCTCCTCCTCGTGGGCGTCAAGATTGACCTTCCGCTGCGCCAGCTCGCCCTCCTTCGCGGATAGCTTCACAGCGGCAAGCCGCTGTTGCTCTTCGAATTCAGCCTTCTCGAGGAGGAAGGCCATCTGCGCTTCGACAAGTTGCTCTCGCTCCTCCGCCAGGGACCGGAGAGCTTCCTGGTGGACACCCCGGAGCTCCTCCGCGCGCTTCTCGATATCTGCTCCCGCATTCGCGACAAGCGCCTCGCGGGATTTTAGCTTGGCTTGCCGCGCGCGGTAGAGCGACAACAACTTCCGCAGCAGCCGCTCTTCCTCAGGCTCGTTGCTGCTGCTGCTCGGCGCGTCAACCAGCGTCAGCCCCGCGGAGGCAAGCACTTCCCCGTCGAAGATCTCTCCCTCGACCGGTGCCCTGGAGCTTGACGCCCAGGGGAGGTTGATGAAGACATCATCGCCAGCCTTCAAGTATACGCTTGGCTGGGGCTCTTCGGAGCCTGGCGCTGCGGCAGCGGCGTACGGGTCGGCGGTCGGTGTAGCGCCTGGCGCTCCTGCGGCCTCAGGGCTGTCAGTGCGATCGCCGGACTCCTCGCCAGTTGCTGCGGCGGCAGCCTTGGCGGCCCCTGCGCCGGCAGGATCGCCAGCACCGGCTGCTTCTTCGTCAGCAACCTCGGTCTCCATCGGCTCCGTAGCAGATGGGTCTGACAGCCGGAAAAGGGAGAAGAGTCAAGCAAAAACCCAAGAAGCTCAAAAGAAGAAGAACCCAAGGGAAGTTTCGAAGCAAGAGGATTACCTATACCGGGTCCTCCAGTCATGGTCTGCGCCGTCGGGGGGCCGCTGGTACTCTCCCTTGCCGGAGACTTCTCCCTTGCCGGAGACTTCTCCCTTGCCGGAGACTTCTCCCTTACCGAAAAGCTCTCTCTTGCCGGGGGATTCTCCCTTGGCTCCTGGTGGGGCTGCTCTGCTCCTACACAAACCAGCAGTTAGATATCAGCAAAAACAGAGTATCCATGCGCACCTCACAGCGGAAAGCAAACCATATACTTACGCTGGGGGCTGCTCTGGAGAAAAGTTGTCGGGTCCGGCAAGGTTGTCTCGGGCGCACCCCCCGCTGTTGTAGTAGGTTTGTCCTCGATGACAATCACCAGAACCTTGGCTCTCTTTGCTGCTCTCTGGGACAGAGTCCTAAAAAGGAACAAGTTCAGAGCAAAGCAAATGAGATACAAGACAAACAGCAAGAATTGAAGAACTGCAAGTACAGCAAGAGAAGCTTACTCTTCTTCTTCTTCCTCGTCGGAGCTGAACGCGGAGAAGTCGAAGTTTGGCGCGCGCCCGGCGCGAGGAGGCGGAGGAGAAGCTTCCCTTGGCCGCTTGGTGGGAGCAGTGGCGGCGGTCTGAGACGACCCTGCTCCGGCTGCCGGTGCGGCGCGGGCAGCGGCAGGAACTGAAGCAGTGGTCCGGCTAGACCCCGCACCAGTTGCCGTCGCAGCATGAGGCGCTCCCGCGGCAACGGTGTTTGCCGCGGTGGAGCGTGTCACGCGGTGCGGCGACTGTTGGCCCGCTTGCCGCTCCGCTACGTCACCGGCCTTGCGGAGACGCCTTCTTGGTGGGGATGGAGGCTCTGCTTGCGGCGAGCTGCCTGAAGACGAAGTGGAAGACGAGTTGATCTCCAGCGAGCCGCTCATATCCTTGGCGGGCTCGCTCGACTCGATGTTTTGCCCGGCAACCTCTTTCTCGCCGGCAGGCTCCCTTCGCTCGGCACGGCTTGCCGCCTCTGCTGCATCTACCTCCTCCACGGTGAATCCAAATTCGCCCGCGGCTGCGGCTGCCGCCGCCTCTTCCAGCCTGGTGGCGATGAGTGCCATCTCCGCATCGGTGGTGTCGCAGGTGAGGCTATCCTTCTCGTCGGAGCAGATCGGCACTTCTACCAAGTCATCGAAGAATTGTTGCACGACGTCGTCAGCAGGCTCTTGCCAAGTTGGCACAATCCCATGCGAATCGCACAGCGGCATCATTGCACGGATGCGGTCAAGCGCGGAATTGTTGCACAACGGAATGACACCCCCGGCAACCTGAACACTTCGGGATGTTGGGGGTCATACTTGAACAGTTCTTGGAGCATCGCGTTGAGCTCTAGAACAGTAAAGTTGTAGTTAAGGCCTGGCCGCAGCCTCATGATATCCGCCGCATTCTTGAACTCCCAAGTGGGTCTCCCCCGTTCCTGCAGGGGGGCGATGCGGCGGCGAAGAAAATCTGCGCCAACGCCGCCTACAGTGAGCCCGGCAAGCCTGAGGCGCAGGATCCGGGTGACAGCAATCTTCAGCCTGTCGTCTTCCGGGGCCACGTCACTCCAATCGCTGCCGCGTGCTACTGGGGTTTGGCGCCGGGTGGTGAATGGCTGCGGGTTCTCCTCGTCAATCCAGCACCAGTCTGCCCTCCACTCCTCCCACTTGCCGCGGAATTCTCCCTCCAGATAAGTTTCCTTCTTGCCGGCCCTTGAGATCCAGGCGATTCCGCCGGATAGAGGCTCTCCTCTCTCTACTCGGGGTATGAAGAAGTGGCGAAAGAGGGCTACATTGGGATGGACTCCGACAAAGTTTTTGCAGAGATGTGCGAAAACTGCCATGGTCAGAACGGCATTGGGGGTGAAGTCAAGGAGGTGGAATCCATAGGTATTCATGATGTCGCAGAAGAATTCAGAGAAAGGCGGGCAGAGCCCGCAGTAGAAGAACAAGGCAAAGAAAGGGTATCCATTTGGGGCCTTCTTCCAAGCGGCGGCGGGAAGTACCTTCGTGCGCAGATGCGCTCGCGTCTCCACCGACCAGAAGAGGTAGTAGTTCTCCCTCAGCTCCCTCGTGGCAAGCTTGGGGGGGAAGACCGCCCGCTCCTTTCGCAGCGCCGCAAGCCGCTGCGCCTCGGTCGACTTCACGACCTTCCCCTTGTCGGCTTTTGGAGCCATGGCGGAAGTGGTGGAGGAGTTCGACGGCGTTGGTGATGCTGGTGGCAATGGGGGGCGGAGCGCTGCTCTCTTTTGGCTTTGGGAAGACGAGGGAGCGGCGGAGATTTCTGAGATTGGAAGCAGCAACGGGCGAATGGGCGGACTGCCCATGTTTCCCTTGCTTATAAAGAGGGAGGGGGCGGACGTTCCGCATTTCCGAATAAAGAAACCACCCACGATCTCTCCCACGACGCCGCATTCAACGCGTGCCGTTCGGGCAGGGCGCGGTGGATACGGAGAGAGATATGGTGTAACCTAGGCCGCGCGTGCCCATGCCCTGTTTTGGGCCTGGCCCAACAGCGCTCGGCATCGTGTATGGCCCAGGCCCGGGGGCTCCTGTCGGTGTACTAGAGTAGGGGTACCCTAGTATCCCGAACTTGTGCACGGGCAGTCGCAGAATCCCGCGGCAAGGCTTGCCGGGTGACCACCAAGGTCCTCCGTGGTTCCTTTGGAGCCATTTAAGAACAAAGTATCCAAGCCAAGGAGACAAGACCCCGGCAAGAGGAGCTTGCCGGGAAGGCCAACCAAGGCATCTCAAGACCCCGGCAAGAGGAGCTTGCCGGGAAGGCCAACCAAGGCATCTCAAGGAACTTGCCGCGACACGCCGCGCGTCACGGCAAGACCCGGTGAGCGACAAGCTCCGGGACGCGACAAGACAACGGCCGCGGCAAGGCGCTTGCCGCGACAAGCCACAACTCCGTGCCCGCGCTCCAGCGCATCCACCAACGTGTCGCTCTGGGACCCTTCCAGGCATGTGTGGCGGGAGGCTGTGCAGCCAGCGGCGCGCGGTGGCAAGCGGCGCTGACAAGATTGCCATCGTGGCGAGCGGTGGCATCCCTGACGGTCCCTTTTTGCACTGTTTAGGCGACACAGACGGGCATTTAATGCCCTTGTCCCCTGCCGTCAGGGTTAGGTATGATACACTGTAGCAGGTAGCTGTACCTACCGCAGCACCTTTCCATTTTTACCCATGTCTACGCTGCCACCTGTCGGTGACCCCTTGAGCATATAAAAGGAGGCCCATGCGCAACGTAGGGGGGGTTAGCTAGTTCGGAGAACACTCACGCTCGGTCTCGCTAGCTGCTGGTGTGTATTGTAGCAATCCGCGCTCCCGAGCAAGAACTCAATACAAACCACAAAGGAGGAGTAGGGTTTTACGCATCCGTGCGGCCCGAACCTGGGTAAACTGCTCGTGTGTTTCGCCTTGATCTGCTCTTCGTGTGACCTCCGCCCCCGCCGAACCGAAAGGGACTCGGCCCGCCGGTCCCATAGGTGTTCGTGGATCAGTCCCCCGACAGATGTGAACTAGATTATTGACTCTAGTAAACTCTTTGGATGTTGGTCACATGGCGATGTGACCTGTGAGTGTTAATCACATGGCGATGTGAACTAGATTATTGACTCTAGTGCAAGTGGGAGACTGTTGGAAATATGCCCTAGAGGCAATAATAAATAAGTTATTATTATATTTCCTTGTTCATGATAATCGTTTATTATCCATGCTAGAATAGTATTGATAGGAAACTCAGATACATGTGTGGATACATAGACAACACCATGTCCCTAGTAAGCCTCTAGTTGACTAGCTCGTTGATCAATAGATGGTTACGGTTTCCTGACCATGGACATTGGATGTTGTTGATAGCGGGATCACATCATTAGGATAATGATGTGATGGACAAGACCCAATCCTAAGCCTAGCACAAGATCGTGTAGTTCGTATGCTAAAGCTTTTCTAATGTCAAGTATCATTTCCTTAGACCATGAGATTGTGCAACTCCCGGATACCGTAGGAGTGCTTTGGGTGTGCCAAACGTCACAACGTAACTGGGTGGCTATAAAGGTACACTACGGGTATCTCCGAAAGTGTCTGTTGGGTTGGCACGAATCGAGACTGGGATTTGTCACTCCGTGTGATGGAGACGTATCTCTGGGCCCACTCGGTAGGACATCATCATAATGTGCACAATGTGATCAAGGAGTTGATCACGGGATGATGTGTTACGGAATGAGTAAAGAGACTTGCCGGTAACGAGATTGAACAAGGTATCGGGATACCGACGATCGAATCTTGGGCAAGTATCATACCGATAGACAAAGGGAATTGAATACGGGATTGATTAAGTCCTTGACATCATGGTTCATCCGATGAGATCATCATGGAACATGTGGGAGCCAACATGGGTATCCAGATCCCGCTGTTGGTTATTGACCGGAGAACATCTCGGTCATGTCTGCATGTCTCCCGAACCCGTAGGGTCTACACACTTAAGGTTCGGTGACGCTAGGGTTATAAAGGAAGCTTGTATGTGGTTACCGAAGGTAGTTCGGAGTCCCGGATGAGATCCCGGACATCACGAGGAGTTCCGGAATGGTCCGGAGGTAAAGATTGATATATTGGACGAAGGGTTTTGGAGTCCGGGAGTGTTCCGGAGGTACTGGGTGATGACCAGCATGACCGAAAGGTGTTTCAGGAGCCCCGGCAAGTGTTGGGGGGCTTCATGGGCCAAGGGAAGGGGGAAAACCAGCCCACTAAGGGGCTGTGCGCCCCCCTCACCTATTCCCACGTGACTAAGGTTTGGGGCGCCCCATCTAAGGGTTCCCACCTCCTGGCTTGGGGGCCAAGTCACCCAAGGGGTAGATCCCATCTGCCCTGGCCGCCGCCCCCCTAGGGGAAACCCTAGGGCGCCTCCCCCTCCCCCTTGCCCCTATATATAGTGGAGGTTTTGGGGCTGCCCAAGACACGAGATGAGTTCCTCTCCCCGTTGGTGCAGCCCTACCTCTCTTTCTCCTTTCTCCTCTCCTGCGGTGCTTGGCGAAGCCCTGCAGGATAGCCACGCTCCTCCATCACCACCACGCCGTTGTGCTGCTGTTGGATGGAGTCTTCCTCAACCTCTCCCTCTCTCCTTGCTGGATCAAGGCGTGGGAGACGTCGTCGGGCTGTACGTGTGTTGAACGCGGAGGTGCCGTCCGTTCGGCACTAGGATCTCCGGTGATTTGGATCACGACGAGTACGACTCCATCAACCCCGTTGTCTTGAACGCTTCCGCTTAGCGATCTACAAGGGTATGTAGATGCACTCTCCTTTCCCTCGTTGCTAGTCTCTCCATAGATAGATCTTGGTGACACGTAGGAAAATTTTGAATTTCTGCTACGTTCCCCAACAGTTGTTTCTCCGTTCCGACCCAGCCATGTACACGAGCCCTCGCCATACGTATGCGCGAGTAGGCGTTCGAGACCCCGCCTGTATGTACACATATGTGGCCGTATTTTCTTTCTTGCACCCTGGCCGCTGTACGTACATGTACATGCTACGTGCGCGCCTCTACTACGACACGTGCGCGCCTCTACATCCACCAGTATATATGTACGTACATGTTCGCGACCAGAATGACAACGCTACGTACGCTTCGACCAGGTGGGTCCCGACTGTCAGGCACTTCCTTGCCTGCGAAGATGTAGCTGGTGGGTCCCAGCAGTCAGGGGGCGAATCGGTTTTTTTGCCCAGACGCACTTCCTTGCATGCGAAGATGTAGCTGGTGGGTCCCAGTAGTCGGGGGGGCTCGTGGGTCCCAACAGTCAGGGGGGCGAATTGTTTTGGTTTTTTTTACCCGGACGCACTTCCTTACGTGCGAAGATGTAGCTGGTGGGTCCCAGCAGTCAGGGGGGCGAATCATTTCTTTTTTGCCCGGACGCACTTCCTTGCGTGCGAAGGTGTAGCTGGTGGGTCCCAGCAGTCAGGGGGAAACGTTTTTTTCGCGAAATATGGTGGCCCGTCCGGTGGGTCCCTGCTGTCAGGTGGAGGAAACATTATTTTCCGCGTAATAAGGAGGCACTTCCTTGCTGCGGCCGTGGACCCAGCTGTCAGCCTCTCCACGTACAGTCCACGTCCGATGGAACTCGTTCCTTGACCACGTTGACCATGCCGCGCCGAGAGCACCAGGGCAGTGGACGATGGCGAGGCCTAGGAAGGGGACGACGCGGAGCCGGGGAAGATGCAGCAGCGGAAGCCCGCATGGAGAGGAGTACGAGGGTTCACTGGTTCAGCTGCGGTGTGAGGCTGCCGTCGCCGCAGAATAACAGGGGGTGTGGGTGAGTAGAGGGATGGCCTGGCCAGCGGTGGGAGTAGTAGGGGGCGGTGAGGCCTCCACCGCATCGCAGCCGGCCATGGGAGGCAGGAGCATGAGGCACGATCGGCGCTGGTTTGGGCGGCTGGAGCAAGAAGACCATAGGTTGAAGAAGCACTACGGTCGTTGGATGGACATCGTACGGTCACTGGAGCTAGAATCGTTCATATTGACTAAAGTTGACAAAGGCCCCCGTCCCAGTCAACTTAGTAGGCCCACAAGTCAGCCTCCCACCATGGTGGGTCCCGACTAGCAGGGGAAGTATTCATTTTTTTGTGCGTAATAAGGAGGCACTTCCGGTGGGTCCGAGCTGACAGCGGGGGGAACGTTTTTTTTTCACGAAATACGTTGGCCCGTCCGGTGGGTCCAAGCAGTCAGGGGGGAAACGTTTTTTTGCGAAATAAGGTGGCCCGTCCGGTGGGTCCCTGCTGTAAGGTGGAGGAATAATTAGTTTGCGCGTAATAAGGAGGCACTTCCTTGCTGCGGCCATGGACCCAGCTGTCAGCCTCTCCACATACAGTCCACGTCCGATGGAAGCCGTTCCTTGACCACGTTGACCACGCCGCGCTGAGAGCACCAGGGCGGTGGACGACGGCGAGGCCAGGAAGGGGACAACGCGGAGCCGTGGAAGAAGCGGCAGTGGATGCCCACACGTAGAGGAGTATGAGGGTTCACTGGTTCACTGCGGTGTGAGGCTGCCGTCGCCGCGGAATAACAGGGGGTGTGGGTGAGTAGAGGGATGGCCTGGCCAGCGGTGGGAGTAGTAGGGGGCGGTGAGGCTTCCGCCGCATCGCAGCCGACCATGGGAGGCAGGAGCACGAGGCACGACCAGCACTGGTTTGGGCGGCTAGAGCAAGAAGACCAGAGGTTGAAGAAGCACTACGGTCGTTGGATGGACATCGTACAGTCACTGGAGCTAGAATCGTGCATATTGACTAAGTTGACAAAGCTCTCCGTCCCCGTCAACTTAGTAGGCCCATAAGTCAGCCTGCCGCTATACTGGGTCCCAGCTAATAGGGGGAGTATTCATTTTTTGTGTGTAATAAGGAGGCACTTCCTTGCGTGCGAAGATATAGCTTGTGGGTCCGAGTTGTCAACGGCGGTAACATTTTTTTTTTGCGAAATACAGAGGCCCTTTCGGTGGGTCCCACATGTCAGGGGGAGGAACCATTATTTTGCGTGTAATAAGGAGGCATTTCCTTGCATGTGGCCGTGGACCCAACTGTCGGCCTCTCCATCTAAAGTCCACTTCAGATGCATGTCGGTCGTTGACCATGTTGACCAGGCCGCACCGAGAGCACCAGGGCGGTGGACGACGGCGAGGCCTAGGAAGGGAACGACACGGAGGCAGGGAAGACTTGGCAGTTGTTTCCCACATGGAGGGGAGTACGACTGTACGATGGTTTACTGGTTCATTTACCGTCGCCAGAGAATGACAGCAGATGTGGGTGAGTAGAGGGATGGCTAGGCCAACGATGGGAGTACGATGGGGCGGCAGTTGTGCGTCAACCTTTTTTTTAGGAAAGCCTCAAATCCGTGGGAAACAACATACAGCCCATCTGCCATTATTTTTAATAATTTACAGCTCATTTGCTAACTATTAAGGTTTTTTTTGGAGCCCATATTCTTTTTGTTAGCATTACAGCCCATATTGTGGCCACAGTTAAAAAATTATACGAAATTTTGCATATTTCGGTGCGGTCCGAACTGTTTTTAATCCCGAAATTTCGACTCACATTCAAACTGATTTTAAAAATAAATGTATATCAATATAAAATCCAACAAATTCTCCATGCATAAAAATTAATGTAATTTAAAATCTCGAAATGAAAAAAAGATATTTCAAACTAATTGCCGGTTTGATGTGTTTTAAAAATGTACAGCCCATTTCTCATTACTGATGGGCCATTTTCTCGGCCAGCCGAATGAAAGCTCTCCTCGTCTTGAAAGATTTGCAGCCCAACAGACCTGACAAAGCGACTTGCTTGGCAAATCACAAAAAACTGGGGTGTGGCCATGGACCCAGCTGTCAGCCTCTCCACGTACAGTACTCTTCCGATGGAAGTTGTTCCTTGACCACGTTGACCACGCCGTGCGGAGAGCACCACGGCGGTGGACGACGGCGAGGCCTAGGAAGGGGACGACGCGGCAGTGGAAGCCCGCGCGGAGAGGAGTACGAGGGTTCACTGGTTCGGCTGCGGTGTGAGACTGCCGTCGCCGCAGGGCCTAGCCAGCGGTGGGAATAGTAGGGGGCGGTGAGGCCTCTGCGGTAGCACAGCCGGCCATGGGAGGCAGGAGCATGCGACACGACCGGCGCTGCTTTGGGCGACTGGGGCAAGAAGACCAGAGGTTGAAGAAGCACTACGGCCGTTGGATGGACATCGTTGACCACGCCGCGCCGAGAGCACCAAGGCGGTGGACGACGGCGAGGCCTACGAAGGGAACGACACGGAGCCGGCGAAGACACGGTAGTGGCTGCCCACGTGGTGGAGAGTACGAGGGTTGTCTGGTTCGGCTGCCGTCGCTGGAAAATAATAGGAGGTGTGGGTGAGTAGAGGGATAGATAGGCTAGGGATGCGAGTATGATGGGGCCATGAGGCCTTCCCGGCAGCACTGCCGGCCACGGGAGGCGGGAGCAGGCGGTTCCGACGGCGCTGGTTTGGGCGGCTGGGGCAGGAGGATCAGAGACTGAAGAAGCACGATTGTCGTTAGATTGACATCTAACGGTGTGACGCTGGTAGAGTCGATTGTTGACTAAGTTTCTTTTTTGAGAAACCTTGTGTACGCATGAACTTAGTAGGCCCACAAGTCAGCCTCCATATCTGTGGCAGACAACATAAGGCCCATTTGCTATTTTTTATAATTTGCAGTCCATTTTCTAATTCTTAAGTAATTTATTACAGCCCATTTTCTGCCTAGGACCACGGTCAAAAAGTCCAACCTTATTTTGCATATTTCGGTGGAGTCCGAACTGTTGTAATCCCGAAATGATAAACATTTTTTAAGAACTTATTGATTTGCCAAAAAAATCGTTTTGTTTTTGTAAGCAAATAAGACGTGGGACAAATTTAGTTGGTTTAAGGGAAAACCAGTGGTAAAAAAAATCAGCGTTGGGTGGGAAAAAACAACAAAAATAAGGATGTAAATATGAAAAGGGAATTTTATGTGTTTTCAATATAATGATACGTGTATACGAACTAGTAAAACTATAGGTAGAGCTTAGAAAACGGATGTAGTACATGCGTTTCAAGAGGAAAATAGAACTGGGCTATGTGTTTGATTCAGTAAAAAAACTGCCTGCGGATGTTGTAAGACAAAATATAACTAACGCTGGCGGGCCAGAGGCCAGTAGATACCTGCTGGATCTTTGTGCCCCGTTGTCGTCATGGGCTGGGCCTGTTAAAAACAAAACAACCCTGGCAATCTACAGCCCTGTTTAAACTTGCTCGACCTGAAAAAACAATATACGTGCTCAATAAACGAGAGAATTCTGCAAGTACAGACTGATAACTGGGATGTAGCACGAATATTGTTTTTTTATCACGATAATAAGTGCATGCACTTGTTTCGAAAAAATTGGAGAACTGGGAATTCGAACGGCGGGTGCTTATGCTACCCATCAAATAAAAATCAGGTGCCTGAAAATTCGTTTCGAAAAAATGATGTTGCTTTATATCCACATCGACCCTCGGCATGATGGTTGGAAGCAAATGCAAGTTCATACCAAAAGATCGTGAACATCAATACCAACTTGCGGACGACAAGGTAGTACAACTACCAATACCAAAATAACTTATAATCTTTTTACTCCTGGCCCTAGTGTTCGTCTGGTAGAAAATCTTGCAGAGGACCAGCTCCCGCTCCTTCTCTTGCTCCAGGTCCCCGAGGTGGTACTGGTGCATCACCCAGTTGGTCCTCTGCTGGTCGAAGTTCTTGTTGGTGTGCAACACCAGAACCTTTTTTGCTGCCCGTCTGCCGGCCGTTGACCATCAGCAGCAAGGTATTGTCGGTCTTGTGCCACATCGCATGCATGCCGCACTCCGACTATATCTTGCGACGCATCCACACGCCCCTTTCGAACGGCCTGGAATTGCGCTAGAAGAAATGCTTCCTTAGGCCACTCAGTGTGATACCTGCAGTATTGTGGAATACAGGTTTTAGTGTACCTAGTTGGTATTTTCATAACATCTTTGGCATGTTGCAGTCACTTGTTTCACTTTTTATTAACTGTCAAATTGTAATTTCTTCACTAGGTCTGCGTGTAAAAAGAAAAATTGAGCTATAAACAAAGGAATATGTTTGTGCAAGTAGACGGCCGATCAGTGTCTTACCTGGAAGTTTCTCAGGTTGGGTGTAACATATGCCGTGCTCGCTGTCGATGGTTGGTATGAACAAATCGATGAGAGACTGAAATCTCGCGCTGTCAGCACTCACTTTGGCCTCAAGTTTTTCAGGTTGGGCCAATCCTTCTTCGACTTGCATCGGTAATTCCAGAATACCTGAACACGCCACCGGGATTCTTGTGTCACCTCACGCGCAGCGTGTTGTCACATCAATTCAATGTGTGGACATGATGAATAATTTGTCCAACGTATACTAGTACTGCTACTGTACTACTTACTAGTCGTATTTAGTGTCACAATTTATACATAGGTTTAACTAACAAGTACGCACTTGAAGCCTAACTGATATATGTATATATATATATGGCTTCTGCACAACATCTCCATCATCATTATCAGTACGTCCTACGCAGGTGAGTTAGGATGCACTTGATCCCAGGAAGGTATTTATCCTTTAAACCAGAGGAGTGCTTCAATTCTACTAGTACTACTACCAGGATATACCATCCTTCGGAGTGTAAATAGTTACACCGATGACATGTGGGTCTACCACAACATGGCCCATATGTCAACTAATGGAGGACAGAGGTGCGTAGGCGTATTTGCGGAAGCGTGCTCTACTGGCAAACATGATGGCAGTACTGGGTAAGGCTGATTTAGTAACACCAACACACTAGTTCAGCTTATTAATTACGTGTCCCATCTGCTGCAGCATGTATTGTCACTTCACTGCGAAGACTAGTTGAATAGTTCTCTCTGACCGAGATGGGGAATAAATGGATTGCGAGGACTTCCTTTCTACAGTATCCCTATGCCTCTACGCTCACTTCACTCATTTTGCTCCGTACCTAGTCACTTGTTGAAATCTGTAGAAAGACAAATACTCCGTATTTGAGAACAGAGGGAGGCTTTTACTCCGTACTACTCCCTCCGTTCCAAAATAGATGACTCAACTTTGTACTATATTTGGGAACAGAGGGAGTATCACCATCACTACAAGAAATATGTCAACTTATGACCTTCTGTCAGTGACCCTCGAAGAATTGGTCATAAATTTATGAGCATTTTAGACCAATTGGTCAAAAGCTGTTCAGGGGGCTCCAAACCCTAAACCATTGCAACCATTTTGGTCAGAAAGGTCGTAATTTCCTTACACGAAATGGTCACAAAGCAAACAGTGCTAGTCCGCTGCCTTATTTCTAGTTGTTAATGACCAATATAGATGGTCATAGCCTTGTAGATTGTGGTGGGTTGTGATGACTAGACGCCATCTCATCAGTTTTGCCTATGTGTCATGTCCATGTGGCAGTTTTTGCCCTAGGTTGTGAAGCAACTTATATTTCTATCATTCCCAAAATTCCCAAAAAAATCTCATAAATTCTTTGGGGCATATCTTCTTCAAATATGTAAAAATCCTTCCTTTCCTAGTTCAAAACTAATTCAACAATATTCATTTTCCTATTCTGTTCACAACAACACTTTATGAAGGAAGTGCTATTTATATATTCTTGATTGCCCTCGGAATTTTTGGACACTCTTTCCTATCCAAATCATTACCGCATGACAAAGTTCAGCTCCATTTGCCTAGCAAATCTTCTTCGGCAAATTTCCAAAGTTTTTGTCCACCTAGAAGCATTGTGAAGGAAGTACCTTTTTTATATCTCTAAATGACATGAAATTTGTACAGTTCCTTCATATGCCCAAATTATCACCCTCCTCCAAATTGCAGCTCAGTCAAATCATCTATGTGAGCCCAGGTTCAATTTATATTTTATGGACAAATTGGCACGTTGCAAAGCAAGTGTTATATAGACCCCTCTTATTACCCTCAAACTTTTCGGGCACTCTTCCATACCCAAATCATTGCCACATGATAATATTCAGCTCAATTTTCCTAGTAAATCTTTCTTGGGAAATTTCCAAAGTTTCTACCTCGAGAGAAGCTTTGTGAAGTAAGTACTAGCTAGGCTTACCCAAATGATCTGAAAATTTACCAGCGCATGACCATACCTAAGTAACTTACCTACACCAATTTTGAGCTCATTTCATTCATCCAATCTCTCTCACTAGTTTTCCCAAGTTTCTGTCCATAGAAGAGCATTGTGAAGGAAGTACTACTTTGGCATGTCCAAATGGTATCAATTTTCTACAATGCTTCCCTATGCGCAAATAACCATCCTCCACAAAATTCCAGCTCACTCCATTCATTATTTTGAGCCCAGCTTCAACATTCATATTTTTGTCCAGCGTGGTACTTTGCAAAGCAAGTACCACCTAGGATCCTCCTTTTGAGCTAAAAATTTTTGAAGACATTCTCCTTAGTAGATGATCATCCTCAGCCAAAACTCACGCCCATTGGCCATGTGCATTTCCCGTACCGCTAATCAAACACTTGGCTGCTAATTCATGTTTGAGCATCGATCGGTCTCCTCGTGAGAATCTTATGTTGTAATTTTCTTCCTAGCACCAACCTGGGGAGTGCCCAACCCACTAGACATGCCTAGGCCGCCCAGAACACATGGCAAGATTACGGTCACGCGGTGACCACGCGACGGGCATGCGAGTTTACGCGCTCTAGAGTTGGGGCCCTCGGCCACCACCCAAACCTCGACGTATCGCCACCAAACCATGTATTTATGATTAAATAGGTCCTTATGTAACTAGAAATGATTTTTGGAAAAAAATAAATAGCAAACTATGAGGCAGCTGCAGTTCAAATTTGACCCGCTTCCTACTGAATCGGCGGAAATTTGTCTTTTTCACGAGAGGTGGATCAAAATTTTTTACACCAACCATTTTGTCAATTGTGCATTAAATATGTCCTAGTATTTTATAAAAATGATTGGTCCAATTTTGCAACAATTATTTGGTAGTTCCTTCACAAAAAAACATCCTTTCAGGCACTCGAAAAATGGAAAATGGTTTTTTTGTCCAACAAAAATGAAAACTTCCTTAGGCAACATTGTTTGCCATTCCAATATGCACCCTTGTGCACAATATGAGATCATTTGAACAAACTATGCCATGAATGTGGCCATAAGATTGATCATTTGGCTTGAAAGCCATTGATCTCCACACGTGATAGCTCGTTTCTGAGAACACTTTTTTAAAATAATTGCCATATTACAAGTTTGTTATTTTTCCTGGGAACTTGGCCACAAATAATGACACAATGCGAAGGTTTCCCAATTTTTTGATTTTTTTTGAATTTTTTGTGCCCGTTTCAAAATGCGGTCAAAACGGCGGAAATGACCATTCCTAGCTAGTGGTTGAATCTTGGTTTTTTTTTGGTGTTTCTCTGATTAAGTCGGTACTTATGTACCTAGAAATGATTTTTGTAAAAAATAAATAGCAAACTATGATGCAGCTGTAGTTCAAATTTGACCCGCTTCCTACTGAATCGGTGGAAATTTGGCTTTTTCACGAGAGGTGGATCAAAACTTTTTACACCCAACCATTTTGTCAATTGTGCATTAAATATGGCCTAGTATTTTAGAAAAATGATTTGGTCCAATTTTGCAATTATTTTGGTAGTTCCTTCACAAAAAAACCTCCATTCGGGCACTCGAAAAATGGAAAATGGTTTTTTCGTCCAACGAAAATGAAAACTTCCTTAGGCAACATTGTTTGCCATTCCAATATGCACCCTTGTGCACAATATGAGATCATTTGAACAAACTATGCCATGAATGTGGCCATAAGATTGATCATTTGGCTTGAAAGCCATTGATCTCCACACGTGATAGCTCGTTTCTGAGAACACTTTTTTAAATTAATTGCCGTATTACAAGTTTGTTATTTTTCCTGGGAACTTGGCCATAAATAATGACACAATGCGAAGGTTTCCCAATTTTTTGATTTTTTTTGAATTTTTTATGCCCGTTTCAAAATGCGGCCAAAACGGCGGGATTGACCGTTCCTAGCTAGTGGTTGGATCTTGGGATTTTTTTGGTGTTTCTCTAATTAAATAGGTACTTATGTAACTAGAAATTATTTTTGTAAAAAATAAATAACAAACTATGATGCAGCTGCAGTTCAAATTTGACCCGCTTCCTAGTGAATCGCGGAAATTTGTCTTTTTCATGAGAGGTGGATCAAAACTTTTTACACCCAACCATTTTGTCAATTGTGCATTAAATATGAACTAGTGTTTTATAAAAATGATTTGGTCCAATTTTGCAACAATTATTTGGTAGTTCCTTCACAAAAAAACCTCCTTTCAGGCACTCGAAAAATGGAAAATGGTTTTCTTGTCCAACAAAAATGAAAACTTCCTTAGGCAACATTGTTTGCCATTCCAATATTCACCCTTGTGCACAATATGAGATCATTTGAACAAACTATGCCATGAATGTGGCCATAAGATTGATCATTTGGCTTGAAAGCCATTGATCTCCACACGTGATAGCTCGTTTCTGAGAACACTTTTTTAAAATAATTGCCATATTACAAGTTTGTTATTTTTCCTGGGAACTTGGCCACAAATAATGACACAATGCGAAGGTTTCCCAATTTTTTGATTTTTATTTTTATTTTTTATGCCCGTTTCAAAATGCGGTCAAAGCGGCGAGAATGACCGTTCCTAGCTAGTGGTTGAATCTTGGGATTTTTTTTGGTGTTTCTCTGATTAAATAGGTACTTATGTAACTAGAAATGATTTTTGTAAAAAATAAATAGCAAACTATGATGCAGCTGTAGTTCAAATTTGACCCGCTTTCTACTGAATCGCGGAAATTTGTCTTTTTCATCAGAGGTGGATCAAACCTTTTTACACCCAACCATTTTGTTAATTGTGCATTAAATATGGCCTAGTGTTTTATAAAAATGATTTGGTCCAATTTTGCAACAATTATTTGGTAGTTCCTTCACAAAAAAACCTCCTTTCAGGCACTCGAAAAATGGAAAATGGTTTTCTTGTCCAACAAAAATGAAAACTTCCTTAGGCAACATTGTTTGCCATACCAATATGCACCCTTGTGCACAATATGAGATCATTTGAACAAACTATGCCATGAATGTGGCCATAAGATTGATCATTTGGCTTGAAAACCATTGATCTCCACACGTGATAGCTCGTTTCTGAGAACACTTTTTTAAAATAATTGCCATATTACAAGTTTGTTATTTTTCCTGGGAACTTGGCCACAAATAATGACACAATGCGAAGGTTTCCCAATTTTTTGATTTTTTTTGAATTTTTTGTGCCCGTTTCAAAATGCGGTCAAAACGGCGGAAATGACCATTCCTAGCTAGTGGTTGAATCTTGGTTTTTTTTTGGTGTTTCTCTGATTAAGTCGGTACTTATGTACCTAGAAATGATTTTTGTAAAAAATAAATAGCAAACTATGATGCAGCTGTAGTTCAAATTTGACCCGCTTCCTACTGAATCGGTGGAAATTTGGCTTTTTCACGAGAGGTGGATCAAAACTTTTTACACCCAACCATTTTGTCAATTGTGCATTAAATATGGCCTAGTATTTTAGAAAAATGATTTGGTCCAATTTTGCAATTATTTTGGTAGTTCCTTCACAAAAAAACCTCCATTCGGGCACTCGAAAAATGGAAAATGGTTTTTTCGTCCAACGAAAATGAAAACTTCCTTAGGCAACATTGTTTGCCATTCCAATATGCACCCTTGTGCACAATATGAGATCATTTGAACAAACTATGCCATGAATGTGGCCATAAGATTGATCATTTGGCTTGAAAGCCATTGATCTCCACACGTGATAGCTCGTTTCTGAGAACACTTTTTTAAATTAATTGCCGTATTACAAGTTTGTTATTTTTCCTGGGAACTTGGCCATAAATAATGACACAATGCGAAGGTTTCCCAATTTTTTGATTTTTTTTGAATTTTTTATGCCCGTTTCAAAATGCGGCCAAAACGGCGGGATTGACCGTTCCTAGCTAGTGGTTGAATCTTGGGATTTTTTTGGTGTTTCTCTAATTAAATAGGTACTTATGTAACTAGAAATTATTTTTGTAAAAAATAAATAACAAACTATGATGCAGCTGCAGTTCAAATTTGACCCGCTTCCTAGTGAATCGCGGAAATTTGTCTTTTTCATGAGAGGTGGATCAAAACTTTTTACACCCAACCATTTTGTCAATTGTGCATTAAATATGAACTAGTGTTTTATAAAAATGATTTGGTCCAATTTTGCAACAATTATTTGGTAGTTCCTTCACAAAAAAACCTCCTTTCAGGCACTCGAAAAATGGAAAATGGTTTTCTTGTCCAACAAAAATGAAAACTTCCTTAGGCAACATTGTTTGCCATTCCAATATTCACCCTTGTGCACAATATGAGATCATTTGAACAAACTATGCCATGAATGTGGCCATAAGATTGATCATTTGGCTTGAAAGCCATTGATCTCCACACGTGATAGCTCGTTTCTGAGAACACTTTTTTAAAATAATTGCCATATTACAAGTTTGTTATTTTTCCTGGGAACTTGGCCACAAATAATGACACAATGCGAAGGTTTCCCAATTTTTTGATTTTTATTTTTATTTTTTATGCCCGTTTCAAAATGCGGTCAAAGCGGCGAGAATGACCGTTCCTAGCTAGTGGTTGAATCTTGGGATTTTTTTTGGTGTTTCTCTGATTAAATAGGTACTTATGTAACTAGAAATGATTTTTGTAAAAAATAAATAGCAAACTATGATGCAGCTGTAGTTCAAATTTGACCCGCTTTCTACTGAATCGCGGAAATTTGTCTTTTTCATCAGAGGTGGATCAAACCTTTTTACACCCAACCATTTTGTTAATTGTGCATTAAATATGGCCTAGTGTTTTATAAAAATGATTTGGTCCAATTTTGCAACAATTATTTGGTAGTTCCTTCACAAAAAAACCTCCTTTCAGGCACTCGAAAAATGGAAAATGGTTTTCTTGTCCAACAAAAATGAAAACTTCCTTAGGCAACATTGTTTGCCATTCCAATATGCACCCTTGTGCACAATATGAGATCATTTGAACAAACTATGCCATGAATGTGGCCATAAGATTGATCATTTGGCTTGAAAACCATTGATCTCCACACGTGATAGCTCGTTTCTGAGAACACTTTTTTAAAATAATTGCCATATTACAAGTTTGTTATTTTTCCTGGGAACTTGGCCACAAATAATGACACAATGCGAAGGTTTCCCAATTTTTTGATTTTTTTTGAATTTTTTATGCCCGTTTCAAAATGCGGTCAAAACGACGAAAATGACCATTCCTAGCTAGTGGTTGAATCTTGGTTTTTTTTGATGTTTCTCTGATTAAGTCGGTACTTATGTACCTAGAAATGATTTTTGTAAAAAATAAATAGAAAACTATGATGCAGCTGTAGTTCAAATTTGACCCGCTTCCTACTGAATCGGCGGAAATTTGGCTTTTTCACGAGAGGTGGATCAAAACTTTTTACACCCAACCATTTTGTCAATTGTGCATTAAATATGGCCTAGTATTTTAGAAAAATGATTTGGTCCAATTTTGCAATTATTTTGGTAGTTCCTTCACAAAAAAACCTCCATTCGGGCACTCGAAAAATGGAAAATGGTTTTTTCGTCCAACGAAAATGAAAACTTCCTTAGGCAACATTGTTTGCCATTCCAATATGCACCCTTGTGCACAATATGAGATCATTTGAACAAACTATGCCATGAATGTGGCCATAAGATTGATCATTTGGCTTGAAAGCCATTGATCTCCACACGTGATAGCTCGTTTCTGAGAACACTTTTTTAAAATAATTGCCGTATTACAAGTTCGTTATTTTTCCTGGGAACTTGGCCATAAATAATGACACAATGCGAAGGTTTCCCAATTTTTTGATTTTTTTTGAATTTTTTATGCCCGTTTCAAAATGCGGCCAAAACGGCGGGATTGACCGTTCCTAGCTAGTGGTTGAATCTTGGGATTTTTTTGGTGTTTCTCTAATTAAATAGGTACTTATGTAACTAGAAATTATTTTTGTAAAAAATAAATAACAAACTATGATGCAGCTGCAGTTCAAATTTGACCCGCTTCCTACTGAATCGCGGAAATTTGTCTTTTTCATGAGAGGTGGATCAAAACTTTTTACACCCAACCATTTTGTCAATTGTGCATTAAATATGAACTAGTGTTTTATAAAAATGATTTGGTCCAATTTTGCAACAATTATTTGGTAGTTCCTTCACAAAAAAACCTCCTTTCAGGCACTCGAAAAATGGAAAATGGTTTTCTTGTCCAACAAAAATGAAAACTTCCTTAGGCAACATTGTTTGCCATTTCAATATGCACCCTTGTGCACAATATGAGATCATTTGAACAAACTATGCCATGAATGTGGCCATAAGATTGATCATTTGGCTTGAAAGCCATTGATCTCCACACGTGATAGCTCGTTTCTGAGAACACTTTTTTAAAATAATTGCCATATTACAAGTTTGTTATTTTTCCTGGGAACTTGGCCACAAATAATGACACAATGCGAAGGTTTCCCAATTTTTTGATTTTTATTTTTATTTTTTATGCCCGTTTCAAATTGCGGTCAAAGCGGCGAGAATGACCGTTCCTAGCTAGTGGTTGAATCTTGGGATTTTTTTGGTGTTTCTCTGATTAAATAGGTACTTATGTAAGTAGAAATGATTTTTGTAAAAAATAAATAGCAAACTATGATGCAGCTGCAGTTCAAATTTGACCCGCTTTCTACTGAATCGCGGAAATTTGTCTTTTTCATCAGAGGTGGATCAAACCTTTTTACACCCAACCATTTTGTTAATTGTGCATTAAATATGGCCTAGTGTTTTATAAAAATGATTTGGTCCAATTTTGCAACAATTATTTGGTAGTTCCTTCTCAAAAAAACCTCCTTTCAGGCACTCGAAAAATGGAAAATGGTTTTCTTGTCCAACAAAAATGAAAACTTCCTTAGGCAACATTGTTTGGCATTCCAATATGCACCCTTGTGCACAATATGAGATCATTTGAACAAACTATGCCATGAATGTGGCCATAAGATTGATCATTTGGCTTGAAAACCATTGATCTCCACACGTGATAGCTCGTTTCTGAGAACACTTTTTTAAAATAATTGCCATATTACAAGTTTGTTATTTTTCCTGGGAACTTGGCCACAAATAATGACACAATGCGAAGGTTTCCCAATTTTTTGATTTTGTTTGAATTTTTTATGCTTGTTTCAAAATGCGGTCATAGCGGCGAGAATGACCGTTCCTAGCTAGTGGTTGAATCTTGGGATTTTTTTTGTGTTTCTCTGATTAAATAGGTACTTATGTAACTAGGAATGATTTTTGTAAAAAATAATTAGCAAACTATGATGCAGCTGCAGTTCAAATTTGACCCGCTTCCTACTAAATCGGCGGAAATTTGTCTTTTTCACGAGAGGTGGATCAAAACTTTTTACACCCAACCATTTTGTCAATTGTGCATTAAATATGGCCTAGTATTTTAGAAAAATGATTTGGTCCAATTTTGCAACAATTATTTGGTAGTTCCTTCACAAAAAAACCTCCTTTCGGGCACTCAAAAAATGGAAAATGGTTTTTTCGTCCAACGAAAATGAAAACTTCCTTAGGCGACATTGTTTGCCATTCCAATATGCACCCTTGTGCACAATATGAGATCATTTGAACAAACTATACCATGAATGTGGCCATAAGATTGATCATTTGGCTTGAAAGCCATTGATCTCCACACGTGATAGCTCGTTTATGAGAACACTTTCTTAAAATAATTGCTGTATTACAAGTTTGTTATTTTTCCTGGGAACTTGGCCACAAATAATGACACAATGCGAAGGTTTCCCAATTTTTTGATTTTTTTTGAATTTTTTATTCCCGTTTCAAAATGCCTGGTGTTTCTCTTATTAAATAGGTACTTATGTAACTAGAAATGATTTTTGTAAAAAATAAATAGCAAAATATGATGCAGCTGTAGTTCAAATTTGACCCGCTTCCTACTGAATCGTGGAAATTTGTCTTTTTCATGAGAGGTGGATCAAAACTTTTTACACCCAACCATTTTGTCAATTGTGCATTAAATATGGCCTAGTATTTTAGAAAAATGATTTGGTCCAATTTTGCAACAATTATTTGGTAGTTCCTTCACAAAAAAAACCTCCTTTCGGGCACTCGATAAATGGAAAATGGTTTTTTCGTCCAACGAAAATGAAAACTTCCTTAGGCAACATTGTTTGCCATTCCAATATGCACCCTTGTGCACAATATGAGATCATTTGAACAAACTATGCCATGAATGTGGCCATAAGATTGATCATTTGGCTTGAAAGCCATTGATCTCCACACGTGATAGCTCGTTTATGAGAACACTTTCTTAAAATAATTGCCGTATTACAACTTTGTTATTTTTCCTGGGAACTTGGCCAAATATAATGACACAATGTGAAGGTTTCCCAATTTTTTGATTTTTTTTGACTTTTTTATGCCCGTTTCACAATGCGGTCAAAACAGCGGGAATGACCGTTCCTAGCTAGTGGTTGAATCTTGGATTTTTTTGGTGTTTCTCTGATTAAGTCGGTACTTATGTACCTAGAAATGATTTTTGTAAAAAATAAATAGCAAACTATGATGCAGCTGTAGTTCAAATTTGACCCGCTTCCTACTGAATCGGCGGAAATTTGTCTTTTTCACGAGAGGTGGATCAAAACTTTTTACACCCAACCATTTTGTCAATTGTGCATTAAATATGGCCTAGTATTTTAGAAAAATGATTTGGTCCAATTTTGCAACAATTATTTGGTAGTTCCTTCACAAAAAAACCTCCTTTCGGGCACTCGAAAAATGGAAAATGGTTTTTTCGTCCAACGAAAATGAAAACTTCCTTAGGCAACATTGTTTGCCATTCCAATATGCACCCTTGTGCACAATATGAGATCATTTGAACAAACTATGCCATGAATGTGGCCATAAGATTGATCATTTGGCTTGAAAACCATTGATCTCCACACGTGATAGCTCGTTTCTGAGAACACTTTTTTAAAATAATTGCCATATTACAAGTTTGTTATTTTTCCTGGGAACTTGGCCACAAATAATGACACAATGCGAAGGTTTCCCAATTTTTTGATTTTTTTTGAATTTTTTATGCCCGTTTCAAAATGCGGTCAAAACGACGAAAATGACCATTCCTAGCTAGTGGTTGAATCTTGGTTTTTTTTGATGTTTCTCTGATTAAGTCGGTACTTATGTACCTAGAAATGATTTTTGTAAAAAATAAATAGAAAACTATGATGCAGCTGTAGTTCAAATTTGACCCGCTTCCTACTGAATCGGCGGAAATTTGGCTTTTTCACGAGAGGTGGATCAAAACTTTTTACACCCAACCATTTTGTCAATTGTGCATTAAATATGGCCTAGTATTTTAGAAAAATGATTTGGTCCAATTTTGCAATTATTTTGGTAGTTCCTTCACAAAAAAACCTCCATTCGGGCACTCGAAAAATGGAAAATGGTTTTTTCGTCCAACGAAAATGAAAACTTCCTTAGGCAACATTGTTTGCCATTCCAATATGCACCCTTGTGCACAATATGAGATCATTTGAACAAACTATGCCATGAATGTGGCCATAAGATTGATCATTTGGCTTGAAAGCCATTGATCTCCACACGTGATAGCTCGTTTCTGAGAACACTTTTTTAAAATAATTGCCGTATTACAAGTTCGTTATTTTTCCTGGGAACTTGGCCATAAATAATGACACAATGCGAAGGTTTCCCAATTTTTTGATTTTTTTTGAATTTTTTATGCCCGTTTCAAAATGCGGCCAAAACGGCGGGATTGACCGTTCCTAGCTAGTGGTTGAATCTTGGGATTTTTTTGGTGTTTCTCTAATTAAATAGGTACTTATGTAACTAGAAATTATTTTTGTAAAAAATAAATAACAAACTATGATGCAGCTGCAGTTCAAATTTGACCCGCTTCCTACTGAATCGCGGAAATTTGTCTTTTTCATGAGAGGTGGATCAAAACTTTTTACACCCAACCATTTTGTCAATTGTGCATTAAATATGAACTAGTGTTTTATAAAAATGATTTGGTCCAATTTTGCAACAATTATTTGGTAGTTCCTTCACAAAAAAACCTCCTTTCAGGCACTCGAAAAATGGAAAATGGTTTTCTTGTCCAACAAAAATGAAAACTTCCTTAGGCAACATTGTTTGCCATTTCAATATGCACCCTTGTGCACAATATGAGATCATTTGAACAAACTATGCCATGAATGTGGCCATAAGATTGATCATTTGGCTTGAAAGCCATTGATCTCCACACGTGATAGCTCGTTTCTGAGAACACTTTTTTAAAATAATTGCCATATTACAAGTTTGTTATTTTTCCTGGGAACTTGGCCACAAATAATGACACAATGCGAAGGTTTCCCAATTTTTTGATTTTTATTTTTATTTTTTATGCCCGTTTCAAATTGCGGTCAAAGCGGCGAGAATGACCGTTCCTAGCTAGTGGTTGAATCTTGGGATTTTTTTGGTGTTTCTCTGATTAAATAGGTACTTATGTAAGTAGAAATGATTTTTGTAAAAAATAAATAGCAAACTATGATGCAGCTGCAGTTCAAATTTGACCCGCTTTCTACTGAATCGCGGAAATTTGTCTTTTTCATCAGAGGTGGATCAAACCTTTTTACACCCAACCATTTTGTTAATTGTGCATTAAATATGGCCTAGTGTTTTATAAAAATGATTTGGTCCAATTTTGCAACAATTATTTGGTAGTTCCTTCACAAAAAAACCTCCTTTCAGGCACTCGAAAAATGGAAAATGGTTTTCTTGTCCAACAAAAATGAAAACTTCCTTAGGCAACATTGTTTGGCATTCCAATATGCACCCTTGTGCACAATATGAGATCATTTGAACAAACTATGCCATGAATGTGGCCATAAGATTGATCATTTGGCTTGAAAACCATTGATCTCCACACGTGATAGCTCGTTTCTGAGAACACTTTTTTAAAATAATTGCCATATTACAAGTTTGTTATTTTTCCTGGGAACTTGGCCACAAATAATGACACAATGCGAAGGTTTCCCAATTTTTTGATTTTGTTTGAATTTTTTATGCTTGTTTCAAAATGCGGTCATAGCGGCGAGAATGACCGTTCCTAGCTAGTGGTTGAATCTTGGGATTTTTTTTGTGTTTCTCTGATTAAATAGGTACTTATGTAACTAGAAATGATTTTTGTAAAAAATAATTAGCAAACTATGATGCAGCTGCAGTTCAAATTTGACCCGCTTCCTACTAAATCGGCGGAAATTTGTCTTTTTCACGAGAGGTGGATCAAAACTTTTTACACCCAACCATTTTGTCAATTGTGCATTAAATATGGCCTAGTATTTTAGAAAAATGATTTGGTCCAATTTTGCAACAATTATTTGGTAGTTCCTTCACAAAAAAACCTCCTTTCGGGCACTCAAAAAATGGAAAATGGTTTTTTCGTCCAACGAAAATGAAAACTTCCTTAGGCGACATTGTTTGCCATTCCAATATGCACCCTTGTGCACAATATGAGATCATTTGAACAAACTATACCATGAATGTGGCCATAAGATTGATCATTTGGCTTGAAAGCCATTGATCTCCACACGTGATAGCTCGTTTATGAGAACACTTTCTTAAAATAATTGCTGTATTACAAGTTTGTTATTTTTCCTGGGAACTTGGCCACAAATAATGACACAATGCGAAGGTTTCCCAATTTTTTGATTTTTTTTGAATTTTTTATTCCCGTTTCAAAATGCCTGGTGTTTCTCTTATTAAATAGGTACTTATGTAACTAGAAATGATTTTTGTAAAAAATAAATAGCAAAATATGATGCAGCTGTAGTTCAAATTTGACCCGCTTCCTACTGAATCGTGGAAATTTGTCTTTTTCATGAGAGGTGGATCAAAACTTTTTACACCCAACCATTTTGTCAATTGTGCATTAAATATGGCCTAGTATTTTAGAAAAATGATTTGGTCCAATTTTGCAACAATTATTTGGTAGTTCCTTCACAAAAAAAACCTCCTTTCGGGCACTCGATAAATGGAAAATGGTTTTTTCGTCCAACGAAAATGAAAACTTCCTTAGGCAACATTGTTTGCCATTCCAATATGCACCCTTGTGCACAATATGAGATCATTTGAACAAACTATGCCATGAATGTGGCCATAAGATTGATCATTTGGCTTGAAAGCCATTGATCTCCACACGTGATAGCTCGTTTATGAGAACACTTTCTTAAAATAATTGCCGTATTACAACTTTGTTATTTTTCCTGGGAACTTGGCCAAATATAATGACACAATGTGAAGGTTTCCCAATTTTTTGATTTTTTTTGAATTTTTTATGCCCGTTTCACAATGCGGTCAAAACAGCGGGAATGACCGTTCCTAGCTAGTGGTTGAATCTTGGATTTTTTTGGTGTTTCTCTGATTAAGTCGGTACTTATGTACCTAGAAATGATTTTTGTAAAAAATAAATAGCAAACTATGATGCAGCTGTAGTTCAAATTTGACCCGCTTCCTACTGAATCGACGGAAATTTGTCTTTTTCACGAGAGGTGGATCAAAACTTTTTACACCCAACCATTTTGTCAATTGTGCATTAAATATGGCCTAGTATTTTAGAAAAATGATTTGGTCCAATTTTGCAACAATTATTTGGTAGTTCCTTCACAAAAAAACCTCCTTTCGGGCACTCGAAAAATGGAAAATGGTTTTTTCGTCCAACGAAAATGAAAACTTCCTTAGGCAACATTGTTTGCCATTCCAATATGCACCCTTGTGCACATTATGAGATCATTTGAACAAACTATGCCATGAATGTGGCCATAAGATTGATCATTTGGCTTGAAAGCCATTGATCTCCACACGTGATAGCTCGTTTCTGAGAACACTTTTTTAAAATAATTGCCGTATTACAACTTTGTTATTTTTCCTGGGAACTTGGCCACAAATAATGACACAATGCGAAGGTTTCCCAATTTTTTTATTTTTTTTGAATTTTTTATGCCCGTTTCAAAATGCGATCAAAACGGCGGGATTGACCGTTCCTAGCTAGTGGTTGAATCTTAGGATTTTTTTGGTGTTTCTCTGATTAAATAGGTACTTATGTAACTAGAAATGATTTTTGTAAAAATAAATAGCAAACTATGATGCAGCTGCAGTTCAAATTTGACCCGCTTCCTACTAAATCGGCGGAAATTTGTCTTTTTCACGAGAGGTGGATCAAAACTTTTTACACCCAACCATTTTGTCAATTGTGCATTAAATATGGCCTAGTGTTTTATAAATATGATTTGGTCCAATTTTGCAACAATTATTTGGTAGTTCCTTCACAAAAAACCCTCCTTTCAGGCACTCGAAAAATGGAAAATGGTTTTCTTGTCCAACAAAAATGAAAACTTCCTTAGGCAACATTGTTTGCCATTCCAATATGCACCCTTGTGCACAATATGAGATCATTTGAACAAACTATGCCATGAATGTGGCCATAAGATTGATCATTTGGCTTGAAAGCCATTGATCTCCACACGTGATAGCTCGTTTCTGAGAACACTTTTTTAAAATAATTGCCATATTACAAGTTTGTTATTTTTCCTGGGAACTTGGCCACAAATAATGACACAATGCGAAGGTTTCCCAATTTTTTGATTTTGTTTGAATTTTTTATGCTTGTTTCAAAATGCGGTCATAGCGGCGAGAATGACCGTTCCTAGCTAGTGGTTGAATCTTGGGATTTTTTTGGTGTTTCTCTGATTAAATAGGTACTTATGTAACTAGAAATGATTTTTGTAAAAAATAAATAGCAAACTATGATGCAGCTGCAGTTCAAATTTGACCCGCTTCCTACTAAATCGGCGGAAATTTGTCTTTTTCACGCGAGGTGGATCAAAACTTTTTACACCCAACCATTTTCTCAATTGTGCATTAAATATGGCCTAGTATTTTAGAAAAATGATTTGGTCCAATTTTTCAACAGTTATTTGGTAGTTCCTTCACAAAAAACCTCCTTTCGGGCACTCAAAAAATGGAAAATGGTTTTTTCGTCCAACGAAAATGAAAACTTCCTTAGGCAACATTGTTTGCCATTCCAATATGCACCCTTGTGCACAATATGAGATCATTTGAACAAACTATGCCATGAATGTGGCCATAAGATTGATCATTTGGCTTGAAAGCCATTGATCTCCACACGTGATAGCTCGTTTGTGAGAACACTTTCTTAAAATAATTGCTGTATTACAAGTTTGTTATTTTTCCTGGGAACTTGGCCACAAATAATGACACAATGCGAAGGTTTCCCAATTTTTTGATTTTTTTGAATTTTTTATTCCCGTTTCAAAATGCATGGTGTTTCTCTTATTAAATAGGTACTTATGTAACTAGAAATGATTTTTGTAAAAAATAAATAGCAAACTATGATGCAGCTGCAGTTCAAATTTGACCCGCTTCCTACTAAATCGGCGGAAATTTGTCTTTTTCACGAGAGGTGGATCAAAACTTTTTACACCCAACCATTTTCTCAATTGTGCATTAAATATGGCCTAGTATTTTAGAAAAATGATTTGGTCCAATTTTTCAACAATTATTTGGTAGTTCCTTCACAAAAAAACCTCCTTTCGGGCACTCAAAAAATGGAAAATGGTTTTTTCGTCCAACGAAAATGAAAACATCCTTAGGCAACATTGTTTGCCATTCCAATATGCACCCTTGTGCACAATATGAGATCATTTGAACAAACTATGCCATGAATGTGGCCATAAGATTGATCATTTGGCTTGAAAGCCATTGATCTCCACACGTGATAGCTCGTTTATGAGAACACTTTCTTAAAATAATTGCTGTATTACAAGTTTGTTATTTTTCCTGGGAACTTTGCCACAAATAATGACACAATGCAAAGGTTTCCCAATTTTTTGATTTTTTTGAATTTTTTATTCCCGTTTCAAAATGCATGGTGTTTCTCTTATTAAATAGGTACTTATGTAACTAGAAATGATTTTTGTAAAAAATAAATAGCAAACTATGATGCAGCTGTAGTTCAAATTTGACCCGCTTCCTACTGAATCGCGGAAATTTGTCTTTTTCATGAGAGGTGGATCAAAACTTTTTACACCCAACAATTTTGTCAATTGTGCATTAAATATGGCCTAGTATTTTAGAAAAATGATTTGGTCCAATTTTGCAACAATTATTTGGTAGTTCCTTCACAAAAAAACCTCCTTTCAGGCAGTCGAAAAATGGAAAATGGTTTTTTCGTCCAACGAAAATTAAAACTTCCTTAGGCAACATTGTTTGCCATTCCAATATGCACCCTTGTGCACAATATGAGATCATTTGAACAAACTATGCCATGAATGTGGCCATAAGATTGATCATTTGGCTTGAAAGCCATTGATCTCCACACGTGATAGCTCGTTTTTGAGAACACTTTTTTAAAATAATTGTCGTATTACAAGTTTGTTATTTTTCCTGGGAACTTGGCCACATATGATGACACAATGCGAAGGTTTCCCAATTTTTTGATTTTTTTGAATTTTTTATGCCCGTTTCAAAATGCGGTCAAAACCGCGGGAATGACCGTTCCTTGCTAGTAGTTGAATCTTGGATTTTTTTGGTGTTTCTTTGATTAAGTCGGTACTTATGTACCTAGAAATGATTTTTGTAAAAAATAAAGAGCAAACTATGATGCAGCTGTAGTTCAAATTTGGCCCGCTTCGTACTGAATCGGCGGAAATTTGTCTTTTTCACGAGAGGTGGATCAAAACTTTTTACACCCAACCATTTTGTCAATTGTGCATTAAATATGGCCTAGTATTTTAGAAAAATGATTTGGTCCAATTTTTCAACAATTATTTGGAAGTTCCTACACAAAAAAACCTCCTATCGGGCACTCGAAAAATGGAAAATGGTTTTTTCGTCCAACGAAAATGAAAACTTCCTTAGGCAACATTGTTAACCATTCCAATATGCACCCTTGTGCACAATATGAGATCATTTGAACAAACTATGCCATGAATGTGGCCATAAGATTGATCATTTGGCTTGAAAGCCATTGATCTCCACACGTGATAGCTCGTTTTTGAGAACACTTTTTTAAAATAATTGTCGTATTACAAGTTTGTTATTTTTCCTGGGAACTTGGCCACATATGATGACACAATGCGAAGGTTTCCCAATTTTTTGATTTCTTTTGAATTTTTTATGCCCGTTTCGAAATGCGGTCAAAATGGCGAGAATGATCGTTCCTAGCTAGTGGTTGAATCTTGGGATTTTTTTGGTGTTTCTCTGATTAAATAGGTACTTATGTAACTAGAAATGATTTTTGTAAAAAAATAAATAGCAAACTATGATGCAGCTGCAGTTCAAATTTGACCCGCTTCCTACTGAATCGGTGGAAATTTGTCTTTTTCACGAGAGGTGGATCAAAACTTTTTACACCCAACCATTTTGTCAATTGTGCATTAAATATGGCCTAGTATTTTAAAAAAATGATTTGGTCCAATTTTGCAACAATTATTTGGTAGTTCCTTCACAAAAAACCCTCCTTTCAGGCACTCGAAAAATGGAAAATGGTTTTTTCGTCCAACGAAAATGAAAACTTCCTTAGGCAACATTGTTTGCCATTCCAATATGCACCCTTGTGCACAATATGAGATCATTTGAACAAACTATGCCATGAATGTGGCCATAAGATTGATCATTTGGCCTGAAAGCCATTGATCTCCACACGTGATAGCTCGTTTCTGAGAACACTTTTTTAAAATAATTGCCATATTACAAGTTTGTTATTTTTCCTGGGAACTTGGCCACAAATAATGACACAATGCGAAGGTTTCCCAAATTTTTGATTTTTTTTGAATTTTTTATGCTTGTTTCAAAATGCGGTCAAAGCGGCGAGAATGACCGTTCCTAGCTAGTGGTTGAATCTTGGGATTTTTTTGGTGTTTCTCTGATTAAATAGGTACTTATGTAGCTAGAAATGATTTTTGTAAAAAATAAATAGCAAACTATGATGCAGCTGCAGTTCAAATTTGACCCGCTTCCTACTAAATCGGCGGAAATTTGTCTTTTTCACGAGAGGTGGATCAAAACTTTTTACACCCAACCATTTTGTCAATTGTGCATTAAATATGGCCTAGTATTTTAGAAAAATGATTTGGTCCAATTTTGCAACAATTATTTGGTAGTTCCTTCACAAAAAAACCTCCTTTCGGGCACTCGAAAAATGGAAAATGGTTTTTTCGTCCAACGAAAATGAAAACTTCCTTAGGCAACATTGTTTGCCATTCCAATATGCACCCTTGTGCACAATATGAGATCATTTGAACAAACTATGCCATGAATGTGGCCATCAGATTGATCATTTGGCTTGAAAGCCATTGATCTCCACACGTGATAGCTCGTTTCTGAGAACACTTTTTTAAAACAATTGCCGTATTACAAGTTTGTTATTTTTCCTGGGAACTTGGCCACATATGATGACACAATGCGAAGGTTTCCCAATTTTTTGAGTTTTTTTGAATTTTTTATGCCCGTTTCAAAATGCGGTCAAAACGGCGGGAATGACCGTTCCTAGCTAGTGGTTGAATCTTGGGATTCTTTTGGTGTTTCTCTGATTAAATAGGTACTTATGTAATTATAAATGATTTTTGTAAAAAATAAATAGCAAACTATGATGCAGCTGCAGTTCAAATTTGACCCGCTTCCTACTGAATCGCGGAAATTTGTATTTTTCATGAGAGGTGGATCAAAACATTTTACACCCAACCATTTTGTCAATTGTGCATTAAATATGGCCTAGTATTTTAGAAAAATGATTTGGTCCAATTTTGCAACAATTATTTGGTAGTTCCTTCACAAAAAAACCTCCTTTCGGGCACTCGATAAATGGAAAATGGTTTTTTCGTCCAACGAAAATGAAAACTTCCTTAGGCAACATTGTTTGCCATTCCAATATGCACCCTTGTGCACAATATGAGATCATTTGAACAAACTATGCCATGAATGTGGCCATAAGATTGATCATTTGGCTTGAAAGCCATTGATCTCCACACGTGATAGTTCGTTTTTGAGAACACTTTTTTAAAATAATTGCCGTATTACAAGTTTGTTATTTTTCCTGGGAACTTGGCCACATATGATGACACAATGCGAAGGTTTCCCAATTTTTTGATTTTTTTTGAATTTTTTATGCCCGTTTCAAAATGCGGTCAAAACGGCGGGAATGACTGTTCCTTGCTAGTGGTTGAATCTTGTATTTTTTTTGGTGTTTCTCTGATTAAGTCGGTACTTATGTACCTAGAAATGATTTTTGTAAAAAATAAATAGCAAACTATGATGCAGCTGTAGTTCAAATTTGACCTGCTTCCTACTGAATCGGCGGAAATTTGTCTTTTTCAAGAGAGGTGGATCAAAACTTTTTACACCCAACCATTTTGTCAATTGTGCATTAAATATGGCCTAGTATTTTAGAAAAATGATTTGGTCCAATTTTGCAACAATTATTTGGTAGTTCCTTCACAAAAAAACCTCCTTTCGGGCACTCGAAAAATGGAAAATGGTTTTTTCATCCAACGAAAATGAAAACTTCCTTAGGCAACAATGTTTGCCATTCCCATATGCACCCTTCTGCACAATATGAGATTATTTGAACAAACTATGCCATGAATGTGCCCATAAGATTGATCATTTGGCTTGAAAGCCAATGATCTCCACACGTGATAGCTCGTTTTTGAGAGCACTTTTTTAAAATAATTGCCGTGTTACAAGTTTGTTATTTTTCCTGGGAACTTGGCCACATATAATGACCCAATGCGAAGGTTTCTCAATTTTTTGATTTTTTTTGAATTTTTTATGCCCGTTTCAAAATGCGGTCAAAACGGCAGGAATGACCGTTCCTAGCTAGTGGTTGAATCTTGGATTTTTTTGGTGTTTCTCTGATTAAGTCGGCACTTATGTACCTAGAAATGACTTTTGTAAAAAATAAATAGCAAACTATGATGCAGCTGCAGTTCAAATTTGACCCGCTTCCTACTGAATCGGCAGAAATTTGTCTTTTTCACGAGAGGTGGATCAAAACTTTTTACACCCAACCATTTTGTCAATTGTGCATTAAATATGGCCTAGTATTTTAGAAAAATGATTTGGTCCAATTTTGCAACAATTATTTGGTAGTTCCTTCACAAAAAAACCTCCTTTCGGGCACTCGAAAAATGGAAAATGGTTTTTTCGTCCAACAAAAATGAAAACTTCCTTAGGCAACATTGTTTGCCATTCCAATATGCACCCTTGTGCACAATATGAGATCATTTGAACAAACTATGCCATGAATGTGGCCATAAGATTGATCATTTGGCTTGAAAGCCATTGATCTCCACACGTGATAGCTCGTTTCTGAGAACCCTTATTTTAAAATAATTGCCGTATTACAAGTTTGTTATTTTTCCTGGGAACTTGGCCAAATATAATGACACAATGCGAAGGTTTCCCAATTTTTTGATTTTTTTTTGAATTTTTTATGCCCGTTTCAAAATGCGGTCAAAACGGCGGGAATGACCGTTCCTAGCTAGTTGTTGAATCTTGGATTTTTTTGGTGTTTCTCTGATTAAGTCGGTACTTATGTACCTAGAAATGATTTTTGTAAAAAATAAATAGCAAACTATGATGCAGCTGTAGTTCAAATTTGACCCGCTTCCTAATGAATCGGCGGAAATTTGTCTTTTTCACGAGAGGTGGATCAAAACTTTTTACACCCAACCATTTTGTCAATTGTGCATTAAATATGGCCTAGTATTTTAGAAAAATGATTTGGTCCAATTTTGCAACAATTATTTGGTAGTTCCTTCACAAAAAAACCTCCTTTCGGGCACTCGAAAAATGGAAAATGGTTTTTTCGTCCAACGAAAATGAAAACTTCCTTAGGCAAGATTGTTTGCCATTCCAATATGCACCCTTGTGCAAAATATGAGATCATTTGAACAAACTATGCCATGAATGTGGCCATAAGATTGATCATTTGGCTTGAAAGCCATTGATCTCCACACGTGATAGCTCGTTCCTGAGAACACTTTTTTAAAATAATTGCCGTATTACAAGTTTGTTATTTTTCCTGGGAACTTGGCCACTTATAATGACACAATGCGAAGGTTTCCCTGTTTTTTAATTTTTTTTGATTTTTTTATGTCCGTTTCAAAATGTGGTCAAAACGGCAGGAATGACTATTCCTAGCTAGTGGTTGAATCTTGGATTTTTTTGGTGTTTCTCTGATTAAATAGATACTTATGTACCTAGAAATGATTTTTGGAAAAAATAAATAGCAAACTATGAGGCACGTGAAGTTCAAATTTGACCCGCTTCCAACTAAATCGACGGAAATTTGTCTTTTTCACGAGAGTTGGATCATAACTTTTTACACCCAACCATTTTGTCAATTGTGCATTAAATATGTCCTAGTATTTTAGAAAAATGATTTGGTCCAATTTTGCAACAATTATTTTGGAGGTCCTTCATAAAAAACCTCCTTTTGGGCACTCGAAAAATTGAAAATGGTTTTTTCGTCCAAAGAAAATGCATACAAGTTGGTTATCATCCATAAAATGTGGTATAACTTGAGTGAAAATTTTAATGGTTCCATTTTGCAAAATATTGTTGGTAGTTGTTTCATAAACCCCTTTGTTTTTAGCACTTAGAGACTATATTTTAAATATTGTTTGTAGTCTCCAACCAATAAGGACGTCTCCCCTGGATCACCCTACCGTAGACGATCTAAACCGTCCGATCGTCCCGGATCCAACGGCAGACTTGACCCCCTCACCGTCTCACCCAACTAACCCTAACACAACCCGCACCACTCGTCCTCTCGCTCCCCTCTCTCCCCTACGCACCCACAGCCGTTGCCCTCTCCCTCCCTCAGATCTCGATCTTGATCTACGGCCCGAACCAACCCACCTCACCGCCGTCCCCGGCCGCTGCGCCCTTCCACGGCGACCCCTTCCTCAGCTTCGCCGACGGCCGGGCCCCGGCGGCCGGGCCCCGCGGAGCTACCCACAAACTGCTCCCCTTCCCCAACCCCCGATTCCTCTCCAATCTCCGCCGCCGCCGTCGATCCCCACCCCCATCGGCGACCTCGTCTCCTCGTCCTCCCCATCCCCACCCCCGCCGCCGACCGACCTCCCTCCTCATCTCGTCCATTCACCCATGGAAACCCCCTCTTCCACGGATCCACCCACTTGCCCACGCCCACCCATGGATGGATGGATGGGGTGCACCAGTTCTGGCGATGGCGGCACCGGATCCGCACCCACCTGTGCGATGGAGGTCGGCCGCATCGGGATCCACCTGCGCGATGGAGGCCGGCCGGATCGGTGTGGCGCGGCACACCACACCACACTGGAGCTTGCTGCTGCGGTGGTCGTTGACAACGGCGCATCTCCGGCGGGACCTAGACGGGTTTCGCCCGAGCACACCGAGCGCCAGGACCAGCCGCCAGAGGCCATTTCTCCTCTTCGTTTCCACCGCGAGCCAGTTCTCGTACCCCTTCTCCAGCAGACGTCGACGTGACCCTGTTCTCCACTTCCTCCGTTACCACCCTCTGCATCTCACATGTTACCAACACTAGTTTATTTTCAGAAATTTCGTTAGGTCTGTCCCTGGGTTAACTAGTGATGGCTTGGCAGTTTGAGATAGATGCGCTATTGATTGTGTTGTTATCTGGCACATGAATGCCATTTATTCTTGATTGTGTTCAACGATCCTGCTCTTGTGCAAAATTTCATCTCAGATGGTGCTATTGTAGTGCAGACATGAACACCAATGTTCAGAGATCCTTTCATTGATTTTCTTATGCACCCAAATTGTTTTGTAAATCTTGCTTAATACTCATGGCCCCTTTTGAAATCCTGCAAGAGTTGGTTCAGAGTTGATTGGTAGCTGTATAAAGAATAGAAAATTGATGTCATTACTTGTTTTTTTGTTAATTCCTTTATTTTGTGAATTGTAGCGACTAGTTTATGTGCCATTTTGTGAAGATGTTGAGATTTTGTGAAGGTTCATATGGGTCCGCTGTTGCTGCTGCTTCTCACTAGCATGTGCATAGGTGGCTTTGGCTTATCGATTACAAGTTTCAGGGGATCTCAGACTCTGACTAAAACTTGCAGCTAATTAACTAACTGATGCATCTCCTTGGAAATTGGCATGTTGCGCATTAACTTCTTCAGTTACGATGCCATGCTACTAGAGCTTCTGCTCATCTTGTTTATCTCGTGCCGCATTCCGGAGTTAAATGTACCTTGCGTGCGTCTCCGTTGGAACTGCTCGTGACTTGACAATTCTGTGTTATGGGCCGTTGAATTAGTTTCCTATCTAGTTCAATGTAGATTATGATTCTAGCTCCTAGACTTGTGTTCAAGTGTCTTTCATTTAATAGATGCGCCCGATTTGGATGGTGGCTGCCAAGGCCAACGCCAGTGAGGACGTCATCCCGGAGTTTGTCGGGGACCTCATCCCATTTGACAAGGCGCGTGCCACTATGAGGGCGTCCCCGTGGATGGCAGGAGGTAATGTATCCTATTACCTTGTTCGTCCTAGATCGATTTGTCTCCTCTCTGTGTAGCTGAATGTTGAACTGAAAGCTTGATTTGGTCAGGTGGAGGGTGGCTTTGTGCAGGATGGGGAGGTGGGAGAAGAAGAACTCTGAAGGTAAACAATCTAACACTGCTGCTCAAAATCTGAGCCTTGTTTATTTCTGCACTGAACTGAAGCATGTGTTTATAAGTGTAGGTTGTGTTATACTCTTTACTGAACGCTCTGTGCCACGATCCCATGAGTAACAAGTTTGATTCTTAATCCTATTTGGAATTACACTTTGACTATACTGAAGCTTGTGTCTAATTGTAGGCATATGGTACTGAACTATAGTACTGAACTGCACTATAGTAACAAGAGTAGCTTGTTTTAATGCTTGTTGCTGCTGCAAAACTACCTTTGAATTGAATTGAATTGATTGGTTCAGTTTCGTATATTCTTCACCCAGCCTTCCATCATGCTTGTAACTAGTGCTCTGCTCATGTTGTTAGACAGGATTTTCACTTCCTGCCATCCCAGCCTTCTATCATGCTTACAAGATTTTTCTTTGCACGGCAGTAGCACCAGTACCTTGCTGTTGTTGGGAACGGAAGGGAGTTGTTCCATGCACTGAATCTGGGGAGAAAATCACCTTCGGCATGTACACCATCACCTTGGGCATGCTTGTGGCGCTGCTGCTCGGTCTCAACATGTCCTGGAGTGCCATTAGCGTCGCCCTCACGCTCATCTTCCTCGACTTCAAGGACGCTCACCCCTGCCTCGAGAAGGTAATTGTCTGTCCATCCATCTGTAGTTAAATAAGTTGTGCCCCATTGATGTCCTACTACTATTAATTGTTACTACCATGGTGCTGATGCTGTTCAGAATATGATATGTGCCTTAATGAGTTCTGGTCTCTCTTAAGAGACACTTCTAGCTTTTCTGACTCAAAGTTGTTAACTTGGTACTTCATGAGTTTTACTACTGCTAACACAGAGAGTATTTACTACTGCCAACATAGAGATTTTGTATGCATGCTACCTGATGAGTGCTTTCTTTGTAATATTTCACCTTCGTATGCAGAGGTTTATTTGGTTTGAATATTGCATGACATGAAATAGATATTTACAGTGTTTTTCTCAACTTGTTTTCACTGTCACTTGATATATACTTGCTTGTACTTGAAGGTGTGGGTTAATGTTGGTGGTTTTGTTCTACCTGGATGCATTGGTACCCATCATCGAGCGAACGGATGCAACAGCGGCAAGAAGCTCATGGCTGTGTGCATCTAAAGCACACCATGGACACCATCCACTTCCTCATCAATGCTAACTCAATCCAGATCATCGTCGACACTATCATCCACAGGTATCTTCCTTGGTTCCCTTTATTCTCTCCTGCCTTTGTGATGTTAGTATGCGTGTGCGGACGAGTATTGTTAGATCTTTCTAGTTGAATGTATGGTCGTGATAGTAGAATGGTATTTTGTTTCAGGCGCAATGTGTTGTAGTGCAGTTTTTTGCACAACCTGCATATGTGCCATGCATATTCATATTGTGTCTCTGTTTCTTATATGAACTACTATCTCATTTTAACTAGCTCGACAACAAAAAGCATGGTACTAGCTGAATTTGTGTTATCATTCTAAATACATGTCCTTTTCTTGAATGGTCTATTCATAATATATTTGCTCCAGTTTTTCTCATTCTTCTCTGATTCATGTAACAGGATGACAGATGAAGCCATGTTGCTGTTTTGTTTGGTCTCAGCCCTGACTATCGCCGTCGAGCGAGTCCGGCATGTTGTTCATCTGACTATGGTTCCAGCCCTAACTATTGAAGTTTTTGTCCTGTTGAAGTTGCATATAAATATGAGAGAGTCCAGCGAGTCCAGGAGCTTGTGAAGTAGTACTATATTACACTTGTAGAGCTTGTAAAGTATTGTATTATACATGGCCCTTTGTAATGGCACGGATAGAGCTTGTATTATGTGATCTGGTTGCTCTTGTTTAAGTATTGTGTGTGTTTTTGTCTGTGCCAATCTAAATACTGCTTGAAATATGAAGAATATGAGTCTGATAGATGGGACCCACTTACCTGACAAATGGAAACCTGTTACCAGAACCTAACAATTGGGACACATCTGACTAGTGGACCCACTTATCTGACTAGTGGACCCTTCTTTTGGGAAAAAAAGAAAAACTAAATTCGTTTAGACAAAAAGGCCACAACCCAACAATAAAAAAGGCTGCAATGTTGGGCTTGGCCCATGAAGCTGATCAAAAATTGATAGAAAAAATACATTAAAAAGGCCGAATTGTTGGGCTAGGCCCATGTAGAAAATCGAATTGGACCGGGCTGAATCTTGTGCCACGTCAAATTGCCACGCTGGATGCCTACGTGGCCTGGGGAGGTTGCTAGTGACCAAAACGCCACAGTAGACGTATTTTGGTCATAAACGTCTTCGACCATTCCAGAAGAAAGGTCGCTATAGTCAGTTTATGACGGCCAGCTTTTGACCTTATGTTTTTGGTCACAAAAAGGTCACAAATGGAAATTTGTGACCATTCAGTGAC